>NC_053447.1:45938408-46281129 GCF_007990345.1 Gossypium hirsutum | reverse complement strand
CAAATCTATAAAAAGGAGCAATGAGGGTAAGCAATTTATGCTTAGTAAGTTTTGAGCAAGATCCAGCACAACAAAGTATAGCATTCATATAGCTAAACGGATAATTCATATGCACAAATTTACGATATCGTACTTGCTTCACATTATCAACCCTTATGTACATACACAAAAGATCAACTCAGCCAAAGGCCGGTAGCTCGTTTATCAACTGAGCGAATACTTATTTGTAAGGGCTCAACTAAATTAAGCACATACGAAGCATACCTCATGTTGGATGTTTCGAGAGTATTACTGAAATTTTACAGCAAGTTCATTCATTCAAATCAGTACCTTCGGAATTTAACCGGATTATAGTCCTCGTTCAAATGCTTCGGACATAGCCCGGTTATAGTAATTCGCACAAATGCCTTCGGGACTTAACCCGGATTTAGTAACTCGCACAAATGCCTTCGGGCTTAGCCCGGAATTAGTATCTCGCACAAATGCCTTCGTCTTAGTCCATATTTCACTTAGCACAAGCCTTCGGACTTAGCCGGACACATTCAAATAACCATGCACATTTAACAATAATCATGGCCATTCGTATTTCATTTCGTTAGCAAACTCACAAGACATTTATCATTCTTGAAATTCGGTCAATAGCCACCAAAGAGCATGATTTTAATTTGCTTAAAACATGATCTAATCACATCATAATTAAGCTCTTTTACTCAAGAACTTACCTCGGGTGTTGTCGAACGATTCCGATAGCTATTCGACCACTTTTTCCTTCCCTTTATCGGATTTAGTTCCCTTTGCTCTTGAGCTTAATTAAACAAATAAATTGATTAATCATTTCAGCATCGAAAAGAGGAACACAAGGCACTTAGCCCATATTTATACATTAGACATTAAAGTCACATATGTACGGAATCATGAATCAAACTCAACATTTTAGCTAATTTTTCCCCTTGGCCGAATATGCATGTCTATTTTGGGGCCGATTTCAACACTTAATACATTCTACAAGTATGGTCACTTGTATTGACTAACACCCTTTTGTTTCAAGTTCAAAACTTGGCTAATACACACATATACACATAGTAAAGCATCCTCTCCCTTTCCATCAATTTAACACATGCATTGCTCATTAACATGCAAAAGTTATATTCGGCCTTAGCACAACTTGCTAGCCGATTCTTCTCCATTTAGCAACCAATGCACATATGTGCTCACTCAAAAATGCTAAAAAGGAGTTCAAGAATCATCAGCACATCACATGCATCATTAACAAGCTTCATATTTAGCATGCAATGGCATTAACACAAACTCCACCTAGGCCGAATCTTAACTCATCCTCATGCCTCATCACCACAACATCAAACATCAACCAAGAATGATGCATCCATGGCCGAGTGTCATTTCCATCACATAGCAAGATTTAGACCATGGGCTAGGTAGAACTCAAGCTAACAACTAAAACATGCATGCATCTCATGGAACATCATCAAACATACCTTAGCCTAGCTACATGCATGGCGAACTCTTCAACCTTTCTTCTTTCCTCCTTAAAATTTTTGGCCAAGGATGAACCAAAGGATGAGCATTTTTTTCTTTGTTTTTTCTTTCTAGTTTGGCTAAATGAAGATAGAAAGGATGACAAAAATTTTCTCCTTTCTTTCTTTAGCTCACGGCAATGGGGGGGAAACAACTACACACATTTTTTTTGTATTCATCATACTCCTTTTCATTATTTTATGCCATGCCCTTATTTTATTTTTTTCCTACATACCTCACTAGGCCAACATGTTCCCAACATGTTTCCACCCATAGCATGGCCAACCACTAGCTCAAATTTTGGGTAATTTGACATGCAAACCCATCATTTTCACAACATGCATTAATAGACCATTTTAAATTAGCCTATCATATTTTCACCATGTCTCATATCAATCCCTATTTAATAATTTCTCATGCAATTGGCAAAATTGAGAATGAACTTCCACATACTCATGTACAACATAATAACATAGAATATGGAAATCAATTATTTTTATGACTCGGTTTTTGGTCCGAACCACTTCCCGACTAGGGCATTTGGCTGTACAACTCTCCCCCACTTAAAATTTTGTCCCGAAATCTTACCGGTAAATAGGTTTGGGTATCGTTCTTTCATCGAGCTCTCGGTTTCCCAAGTAGTTCCTCGATCCCGTGTTTGAGCCATAACACCTTACTAACGGAACCTTTTGTTTCGCAACTCTTCACTTCACGAGCTAGGATACGTATCGGTCTTCTTCATAACTATATCGGCTTGAATTTCAACTCTGATGGGCTAATTATATGCGATGGATCAGATGATAGCGTCGAAGCATCGAAACATGAAAGACGTCGTGAATCTTTTCAAGCTCAGGGGGAAAATCAATCTATACGCAACCGGACCAACTCGTTCGGAGATTTCGTACGGCCAATGAATTCGGGCTCAACTTGCCTTACGGCCAAACTGAGTACTTTTCCAAGGCGAAACTTTAAGAACTTTATCTCCACCTGATATTCAATGTCTTTCGTTTCAATCCATATGATTTTGACGATCTGTGGCTGCTTTCAGACTTTCACGATTACCTTTACTTCTGTTCGGCATCCTTAATCAAATCACTCCGAAATTTTACTTCACCGAGCTCGGTCCAAACAATGGTGTACGATTTACGACCGTACAAGCCTCGTAAGGTGCCATCTTAATACTGATGAAAACTATTTTGTAAGCGAATTCAATCAAAGTAAATACCGTTCCCATGAACCACTGAACTCGAGATGCAACATCTCAACATATCCTCAAGTATCTGAATTATCCGCTCAGATGACCATCGGTTTGGGGATGAAAAGCAGTGCTAAATGCAGCTTGGTACCCAAAGCTTCTTGCAATTTCCTCCAAAATCGCGAGTGAATCTCGGATCTCTATCGACACGATAGAAATAGGTACCCCGTGTAATCTCACAATCTGAGAAACGTACAATTCAACTAGTCTATCCAATGAAAAATCCATACACACGGGATAAAGTGAGCCGACTTAGTCAGTCTATCGACAACAACCCAAATCGCATCCTTCTTACTTGTTGACAATGGCAGTCCGGACACAAAGTCCATTGTGACTCGATCCCATTTCCACTCGGGTATCATGATCGGCTGAAGTAATCCTGAAGGCACTTGATGTTCCGCTTTCACTTGTTGACATATTAAACATCTCGAAACAAGGTCGGAGATGTCTCGTTTCATACCATGCCACCAAACCAACGTTCAAATCGTTGTACATTTCGTACTCCCCGGGTGACTTGACATTCGCTACAATGGGCTTCGTTCAGAATCATCGAAATGAGTTCCGAACTCCTTGGAACACACAAACGACTTCTGAACCTCAAACAATCATCATCATAATTTGAAACTCCGATTCCTTTTCGGAGCACACTCAGCCGTTTTGCAACCAATTCATCATCAACTTTCTGGGCTTCACGAATTGATGAATCAATAATGGTTTGGCTTTTAATCAGCAACTAACACATTGTCAGGTAGAACAGACAAATGCACATTCATTGCTCGTAAAGCAACCAATGACTTCCGGCTTAAGCCGTCCGCAACCACATTAGCCTTTCCCGGGTGGTAATCAATGACAAGCTCGTAATCTTTCAACAACTCAAGCCAACGTCTTTGTCGCAGATTTAAGTCTCTTTGAGTCATCAAATATTTGAGACTTTTGTGATCCGAAAATACATGGCACTTTTCACCAAATAAGTAATGTCGCCATATTTTAAAGCAAATACGATGGCAGCTAGTTCAAGATCATGGGTCGGATAATTTTTCTCATGTGGCTTTAATTGTCTCGACGCATAGGCCACAACTCGACCTTCTTGCATCAATACGCAACCCAACCCAAGTAGGGATGCGTCACTATAAATGACAAACTCTTGCCTGATTCGGGTTGCACTAAAATTGGAGCTTCAGTCAAATGAGTTTTCAGTTGATCGAAACTTTTCTGACATTTCTCCGTCCATTCGAACTTAACATCCTTTTGAAGTAGCTTCGTCATTGGTGTGGCTATCATCGAGAAACCTTTGACAAATCGTCGGTAATAACCGGCGAGCCCCAAAAAGCTCTGAACTTCGGTAATATTTCTTGGAGGCTTCCAGTTAAGCATGGCTGAAATTTTGTCGGGTTAACTTGAATACCCGATGCGGATACCACATGACCCAAGAAGCTAACCTCTCTTAACCAGAACTCACACTTACTGAACTTAGCATATAACTGCTTATCCCGCAAAATTTGCAACACCAGTCTCAGGTGCTCAGCATGTTCGGTCTCATCTCTTGAATAGACCAAGATGTCATCAATGAACACAACTATGAACCGATCCAAATATGGTCTGAAGATCCGATTCATCAAATCCATAAATACCGCAGGGGCATTAGTGAGCCCAAATGGCATCACTAAGAACTCGTAGTGACCATATCTCGTCTGAAGGCAGTTTTGGGTATGTCGATTCTCGAATTCGCAACTGATAATAGCCCGATCTCAAATCTATTTTGAGAACACTGTGGCTCCCTTCAGTTGGTCGAACAAATCATCGATGCGCGCAACGGATATTGTTCTTTATCGTCACTTTATTCAGTTGACGATAGTCAATGCACAACCTCATGGTTCCGTCCTTCTTTTCACGAACAATACGGTGCACCCCAAGGTGAGAAACTTGGTCGAGCAAAACCTCTATCCGTCAATTCTTGCAACTGAGCTTTCAACTCTTTTAACTCGGTTGGTGCCATACGATACGGACCTATCGAAATCGGCGTAGTCCCAGGTACAAGCTAATACCAAACTCTACCTCCCGAACAGGTGTAAACCCGGTAATTCTTCAGGAAAAACATCCGGGTATTCACAAACCACCGGCACAGATTCGGGTTTCTTGTCTAATTCTTTGTCATCCAGTACATACGCAAGGTATGCTTCGCACCCTTTTCTTACATATTTCTGGGCCAACATGCTGATATTACAGCTGGCATCCCCTCCAAGTCCGTAGACTCAACTCGGATTACTTCGTTATTTGCGCACCTCAAATCAATAGTCTTGCTTTTGCAATTCACAACCGCATCATGCGCGGTCAACCAATCCAAACCAAGAATAACATCAAATTCATCAAACGGCAAAAGCATCAAGCCGCCGGAAAACAGGAACCTCGAATTTCTAGGGGACATTTCTTACACACTTTGTCGACAAGCACGTAACGACCCAAGGGATTTGACACCCGAATTACGAACTCAGTAGACTCAATAGGTAAAGTCTTACTGGATGCTAAGGTTTCACATATGTAAGAATGAGTAGAACCGGGGTCAATCAAAGCAATTACATTAGTATCAAGAGAGTAAAAGTACCGGTAATAACATCAGGCGAAGAAGCATCCTCGCGGCACGTATAGCATAAGCTCTAGCAGGCGCACGAGCCTCGGATCTGTCGTAGCATCTCTAGATCCTCTCTGACCACCACCAGCATTGCCCGTATTTCCAGATGGTCTACCTCGAGCAGTGGTAGCACCCGGTTTCCCACTCTGATTTACATTCTGTTCAGACAACCTCGGGCAATCTTTAATGAAGTGGTCAACCGATCCGCACTTGTAACAGGAGCGGTCAGGGAATCTACAACTCCCCGAATGCCATTTACCGCAATATCGACATTTCGTTCTGTCTCGACGTTCATTCCTAACACTGGCGACCGAAGTGCCTCGTGTACCCACAGGGGGTCGATCACGATCTCGTCTAAAAGGCCCGAAGTGCCTCTCGACCAGCCCACATCATCTCGAAATTTCTTCGATGCCTGTTGAAGAGACTTTCCCAAGATCTTTTACGAAACTCTCCAGTTCCCTCATCAACTTTTTGTTTTTCTTTTCTAAGCTCTTCGGCTTTACAAGCTCGCTCGACAAGTACTACGAACTCTCGTATTTCAAGAACGCCAACGAACATTTTATATCTTCATTCAGCCCATCCTCGAAGCGTTTACACATAATAGCCTCGGACGAAACACATTCTCGAGCGTATCTACTAAGTCTAACAAATTTTCGCTCGTAATCAGTAACTGACATAGAACCTTGCTTAAGCTCAAGAAATTCCTTCCGTTTTGATCAACAAATCTCTGACTGATATACTTTTTCCGAAACTCAGTTTGGAAAAACTCCCAATTACTTGCTCTCGGGGCACAACAGAAGTCAGAGTACTCCACCAATAGTAGGCAGAATCGCGTAGCAAGGAGATAGTACACTTTAGGCATTCATCGGGTGTACAAGATAGCTCATCGAGTACCCGGATAGTGTTGTCCAACCAAAATTCAGCTTGCTCGGCATCGTCGCTATCCGTAGCCTTAAATTCAGTAGCCCCATGTTTTCGGATTTTGTCAACTGGGGCTTATTTGACCTTATTTGGTCAGTTACCGGAGGTATTGTAGGTGCGGGGGTGGTATTAGTCGGGAATGGAGGTTGTGGAACAGCCGTATTAGTTCGAATGTATTGGTTGAACCAATCATTCATCACGCTATAGAAAGCTTGTCTAGCTTCCTCATTCGGGTTACTAGCATTAGGTTGAGAGTCCGCCGGCGCTGTCCCTTGTGCGGGAGCAAGCGCTACACTCTCAAGATCATCAGCTACCTCTCGGTCGGGATCAGGATCCATTACTATAAATAAACACATTTACAATTGTCAGAAATCACCACACTATCAAGTAATCACATAAAATGGCATGTATAGCTAGACCCAACGCATTACGGTAGTCCTAGAATCGACTAAACCGTAGCTCTGATACCAATCAAAGTAACACCCCGAACCCGAGACCGACACCGGAGTCGAACACGAGGTGTTAACAGACTTTAAACCCCTTATAAAATATTTCTCAGACACTGCCAATCTGCGTACTAGTCGCTTTAAAATCATATCTTGAGTTTCACAACTCGAAAATCAGTTTCTTGATTTTTCCCTGAAACTAGACTCATATGCCCATCTACATATTTTTTTCTAGAATTTTTGGTCTGGCCAATTAGTACAGTTTATTAGTCAAAGTCTCCCATGTTACAGGGATCGACTACCCTGACCTTTACGCATTACGACTTGGATATCTCCTTGTACAGGGCTCCAATACTGATGCCGTTTGTTTCTATAGAAACTAGACTCATAGAGGAATCTATCCATATATGGTATGACTCCTAATTATCTCTGGTTAATTTGTAATGAATTTCCAAAGTCGGAACAGGAAATCCAGAAACCGTTCTGGCCCTGTCTAACGAGAACCTGAATATCTCTTAACATACTATCCGTATGATTGTTTCGTTACTTTCCTATGAAAGTAGATTCATCAAGGTTTGTTTACATAATTTATTCACTATTTAATTCCCTTCCTACTATTTTTAGTGATTTTCCAAATCTACATCACTGCTGCTGTCAGCATCTGCCTTTAAGGTAGACTTTACCTATTTCATGGTTTCCATGATTCAACTAGCCCTTTTTGCATAAATAGCACAATTTATGAAAGTGATTAACCATCCCCATGGCCAATCCTTGTCAAGCATATCCACACCAAATGATTATAACAATATACTCAAACACATATAAGCCATTTTCGCATGGCTATCCAAAATTTATACAAGTCCAAAGGGTCCACGACCCACAACAAACGGGTAGTCCTATACATGCCATTTCGAAGTTCAACCAAAATTGTACCAAAAGGGGGCTTTGATAGTGTGGGCGACTTTGACCTCAAGATCCCGAGTCTGATAGCTGGAGAACCAAATCTATAAAACAGAGGAGCAATGAAACGGAGTAAGCAATTTATGCTTAGTAAGTTTTGAGCAAGGAATTCCAGCACAACAAAAGTATAGCATTCATATAGCTAAACGGATAATTTCATATGCACAAATTTACGATATCGTACTTGCTTCACATTATCAACCCTTATGTACATACACAAAAGATCAACTCAGCCAAAGGCCGGTAGCTCGTTTATCAACTGAGCGAATACTTATTTGTAAGGGCTCAACTAAATTCAAGCACATACGAAGCATACCTCAATGTTGGGATGTTTCGAGAGTATTAACTGAAATTTTACAGCAAGTTCATTCATTCCCAAATCACGTACCTTCGGAATTTAACCGGATATAGCTCCTCGTTCAAATGCCTTCAGGACATAGCCCGGTTATAGTAATTCGCACAAATGCCTTCGGGACTTAACCCGGATTTAGTAACTCGCACAAATGCCTTCGGGCTTAGCCCGGAATTAGTATCTCGCACAAATGCCTTCGGATCTTAGTCCGGATATTGTCACTTAGCACAAGCCTTCGGGACTTAGCCCGGACAGCATTCAAATAACCATGCACATTTAACAATAAATCATGGCCCATTCGTATTTCATTTTCGTTAGCAAAACTCAAACACAAGACATTTATCATTCTTGCAAATTCGGCTCAATAGCCACGCAAAGAGCATGATTTTAATTTGCTTAAAACATGATCTAATCACATCATAATTTAAGCTCTTTTACTCAAGAACTTACCTCGGGTGTTGTCGAACGATTCCGATAGCTATTCGACCACTTTTCCTTCCCTTTATCGGATTTAGTTCCCCTTTGCTCTTGAGCTTAATTAAACAAATAAATTGATTTAATCATTTCAGCATCGAAAAGAGGAACACAAGGCACTTAGCCCATATTTATACATTAGACATTAAAGTCACATATGTACGGAATCATGAATCAAACTCAACATTTTAGCTAATTTTTCCCCCTTGGCCGAATATGCATGTCTATTTTGGGGCCGATTTCAACACTTAATACATTCTACAAGTATGGTCACTTGTATTGACTAAACACCCTTTGTTTCAAGTTCAAAACTTGGCTAATACACACATATACACACTAGTAAAGCATCCTCTCCCTTTCCATCAATTTAACACATGCATTGCTCATTAACATGCAAAAGTTATATTCGGCCTTAGCGCACAACTTGCTAGCCGATTCTTCTCCATTTAGCAACCAATGCACATATGTGCTCACTCAAAAATGCTAAAAAAGAGGTTCAAGAATCATCAAGCCACCATCACATGCATCATTAACAAGCTTCATATTTAGCATGCAATGGCATTAACACAACCTCCACCTAGGCCGAATCTTAACTCATCCTCATGCCTCATCACCACAACATCAAACATCAACCAAGAATGATGCATCCATGGTCGAGTGTCATTTCCATCACATAGCAAGATTTAGACCATGGGCTAGGTAGAACTCAAGCTAACAACTAAAACATGCATGCATCTCATGGAACATCATCAAACATACCTTAGCCTAGCTACATGTATGGCCGAACCTCTTCAACCTTTCTTCTTCCTTTCCTCCTTAAAATTTTGGCCAAGGATGAACCAAAGGATGAGCATTTTTTTTTCTTTGTTTTTTCTTTCTAGTTTTGGCTAAATGAAGATGAGAAAGGATGAACAAAAATTTTCTCCTTTCTTTTCTTTAGCTCACGGCAATGGGGGGGGAACAACTACACACATTTTTTTTGTATTCATCATACTCCTTTTCATTATTTTATGTCCATGCCCCTTATTTTATTTTTTCCTACATACCTCACTAGGCCAACATGTTCCCAACATGTTTCCACCCATAGCATGGCCAACCACTAGCTCAAATTTTGGGTAATTTGACATGCAAACCCATCATTTTCACAACATGCATTAATAGACCATTTTAAATTAGCCTATCATATTTTCACCATGTCTCATATCAATCCCTATTTAATAATTTCTCATGCAATTGGCAAAATTGGAGAATGAAACTTCCACATACTCATGTACACACATAATAAGCATAGAATATGGAAATCAATTATTTTTATGACTCGGTTTTGTGGTCCCGAAACCACTTCCCGACTAGGGCCAATTTTGGGCTGTCACACTCAGGATCGACAGAAATCATATGCGAATTAAAAAAGAAAGTGTATGCGAATTGAAAAAGAAAGTGTATGCGAATTGAAAAAAGATGTATCATACGAGATTGGTGACAAGGTTTTTCTCAAATTCTCGTCATGGAAAAGAATTATTCGTTTCAATTTAAATGGATAACTAAGTCTAAGATCATAGGACCTTGTGAAATTTTGGAAAGAGTAGGGCATGTTGCTTATTGGTTGGCATTTTTGCTAAATCTATCCCAAATCCACAATGTTTTCCATATCTCTATGTTAAGAAAGTATCACTCAAACCTAGATCACGTAGTTCAACTAGAAACCTTGGAAGTGGAACCTAACATATCCTATGAAGAAGAATTACTGGAAATCTTGGCTAGAGAAGTTAAAGAACTCAAAAACAAGAAGATTCCTTTAGTGAAGGTCCTCTGGTGAAGTCACAAAACAGAAAAGGCTACTTAAGAAAGGGAGAGTTCCATGATAGAACAATATCTCCATCTATTTGGTGAGTAAGAAACTTTAGGAACAATTTTCTTTAAGGGTGGGTGAATTGTCACACTCGAAGATGTTAAAAGATAAGTACAACAACAATCCTAGGTACCTAATTATAAAAACATTTTGTTTATGAGGGTTTTAATATAATTACGTGATTCTTGCTAATTATTTTGGGTAATTGGTTAGATTTAAACTATTAGTCTCGTTACTTTAGAACTGGATATTTTCTTTAGTGGGAAACATTATGATAAGGAACATTAATTTTAATGTTGATGAATTAGTTTTGGTGATTGAGTGTGGGAAGGTTATATAGGATATAAATGTCATTCTTCTGGGAGCACTCTCTTATTTCTGTATTCATTTTCTTTATTTCATCTTCTTCTCTCATTTATTTTGTAAGAAAGAAAATTAAAAGGTAGTTTGCATGAAAGGGAGAAACTAGGGTGTTAGCCTAAATAATAGAGAATTTAGCAATCTGGTAATCTTTCTAACTCTTCCGTACCTTTTTATTAAAGAAAAAAGAAGGAAAATCTAAGGATTTTGGCATAATTTATTTTGAAATGTGATGATTTAATTCATTGTTAGCATTTAAAACTCCTCTACATGCTTATGAATTAAGGTTTTCTTACATATATATGTCTTCGTTTTGATCTTTATATTAGCTAACGAAGATAGAAGAGGCCGCAATGAAAGAGGGAAGGTTAAGCAGGTGTAAGTTGTGTCAACCACAAGTATTTCGTTAGTGAGTCTCTAAACTCAAATTCTCAATGTTTGTTTTATGCATATTAGTACTGTGATGTTGTAGCATGTTTGACTTCATATTTTCCTGATGATGAGGAGTTGAATTATTATGGGATGTTTGTCATACAGTCGAAGCAAGCAAAGTGATGACCTATAGATGCATGTCTGGTTGTATGTATAAGTTTATTATTTTGATGAACTAACTTGGTAAAGTAATTACTAAAGAGGTTATAATTGAAATGGTCTGAGAGGTGATATGTTTGGTATGATCTGTGTTGTGTTATTAACAATATGTTTAGGTTGAATGCTTGTTAGATGTCAATCATAAAAATGAACGATATGCGGAGTGTGGAGGTATGTAATGGCAGAAGGAAGTTGAAGAAACGTCATGTTGTGCACCCTGTGCCAAATGTTATTGGTTTTGCAGAAGTTCAAGCGAATTGTATAGAGAATGTATATGCATAATAATTGGTTTTCGAAGGTTCAATTAGATTGTACAGAGATATATGCACACATGTTTATGATAACCCTACATGGGTTCTTTCATGTATGAGACTCTGCGGAGTCTAGGGCTTAAAGCCTCATGTTTATAAACAAGTCCATGGCCATGTCATATGAAATTTATGAAAGTCCACTGAAATTGTTCTTTAAGTTTTATGTCAAAGTTATATGTGGAACTTCACCATACGAAGTCCATGACACAATCCACGTGTATGGTGTTCTCCTTATCTATGAATCTACATCAGTGATGTCCACCATATCTAGGAATCATCTTCTCTGAGTTCGCATGTATGAGTTCCCATATAAGAATCCGTATCTTGAAATCTGCACGTAAGTGTCCGCAGGATTGTCCGCCAAGATAATCTGAAATGACTCTCTCCACTCGGTGGGTTTTCTGTTAAGATTATATGCAACAAGTTTGTATGAAAAGACTATATGTATCATGATTATTTTACAGGAGAATGCTTATACTTTAAGCATAAGCACCATCAAAGGGCATAAAAACTCAATGCTGATTGTTGTGTTGCAACATAGGAAGTTTGATGCTGCAACATAGGGAGCAAAATGCAAGAATCTTGACACTACCTTCGATGTCACGACACAACCATTGGATGTCGCGACAAACCCTGAAGCTACCCTAAACCTGAGCATACTGCCTTCGATGTCGCGACACAAGCACTAGGGTGTGCAACAACGGTCCTGTGTGGGAAACACTTACAAGCAAAGGGTGTTTTGGTCCACACAATCAAAATTTAAATACAAGAGCATCATTTGACCTAGGGTTGAGGATGACGACAACCCTAACTCTATAAATAGGCTCTTAAGCACTTCTTAAAGGACAACTTTTCGATATTCTAAGTTTTTCATTATGATTTAGTTTTCAATTTTGTAACAGCCTGATTTTAGGCCTAGTTAGAACAGTGGTTTTGGGACCACAAATTTGACGAGAAAAAATTTATTTTTATTATATTTTTATGGTCTAAAGTTTCACGGAATAATTTCGTAAAAATTTAGTTCAAAAATTTCGACGTTTGGGCACTCAATTTAGCCAAAAGGACTAAATTGTAAAAAGTGAAAAAGTTGAGTTCTACATGTTAGAAGGGTCCAATTGTTATGAAATTTTAAATTTGAGGTCCTTAAATAGTAATTAGACCATTGGTTAACTTGTTGGACAAAAATGGACAAGAGATAAGTGAAATAGGATATTTTTAAGTTGGAGGCATTTTGGTCATTTGGTAATTAAAAGAATTAAAAAGGCCAAAATAGCCAAAAATTTGTCCATCTTCTCCATGATGAACGAAAATAGCAAGGGGGAAACCATGGTTAGGGTTTTCAAGCTTCCAAGCTCCATAGTAAGTGATTCCAAGCCCCGTTTGTAATGTTCTTTACATTTTTGAAGTCCCGGTAGCTTAATTTAGCTTATTCTAGCAATAATTTAACCTACGGTTTATATTTGAAAAAATACCCATAGGTGAAATGTGTTTATTTTTATTTTTTTATGGTAGAATATGAAGCTTGAAATTGTGTTAAACAATTTTTGCTAAGCGATTTTCAGTGAAAACAAGTGAAACGGCATAATCAGTAAAAATTATTATGGTCCATAAGTGCATGTTAGAGCAAGAATTTGATGTTGCTATAGAAGGGAAAAATTTTCAGCATGTTATAAAACATAAGAAAAATGAATAAAGTTTAATTTCCGAGCCTAGGAGTAAAATCGTAATTTTGTGAGACTTTAGGGGCAAAAATGTAATTTTTCCAAAATATGATTTTTGGACTGGATTGAATAATGTGGATGTTATATAAGGTAAATATGTTATTATAAATCGAGAAATTGACATTAATTGGTAAAAAAAGTGAGAAAAAGTGAAAATTCCCGGTTGAACCTTCGGAATGAAAGAGATACGAGTGAAGTTGCTAGGTCACATGTGTAGTACTATGTGCAAGCTACTACGTGTACCAGAATGATAGGTCGCATGTGTAGTACTATGTGCAGGCTACTATGCGTACCGGATAGCTTTGATCACGTGTGTAGTACTATGTGCAGGCTACTATGTGTATCAGATGAAAATGGTCACATGTGTAGTACTATGTGCAGGATACTATGTGAACCGGGTATCATTTATTATAAGGTGGTTTCTATGTGTTGATTCCACCGTGTATCTATTATTATTCCGAAGTGTTCTTCGGGAAATTGACTAAGTGTAATTGAGTGATGAATATTTATGTGGAATTGAATTGAAGATTGACTTGAAATTGGAAATAAGAAATTGGATTATTTTGAATATAGTGATAAATTGAATGAATTTTATATGAATTGAAATGAACTATTGGAATGAGATGTGAAAAATTCAATAGAATTGAGATAGTGAAAAAGTTAAATTATGAAAGAATACATTTTGCAACAAAACAGTTTAGACAGCAATAGTTGTGTGACTTTGAAAAATCACCAAAAATGGTGAAAATTGAATTAGAGAGTGAATAAGATATTAAATGAAAAATTAATGAGTCTATTTTTACATAAAAGAAACATAGCAAGCAAAAGAGTTATATATTTTGAGATATTTGAATTTTAGTGAGGCAGGGTTGGATTGATTTCAGAATCCCCTATTCTGACTTTGGAAAATAATTAAAAATTGTAAAAAAATAATTATGAGTTATAATTTATATTCGTAGAATCCTTAATGAGTCTATTTTCAAATGAAACAAATATAAATATCATTTGAATTCTGTATAGTGAGATAATTCATTTTCAGTGAAGAGAGGTCAGAGATGTTTAGCAGTGAAATAGGGGTGACTTTAAAGAATAAAATGTACTAATTGGCCAAGTCGAAAATTTTGAAAATTTTATGGTAAGAAGATATGTGAGTATAGTTTTGGGTAAAATTAAAAAATCTTAATTTTGAGCTCTGTAGCTCTAGATAAAAATGATTTGGTGACTCTGACTCAAATAGACAACTTTGAATTTAAATATAAGTGAATAGTGAAATTATGTATAATGCTATTTGAGCATGTTATATACATAAAGGATGTAGGATGGAGAGGAGGAGAAAAATAAAGTATATGAATGAATTGTGTATAATTGGATATATGCCTGATTATAATCGATAAACGTTGAAATAGGAGTGATGTTTATATTGGTGCATTACTGGTCATGGTAAGCTCATGAGAGAAAATAAAGTTTCATAGCATATGTGTGTGGTATACTTGGCATGAAGTGATGTCATGAGTGACTCATGAATTAACTCATGTTTGTAAGTTGATGCATAATTATAGTATTCAAATATATACATGTTTTGTAATATTTTGCAATGTGATTCGAAAAAAGGGTAATAAATAGAATAATGAAAATGCGGCGGCCATGGTGCTAGTTTATGTTAAAGGAGTATTTTCTGGTATATCTTAAGTAATGGAATGTTATAAATTTTGAGGTTAATTTGCTATTCAAATAAATGAAAAATGAATTGATTGTGTATTCCTAATTTTGACATATGCTTGGTATATGAAACGTAATAATATATGCTTGAATAAACTTTAAGTATTCGAATGACATGGATTTGATGGTGATAAGAATCAATTATTGAATTCATGAAGCACAGGTGATGTATTATTGTTGTGTGATAGCTTGGTTCGAGAAATTGATTAGGTAAATGGTAAGTGGAAGCATTTATGGATTTAGAAGAAAATTTGGAATGTACATGAAATTTAGCTCAATTAAATGATTTCATCAATTAAACATTGTGTATACCAGAATGTGTTAGCGAATTACATATTAGTAAATTAAAATTCGAAGTTCAGTAAGTGATATATGAAATTAACATGAAAATATTTATGATTGTCATTAATATTGATTCTGACATAAAGTGGATTCTTCAATATTGGATTGATTTAACGAATATATTGAGCATATGAATGGGTATGTATTGGGCCTCGTAACCCTAATTAGCGACTCGAAGATAATAATGTGAAAGTTTTTAATTTGGATGAAATTTTATATCTCGGTTTAATATGTCTATAAGTGTATTTATTCTGGTAATGCCTCGTACCCTATTCCAGGGTTGAATATGGGTAAGAGGTGTTACAATGTGACATCACCAGTTTTGGCCCTAATGTTTAGGCCGGGTTTGGGGTGTTACAAGTTTTTTTTTCTTTCTCTTAAGGTTCAAATTTCTTTCCAGTTCTTTTTATTTGTGTTCTTTGGGGAACTTGATTTGCAAACGCAATCAAACTCTGTTAGGATTCTACGCTTAAATTCAAATACAAATCAAGCTTCTTCTAAACTCTATTCTTGAATTGTTCTTTATGTTCATTCTTTCATTCAAGTTTATGTCGTTTATTAGATCCATGAGGAACTAATCCTCCTGTGGGGGATTAACAAGTGGAGGTATGAATAATTAACTATTTTGCAAGGATTTCTTAACGAATCAGTTGTTCAGGACAGGAATAATCTAAACCTTAAGCCTAACAACCCTAGGAAGTCATCAAGGTAGGCATTAACCCAAATCTAGTATGGCCTATTTGTGAACACCTTAACCCTGAACCGGTCTAGACTGTGAGTGACCTCCTCCGAACGTACTAACGTCTAGAGTGTGAATACTACAGTAAAAGATATATAGAAGTGAGGCGGTATCTATAAGTATATGGGTCAGGTTGTAATATAGTTACAACAGAGTATGTAAGTACTCTGAGGATCGTACTCAAAGGAGGCTAGCACTAGATCAATTTCAACTTAAACAGCAAAATATCTAATTAGTACTTGAATTAAGTTATATTAAACAAATATAAATAAGAGAGATTTTTGGGGTTTTTTATAATAATAAAAATATAACAAATAAATAAGAATCGAGAAGTTAGAAAGTGGAATTAATCAAATTTGATTATGGGTGATTAGCTCACTTTGGTAATCAATATCAACTGTCACTCCAGGTTCCTCGTCAATCAACTAGTTGAAATCCTAACATGATCTTTTGGGGTTAAGGTGTTCACGGATAGGCCATACCAATTTTGGGTTAATTCTCACATTGATAACTTCTTAGGGTCATCAAGCCTAGGGTTTTAAGTTCTCTTCCTAAACAGCTAATCATTAAGTAACCCTAAAAAATAGTTAATAGGTCATACCTCCACTCGCTAATTCCCCATAAAGGAATTAGTTCCTCGTGATTTTCATAAACAGTATAGAATTTATATAAAGCGTAAACATGATAAATGAATCGAAAGTGTAGAGTTTAAGAAAAAGTCTGGTTGTATTGTGAATAAAATTGAATCCACAAGGTTTTATTGTATCCACAAACCAGATCTGTCGAAATAACACAAGGAACAAACTAAAAATAAATCTAAAACCTAAGGAAAGAAAAAATTTAATTAAAACTAAAAGAGAGATTCTAATCTAAGTAAATGGTGTCCAAAACATGTGAAATGGGCCTATTTAACCCTAGGTTAGCTGGCATTCTCGAGCTTTAAGTTTTATTGTGTGGACCAAAATGCCCCCTGACTCGTATTAATTCCCGTCTAAAGTCGATGTCGCGACACATCAAGACCTATGTCATGACATAAAAGTTAGTATACTCTTCTTTAAAGATATCTAAGTTCAATGCATTACATAGTATACAAGCATTAAAGGTCTCACATGTAGGAATCCATCAACAAAGCATACAAGTAGTTTGATTATCCTAGTAGAATACAAATAGCAATTTATGCGATTGTTTGGTATAATGACCATTTGTGCATAAGGATACCTAGGTCACATAGAACTTTTCGGCTTGTAAAGTTTTGAGGCTTAGGACAAGTATGGAATTCAAGAAAAGTAAGTATCAAAATGGTTACAAACACGAAAATAGTTTGGCACATCGTATTAATCTCTATTCTTCCCCTTAGCGGCCCTTACCCGTTCACCACCTTATTTCTCCTTCTTTCACTATCCTTATTTCTCCACATATGAAATCATAGTATAACATAGTAACTAGCCTACGAGTTTCTGTGCACTAATGAATAAGTTTTTCTAATTATCGTGAATTTTTCACTTTCTTTTTCAGTACATCTCACTCACAAATGCTTTTTATTTTCAAGTAATTTTTCTACTCACATTAATTTTCTTTTTTAATTTTTTTTGCTTTGCACTTTAAGCTAACCTATAGTTCTTATATCACACTAGTATTTCCTATTCCACTTTGTTTCTACAAAATCCACCATGATGTATCTACTTAGCCCTTAATACATATGGCCATACATCTATAGTCATGAAATTCAAGACCAAAGAAAGAGGGAAAATATAAATTAACGTTTCAAGCTCGAGTAATAAGGTTCATTAAGAAGTGTTTACAGGGCTCAACATAGGTACTAAGGGTGAATAAATACATTTTAATTTTTTGGCTTGGGATGTGTTCCAAACAATGCCTTAGGTTATCCCTTAAATATCTCAATATGCACAAACTTAATCAACTAAAAAAACTCAAATTCAACAATTTATCATTCATACTAGCATGCTCGTTTCCTTGTATTTTCTATATCATTTGGTACAATTGATTGCTTAATGCCTATTTATAGTGTAATGTATAGAAGTTAGTAGTCTAATAATAAAAAATTTAAAATCACCTATCATCATGCCAAATTTATTTGTAAACACAAGAAACCTATGTACATGCTCCTAACCAATCACTTGTATTTCTACAAGCTCAAGCACACCATTGACAAGAAAAATCAAAAGAAAAACATAAAAACTTAGACAATTTTTCTATGTTACCCCTTCACACTTTAGTGAACACATTGTCCTCAATGTATGGCCTAGAAAAAGATAAGGAAAGAAGTTATCTGGTTGGTTGTGGTTGTTTCATCTGCTATTGGTGGGTGCTTTTCTCCTTCATTCAATTATAGTTCAAATTGTTGTGTTTCCTTCATGTGTTACTCCTACAGAGAAAATCAAGACAAAACACAAAACAAAACAACTAAAAATTTATTTTTACTCCTACTTCTAAAATAAATTAAAATCATCCAAACGTTTAATACAATCCAAAACAAAATTAATTTTTAAACATCATTTTCATCATCCATCTCATCGTTTTCGTCTTCCAGTGAGCTCATCCCATGTCGTGATAGATCTTGGTGCCTGCGAGTCTAACCATGAAAAGTCGTTATCAATCAAAAAATGGGAACAACCGAAGACAAATAGTGTTATCAGTGACCCCATTGTACTTGAAAGTATCAAAATTTTGGAGAAATAGTTTTAAATGTTGATTCAAATCCTCTATCATTGTGCCCCTAAATTCATATTATTCTGGATCATCTGAATCATTGTCAGTTTGATCTCAAAATTGTTAGTTGTAATAGTCAACCTCATTATGCTCTCCTAAACCATGTCCAAATGCGGTAGTACGTAATCTTTTAAGGTTCTTTCGTTACGTGCCATAGGTGAATTTGCAGGTAGCTGTGATGGTGCTGGTGGATCTCTTAAATTGTTGTCGTTAGCTTCGTCGAATAGCAGATTCTCACATGGTACGTTGCCTACGGTAGGTGGTGGTGGATCTTGTATCAGTTATTGTTGTTGTTGCTATCGACGATTTCTACGAATTATTCTCTCTAGATCTGTGACTAGCTCTATATGTATTCCTCTACTATGAGTCATACACTAAACCCACAAAGAAAATATTAGCAATAATAAAATTAAAATTGTATCTATAACCTAAAAATTTCCTAATTATTATTTAAGTGCAAAAATTAAAATCGAACCAGTGACATTGCCTCCCCAAAAACAACACCAACAAATTGACTGCCTCCGGATGTACTAACATCCAGAGTGTGAATATTGCAGCAAAAGATATATAGAAGTGAGGCAGTATCCATAAGTATACGGGCCAGGTTGTAATATAGTTACAACAGAGTAAGTGAGTACTCCGAGGATTGTGCCCAAATGAGGCTAGCACTAGATCAATTTCAACCTAAACACCAAAAGATCCAATTAGTACTTGAATTAGGTTATATTACGTAAATATAAATAAAAGATATTTTTGGGGGTTTTTTATAATAATAAAAATATAACAAATAAATAAGTATAGAGAAGTTGAAAAGTGGAATTGATCGAATCTGATTATGGGTGATTAGCTCGCTATAGTAATCCTTATCAATTGTCGTTTCGGGTTCCTCGTCAAACAACTAGTCGATATCTTAGCAGGATCTTCTGATACATCCACTAGAATAACGAGATAGCAAGTGATAAATCTTGAAGACAGTTATATTTTGAACCTATAAGCTTAATTAAATGCATGTACTTAAGTAGATATGTTTGCATTTTTAGGTTATTTTTGGAACATTGCATAATAACGCTTGGAGTGTGCCTCAAATGCCATTTCATGTTACTTTTACTGTTGGGAAGAAGGGAATCAATTGTTGTATGCAGTAGGTGCATGAAGGATGAATAAAAGGAGAAAAAGGAGGAAGAGAATGAAGGAAGTGAAATATTACCATGGCAAAAGGTTGGATGGATTGCCAACACAAATGCCATGGCAATTCCAAGAAAATGCTGATGTAGCACTCAGTCCTTGTCATTCGCATTTAGCTAGATGTGTACCAAATAAATCCACCTGAAAAAGAGGGAGAAAAGTGTGTGCTGAGAAAAGGGCACCTACCCTATAAAAGAGGACATAGAAAAGAAAAAGAAAAGGAGGATTTTGGAGGGGGATTTAGAAAGCAGTTTTCTCTCCAGAAAAACTTGCGAAAAAAGTCCAAAGAAAAGGGAGAGGGTAGCAACATAAGAGGAGAGCAGAGAAGCAAGGTAAGGGACAAGCAATCAGCCTTGGGTCCTGCACGAGTCAGCAGCGTCGAAGCGAAAGCTGCAGTGGCAAAAGCTTCCTGCAATTCTACCTTCATTCTATTAATTAATTTCTGTTATTTCTAAACTGTTAATGATGATGTTGAATGTTATTCTGATTTTGGATTTTAAATCCCAACCCATGAGATAATTTCATTTGGGTTGGAATTATTGGATCTATCTTGATATATTGATGATCATGGTAATATTTTGAGTAGATCTACTGTTTTATTCGGTTTGGATTATTTTAAATAAATGCATACAAGCTCTAGACATAGATGAATGCATGATATATTCTTGGACTTGATTTAATTCTAAAAAGGTTAAATAAGTTGGATCGTAATCGAATGATACGAGTGAGTACACAAACGAATACTCGTAGCACTCTAGACATAGAGTTGTGATCTGTACAGAGTAAGGAAGAATATTGTTAGATATTGTTCTTGAGACTTGTAGACATAAAAAGACTAAGAACGATATCGGATACGAGTCACAAAGGCCCAACTCAAGCTCAAGAACGTGATGGGCTCAAATTACCACAAGGCCCAATAACGAGGTCAAATGCCAGGCAAATGTGTATGAAACTAAATGGAACCGTTGAAGACTTCATTAGCAAGGCCTTAGATGCGTATACAAAGGAAAAAGAAAATCAAGATTCACTTTCTTGTTTTCAAGAAAATCAAGAAACCAAATCTTGGTCTACTTTTGTTGTTTTGAGCGATTTCAAGAATCAAGAAAATCAATATTTCAAATCTTGGAAATCTTGGTCCAAGAAACTGAATCTTGCAGCTAAAGCGCATTGGATCTTAGTTACGAGCATCAACGAACCAATTTCGAGAGAGAACGTATTACAAGCCCAAGTTCTTGAAGATACGACCCAATAAGATGTTCCAAGCCCTACCAAGAAGTTTAAATTAGACTTAGTTGAAAATCAGGCCAAATTGTCAAAGTGGCCCAATTTGTAAAATTTTAATTTTTTAAATACTTAGTTCTAATTTTTAGACTTTATGAATAAATTTCTATGTAAAAATTCAGTCCAAGAGGCCCACTTAAAGGCCTTGGACGAAATTCCCCTTGTAAGTCAACAATTAGGGTTTTTTTTAGTTTTCCTAGTAGGGCTAGGAAAGTAGTTAGAAGGCCTATATATATGGCTTGGCCAGCCACCCTTAAATACATTACATTGAATTCAGATTTTTGTTGAGTGAAAATTCTCTTTGAGTTTCTCCAAGAATTCTCTTTGAGTTTCTCCAAGAATTCTCTCTTGAGTTTTCTTTAAAAGTAGTTTTAACAATCTTTTTGATTGGGGGAGCCATCTTCAACCTTTTTCTTGTCGTGTTTTTACATTGGAGAGTAGGTTAGAGCCGTTTGAAGGGAGTTGTGAAATCTTTCTTGATTTCAAGGCTTCTTAGGACTTTCTTTATCTTTCTTGCTGTTTGGTCTTCTTTAATTATTTTTGTTTGTGCCGAATTGTTGATTAACTTGGTTTAATTGTTCTTGTTGCGTTTTCAGCCATTCCAAGCTTCAAGAATCTATTTTGCAACATTCTTTGGCATCAAGAAATGGCCTTTGTTTATAATTTTCAATCTTTCTTGCCACCCAAGTATCCTACTTCTACTTCAATTTGGTTTTCTTCGTCTTTTGAGTTTAATTTTCTATTTTGTGTTTTCCTTGTCAGATTCAGCTTTGGAGTCTTTCTTGAAGTTAAATTTTGTTTTCTTTGCTTCCAAGAAACCCTATTAATCAGTGTTTTGACTCTTGGCTTATTCTTTCTTGTTTTGGGGTGTTTCTTTATATATCTTTTACTTCTAAGGTTAATTTTCTGTTTTCGTTTTAGCCCAGGTGTCTATAGCTTTTGTAGGACTTTCCCGTGACTTGACAAGCTCGATCTTGGTCCGCGCACAACCCCCTATCATTTGGTATTAGATTTTGGGCGTTTTGGGTGTTCTTGGTTGATTTCTAAACTGATTTCCTTTAAAAAAAATAGCATATAGGAGTTTTTACTCAGTAAAATTTTTGGAAAAAAATTCATTGGAGTGGGTAAACGTTGTCCGATTGGTCTGAAATTTTATATGCCTATTTGTGGCTCTGTGATAGAATATTAAAAAATATTTCCCGCAAAAAAATCAGTAGAAAAAGTTTAAAAAATAGAAAAATATGAAATCAAATAAAAATTAAAAAAAATATTCAGAGGGTTGAGTTTAGTGCCGAAACTTTCCAGATCAATATTAAGGACATTCCAATTTAAATTTCGTGATTTTTGGAGATCGGGAACACCTCGAATGAAGTTGTCAAGTTACTCCGCAGTTTTTTCGAGTTTTCGGGTGTCAACAATTTTTATTGATTCTTAGCTGTAGGTTTTCATTTGTTTTGCTTTTATTCTTCCTTTACACTCTTTAACACCTTCTTGTTTCTTGTGTTAGTAGGATTTAAAAGTGTGCACAATTCTTCCTCGGTGCGACACAAATCATTTGGTGTCTCGTCACTTTTTTGGACTCCTAGTGCAATTAGAATTCTTTGGTAGTTACAGTTCATACACTTTCTAATTGATTGATATAGACTCTACTAAAGAACTTACAAGACTGAATTCTACCTCTTTGAGAATTTAATTTTCCTTTTTGAGTGTTGAGTGTTTGTTTTGTAGGTATTCCAAAAAAAACAGAAAAAAATAATATGCCTAGAATTGGTCAAGTCGATGATGAGAATAATGACCATAATGATGTCCATGATAAATTTAAAGAGTTCCAACAACAGTTAGATGAACAGGCTGCAGCACTCAAACAAACAAATGCCATACTTCGAACATTGAGTGCTACTATCAATGAGATCTGATTGGATCAGGAGCCTCAGTATCAGGGTCCAACTAAAGATGATGTGGATAACCAGCCTCGTTCTCATAGGCACGCTCCTAGACATGTCCCTAGAACTGACTATGACTTTCATGATCGCGGACAATCCTTTTTGGCAAAACCAAAATTCACAATTCCTCAATTTCGTGGTAAGAATTATCCAGAAGCTTATTGTGAATGGGAATCTAAAATTGAACTTATGTTTCGCTATTATAAATGTTCGGATGATGAAAAAGTATCGTTAGCAACACTGGAATTTTTAGATTATGAATTAAGTTGGTGGACTCAACTTGGGGTAAATCGTCATAGGAATTATGAACGTGAGATTATGACATGGGATGAGTTGAAACAAGTCATGCGTAAAAGATTTATTCTGCCTCATTACTATAGAGAGGTTAAAAAAAAACTTAGACGACTTGTTCAAGGTAGTAGGACGGTAGATGAATACTTTAAGGAGATGGAAATGCTCATTCAGAGAGCTAATGTAGAGGAGGAGGATGAAACAACTATGGTTCGATTTATTGATGGTTTAAATATGCCAATAGCTAATACATTAAGGCTACAAACATACATTGATTTAGAAGAAGCAGTTCATAAAGCCATTGAGATCGAGCAACAATTAAAGGAACAAAGGTTTAGTTCCTTTTCTACTTCACAATATTATAAAGGTAACACTTCCAATTCTGATTTTAAAAGTTCGAAACCACCTTTTGTTACTAATAAGTCTTCTTTGAGTAGTGGTAGTAAGCAACCAGACTGTAAGAAAGGGGTTGCTATTAAAACGCAAACACCTTCTAAGCAGCCCAATTTAAGTGATTCGAATGTAAAGAGGAATCGTGAGATTGAATGTTTTAAGTGCAAAGGGCGTGGTCATTATAGTAGAGAATGCCCTAACACGAGATTTCTTCTTATGAAAGATAATAGTGAGTACACTTCCAACTCTGATAAAACAGATCCGAAAATGCCCGAACTTGTGGATGATAGTGATAATGAAGAAGAGTTGGTTGAACCACCAAAAGAAGGGGACTTTGCCGACTTTCAATGCCTTGTAGTCTGCCGCACCCTTAACATCCAAATGAGAGACGATTTTGATAACCAAAGGACCAATATTTTCTATTCTAGGTGTTTTATAAAAGGTAACTTATGTTCACTTATTATTGATAGTGGGAGTTGTTCGAATGTAGTTAGCAGTTATTTGGTGGATTCTTTAAAGTTACCTTGTACCAAGCACCCTAAGCCGTATCACCTTCAGTGTCTTAATGAATGCTCGAAAGTTAAAGTTACAAAACAGTCCTTGATCACTTTTAAGCTCGGGAATTACGAGGATGAGGTATGGTGTGATGTGGTCCCAATGCATGCGACACACTTGCTCCTTGGACAGCCTTGGCAATTTGATCGTGATGTTACACACCAAGGCAAGCTCAATAGATACTCTCTTGTGTTTAAAGGCCGAAAATTCACTTTTGCTCCTTTAAATCCCAGTGATGTATAAAAAGATCAATTAAAAATGATGACATTTTGTGAAGGGGTAAGGGAGAAAGGACAAATAAAAAAGACAGAGAGAAAATAGGCTAGTAGTGAAAAAAGTCAAAATTTGAATGGCCCAAAGGTGAGTGAATCCGCAAGTGGTAAAACTAGAGTGAAAATTTTAATTGCAACAAAAAAAGATGTGCGGAGAGCCCTACTTAATAAACAGCCTTGTATCCTTGTGAGGCTTAGGCAAAACTATTTATCTCTATCTAACATTAATGAAAATTTTCCTAGTGTGTTTCAATGTCTTTTGCGGGATTATCAGGATGTTTTTAGTGAGGCCCCTAAAGGTTTACCACCTTTACGTGGGATAGAACACCAAATTGACTTAGTACCCAGAGCTTCAATACCAAATCGACCAGCCTATAGAAGCAATCCCGAGGAGACAAAGGAATTGCAAAGGCAAGTTGAGGATTTATTAGACAAAGGGTACATTCATGAAAGCTTAAGCCCTTGTGCCGTTCTTGTCTTATTGGTTCCTAAGAAAGATGGTACGTATAGAATGTGTGTTGATTGTCATCCAATCAACAAAATAATGGTAAAGTATAGACATCCAATTCCTCGACTTGATGACATGCTTGATGAATTACATGGTTCAACTATATTTACTAAAATTGATTTAAAAAACGGTTATCATCAAATTCGAATGAAGGAAGGGGATGAATGGAAAACAACCTTTAAAACAAAATTTGGATTATATGAATGGTTAGTTATGCCTTTCGGCCTTACTAATGCACCGAGTACATTTATGAGATTAATGAATCATGTTTTAAGGCCTCACTTGGGTCAATTTGTAGTAGTTTACTTTGTTGACATTTTAATTTACTCAACAACATTAAATGATCATGTTTTCCATGTTAGAACCGTTTTAGACATTCTAAGAGCTGAAAAATTGTTTGCCAATCTTGATAAATGCACATTTTGTTGTGATAAGCTAATATTTTTAGGTTTCATAGTTAGTGTTCAAGGTATTCATGTCGATGAGGACAAAGTTAAGGCAATCAAGGAGTGGCCAACTCCTAAATCGATAACTGAGGTGAGATCTTTCCATGGTTTAGCTAGTTTTTATAGATGATTTGTGAAAGATTTCTCCACAATTGCTGCCCCATTAACAGAAGTTATTAAAAAATCTGTGGGTTTCAAATGGGGTGAAACTCAAGAAAAGGCTTTTCAAACCCTAAAAGCTAAGTTATGTTCTTCTCCTCTTCTTAGATTACCTGATTTTATTAACACTTTTGAACTTGAGTGTGATGCTTCAGGAATTGGCATTGGCGCCGTTTTAATGCAAGATAAGCAACCAATTGCTTATTTTAGTGAAAAATTGAATGGTGCACAATTAAATTACTCAACTTATGATAAAGAACTTTTGGCATTGGTTCGTGCACTTCACGTATGGCAACATTACTTGCTACCTAATGAATTTGTAATACATACAGACCATGAATCCCTTAAATGGTTAAAGGGACAAGGTAAGTTAAGTAAACGGCATGCCCGATGGGTGGAATTCATTGAAACATTCCCTTATGTGATAAAATATAAAACAGGTAAAGATAATGTAGTTGCGAATGCTTTATCTAGACGATATGCTTTAATAACTACATTAAATGCTAAAGTATTAGGGTTTGAACATATTAAAGAGTTATATAATGATGATGCTGATTTTGGCCATATCTATAGTAATTGTGGAAATACTACTTTTGAGAAGTTTTATCTTGTAAATGGATTTCTTTTTCGTGTAAACAGGTTGTGCATACCAAATTGTTCCATGCGAGACTTATTGATTCATGAGGCCCATAGTGGGGGTTTAATGGGACATTTTGGAGTGACCAAAACACTAGACATCTTGCAAGAACACTTCCATTGGCCACATATGAAGATAGATGTCGAAAAGGTATGTTCTAAGTGCATCACATGTAAACAAGCAAAATCTAAGGTACTGCCTCACGGCCTTTACACTCCTTTGTCGATTCCTACTTCACCATGGGTAGACTTATCCATGGATTTTATTCTAGGTTTGCCACGAACTAAGAAAGGAAAAGATAGTATATTTGTTGTTGTTGATAGGTTTTCCAAGATAGCACATTTATTCGTTGTCACAAAACAGATGATGCTACACATGTGGCAGACTTGTTTTTTAAAGATGTGGTAAGACTTCGTGGCATCCCTAAAACAATTGTTTCCAACAGAGATGTCAAATTCCTTAGCCACTTTTGGAAGGTATTGTGAGGTAAGCTTGGTACGAAATTACTGTCTTCAACTACATGTCACCCCCAAACCGATGGCCAAACTGAGGTAGTCAATCAAATTTTAGGAGCCTTATTACAATATGTTGTGGGAAAGAACATTAAAAATTGGGAAGAATGTTTGTCATTTGTTGAATTTGCATATAATAGATCTATTCATTCTACAACTGGCTATTCACCATTTGAACTTGTTTATGGTTTTAACCCACTAACAGTACTTGACCTTGTGCCATTATCACTAGAACTTATTGTTAATTTAGATGGCGAACGAAAAGCTGAGCTGGTGAAATCCTTACACCAGAAGGCTAGGCAACGAATAGCCAAAACAAATGACATCAACACAAACAAAGCAAATAAGGGGCGCAAACGGGTGGTCCTTGAACCCGGAGATTGGGTTTGGGTCCATATGAGGAAAGAATAATTTCGTAGAAAAAAAAAGACCAAGTTGGACCCAAGAGGCGATGGGCCTCTCCAAGTACTCGAGCAGATCAATGATAATACATACAAAATTGACCTACCCAGTGAGTACAATGTAAGTTCTATTTTTAATGTGGCTGACTTATCTCCATTTGATTTTTCAGATTCGAGGACAAATCTTTTTGAGGAAGAGGGGAATGATACGAGTCACAAAGGCCCAACTTAAGCTCAAGAACGTGATGGGCTCAAATTACCACAAGGCCCAATAATGAGGTCAAAGGCCAGGCAAATGCGTATAAAACTAAATGGAATCGTTCAAGACTTCATTAGCAAGGCCTTAGACGCGTACACAAAGGAAAAAGAAAATCAAGATTCACTTTCTTGTTTCCAAGAAAGTCAATAAACTGAATCTTGGTCTAATTTTGTTTTTTTGAGTGATTTCAAGAATCAAGAAAATCAAGATTTCAAATCTTGGAAATCTTGGTCCAAGAAACTGAATCTTGCAGCTAAAGTGCATTGGACCTCAGTTACGAGCATCAACGAACCAATTTTGGGAGAAAATAGATTACAAGCCCAAGTTCTTCAAGATACGACCCAATAAGATGTTCCAAGCCCAACCAAGAAGTTTAAATTAGACTTAGTTAAAAATCAGGCCAAATTGTCAAAGTGGCCCAATTTGTAAAATTTTAATTCTTTAAATACTTAGTTTTAATTTCTAGACTTTATGAATAAATTTCTATGTAAAAATTCAGTTCAAGAGGCCCATTTAAAGGCCTTGGACGAAATTCCCCTTGTAAGTCAACAATTAGGGTTTTTTTTAGTTTTCCTAGTAGGGCTAGCAAAGTAGTTAGATGGCCTATATATATGGCTTGACCAGCCACCCTTAAATACATTACATTGAATTCAGATTTTTGCTGAGTGAAAATTCTCTTTGAGTTTCTCCAAGAATTCTCTCTTGAGTTTTCTTTAGAAGTAGTTTTAACAATCTTTTTGATTGGGGGAGCCATCTTCAACCTTCTTCTTGCCGTGTTTTTACATTGGAGAGTAGATTAGAGCCATTTGAAGGGAGTTGTGAAATCTTTCTTGATTTCAAGGCTTCTTAGGACTTTCCTTATCTTTCTTGCTGTTTGATCTTCTTTAATTATTTTTGTTTGTGTCGAATTGTTGCTTAACTTGGTTTAATTGTTCTTGTTGCGTTTTTAGCCATTCCAAGCTTCAAGAATCTATTTTGCAACATTCTTTGGCATCAAGAAACGGTCTTTATTCATAATTTTCAATCTTTCTTGCCGCCCAAGTATCCTACTTCTACTTCAATTTGGTTTTCTTGGTCTTTTGAGTTTAATTTTCTTTTTGTGTTTTCCTTGTCAGATTCAGCTTTGGAGTCTTTCTTGAAGTTAAATTTCATTTTCTTTGCTTCCAAGAAACCCTATTAATCAGTGTTTTGACTATTGGCTGATTCTTTCTTGTTTTGGGGTGTTTCGTTATATATCTTTTACTTCTAAGGTTAATTTTCTGTTTTCGTTTCAGCCCAGGTGTCTATAGCTTTCGTAAGACTTTCCCGTGACTTGACAAGCTCGATCTTGGTCTGTGCGCAACCCCCTATCAATAGCTTTAATTCTAGCTCTCAAAAGAATTAGAATGTAGTAGTTATACTCTGAGCAATAATTTGGTTAAAGTTTTGTCATGACATTATTATGTGGTTAAGATATAATCCAAGTAATTCCGACCTTCCTATTCAACAACATCAATCTTCTCAACTTTGTCTCGTAGAATTGCCACAGTAGTTATTCATTATTTGATTTTTATATTTCATACATTAATACTTCACTTCAAATCATTATTCTATTTACTTTGCCATTAGCCTAATTAGTATAGTTTATCATAATAACTCAACCATATTTTTACCTATTCTGATCCCTGTGGAGAATATCTCACTTATGACTTTATTACTTGATTCGACGTGTATACTTACACATTCACATTACATATTCACACATTATAGTAAGGACTACTTATCTTCCAACCTCACAGTCCAGATTGATTTGGGGTTAAGGTGTTCACGGATAGGTCATACCAATTTTGGGTTAACTCCCACTTTGATAACTTCCTAGGGTTTTCAAGCCTAGGGCTTTAGGTTCTTCCTTTCCCAAATAGCTAATCTGTTGAGTAACCCTACAAAAAAGTTAATAGATCATACCTCCACTCACTAATCCCCCATAGAGGGATTAGTTCCTCATAGTTTTCATAAATAATATAGAATCGATATAAAGCGTAAACATGATAAATGAATCGAAAGTATAGAGTTTAAGAAAAAGCCTAATTTTTATTATGAATAAAATTGAATCCACAAGGTTTGATTGTATCCATAAATCAAATCTCCTGAAATACCACAAAGAGAAAACTAAAAATAAATCTAAAACCTAAGGAAAGAAAAACTTGAATTAAAATTAAAAGAGGGATTCTAATCTAAGTAAATGGTGTCCATAACATGTGACAAATGAGCCTATTTATAGATTTGAGGTCATCATTGTCCTTAACCGTAGGTTAGTTGATGTTCTCGAGCTTTAAGTTTGATTGTACAAACCAAAATGCCCCCTAGCTCACATTAGTTCTCGTCCAGAGCCAATGTTGCCACACATCAAGACCTGTGTCGCGACATAGAAGTTAGTATACTCTTCTTTAACATGTCTTCAAGGGTATGTCGCGACACGCTTAGGCTGTGTCATGACATTGAAGGTAATCTTGAAATTTCTCCATTCTACTCCCTATGTTGTGACATCGAACCCTCCATGTTTTGACATAGTGAATAAAAAACTCAATTCAGCCTCTAAGGTCATTAGCTCCTCCTTAGGTCTCATTCAGCCTTTTAGTAGTCTCCTAGACACTTACAAAGTTCATTAGCTCCCCCTTAGGTCTCATTCAGCCTCTAAGGTCAATAAAAAATTCAATTTGCTCATTTTATTGAATTTAATTAAACTTACTAAAACATACTTAAAACCTAGTGATAATTCTTGTTTTCAAGCTCTAAAAATGCAAAAATTAGTTTAATCTGCTACACCAAATTACGGTAGATTAGTGAGGCCGGAAGATAAGTAATACTTGCTAACTCATCATTTTAGTGGATGTATCAGAAGATCCTACTAGGGTATTGACTAGTTGATTAAACAAGAAAGCCCGAGACAACAGTTGATTATGAGTACCAAAGCAAGCTAATCACCCATGCCCAGATTTGATACATATTCAATTATTTGATTTCTTGTTTTTCATTTATTTACTTTACTTTTATTTCCTTTCTTATTATTTTTAATATAGTTATCAAAAACCTTTCCTTTAATTCTTCATACTATAATTTGATTAAAGTACTAGTTAGATCATTTATGCTTAGATTATAATTAATTAATGCTCGCCTCCCTTGGGTACGATCCTCGAAGTACTTACCTACTCATTGTAACTATCTTTCAACCTAACCCGTATGCTTGCAGATACCGCTTTTTCCATATTTTGTGCAGGATTTCTACTCTGGACGTTGGTACATCCAGAGATGGTCAATATATTACAATTTCACGGTAACACACTATGGAAATTTGGGATGGGTGTTAAATTATTTTGCATATGATGATAGTTGAAATCTCGAAGGGTCAATCGTCTGGCTTATCGGTTGGGTCTTACACATGGAAAATAGAAAAATGTTAACAATATTTGGCATGCAATAGTATTATTGAGATAATGAAATAAAAATGAGGATCTTGAAGAAATTTGTTGAGAAATATTGATATGAAATACATTTGTCAAAATGGAAAGACATAATTTAAGTAGAATTATATTTGGGAAATTTTGGACCAATAGTCCAAATATCTAAAGGTATAAAGCTAGTAAGGTACAATTAAGTATTTTTGCAAAAATAAAATTAGAAAAATGAAGTTTTTCTTCAAGTATTGTCATTGGTTATGAAATGTATAATATTATTTTGTGGTGAATGCAATAAATTTTAGAAATCTTATTAGTCTGACTGTTCATAAAAATTTGACATACGTCTTATGATTGTAATTACAATCTTTATATAAAACACTATATAATAGAAGTTTATATTAAAACATTTGAAGAATTTAAAATGATAGAAGCATACAAAAATTCTTGAGAAATTCTTTAATATGGTTGAGTAAACATTTATGGCAATCAAAGTGATCTGAACATACGTGGTACATTTGACTTAATGAATAATAGTTGAAGGAAGATTATAAAATGATCCAAAATACCTATTTGTATTTTTATAGAAAGATCATGATCAAAATTTGCTACGATTATTTTCACATTATCTACCAAAAGACACCCAATAGAGAGTATTATAAATATTTTATTATCAAGTAAATGTCCATTAAAATTAAAATAAGTTTGATTTACTTAAAACTAATATTTATTAGAAATAGAGTTTTATTTCAAACATTGTAAACACACTTTCCTATTTTTTATTCTTTAATCTTCTTCTTCTTCTTTTTTTGAGATAAAACCAGGCTAGACATTTCATTAACAAAAGAACAATGTAACACCCCGAACCCGAGACCGTCACCGGAGTCGAACACGAGGTGTTAACAGACTTTTAAAAAAAAATTTCCAGACACTGCCAATCTACGTAATAGTCGCTTTAAAAATCATATCTTGAGTTCAGAAACCCGGAATCAAGTTCCGTAAATTTTCCCTGAAACTAGACTCATATGCCCATCTACATATTTTTTTCTAGAATTTTTGGTCGGGTCAATTAGTACGTTTTATTAGTCAAAGTCTCCCATGTTACAGGGATCGACTACCCTGACCTTTGCGCATTACGACTTGGATATCTCCCTGTACAGGGCTTCAATACTGATGCCGTTTGTTTCTATAGAAACTAGACTCAGAGAGGAATCTATACATATATGGATTGACTCCTAATTGTCTCTGGTTAATTTATAATGAATTTCCAAAGTCGGAACAGGAAATCCAGAAACCGTTCTGGCCCTGTCTCACAAGAACCTGAATATCTCTTAACATACTGTCCGTATGATTGTTTCGTTACTTTCCTATGAAAATAGATTCATCACGGTTCGTTTACATAATTTATTCACTATTTAATTCCATTCCTACTATTTTTAGTGATTTTCCAAATCTACATCACTGCTGCTGTCAGCATCTGCCTTTAAGGTAGACTTTACCTATTTCATGGTTTCCATGATTCAACTAGCCCTTTTTGCATAAATAGCACAATTTATGAAAGTGATTAACCATTCCCATGGCCAATCCTTGTCAAGCATATCCACACCAAATGATTATAACATTATACTCAAACACGTATAAGCCATTTTCGCATGGCTATCCAAAATTTATACAAGTCCAAAGGGTCCACGACCCACAACAAACGGGTAGTCCTATACATGCCATTTCGAAGTTCAACCAAAATTGTACCAAAAGGGGGCTTTGATAGTGTGGGCGACTTTGACCTCAAGATCCCGAGTCCGATAGCTGGAGAACCAAATCTATAAAACAGAGGAGCAATGAAACAGAGTAAGCAATTTATGCTTAGTAAGTTTTGAGCAAGGAATTCCAGCACAACAAAAGTATAGCATTCAAATAGCTAAACGGATAATTTCATATGCACAAATTTTCGATATCATACTTGCTTCACATTATCAACCCTTATGTACATACACAAAAGATCAACTTAGCCAAAGCCCGGTAGCTCGTTTATCAACTGAGCGAATACTTATTTGTAAGGGCTCAACTAAATTCAAGCACATACGAAACATACCTCAATGTTGGGATGTTTCTAGAGTATTAACTGAAATTTTTACAGCAAGATCATTCATTCCCAAATCACGTACCTTTGGAATTTAACCGGATATAGCTCCTCGTTCAAATGCCTTCGGGACATAGCCCGGTTATAGTAATTCGCACAAATGCCTTCGGGACTTAACCCGGATTTAGTAACTCGCACAAATGCCTTCGGGCTTAGCCCGGAATTAGTATCTCGCACAAATGCCTTCGGATCTTAGTCCGGATATGGTCACTTAGCACAAAGCCTTCGGGACTTAGCCCGGACATCATTCAAATAACCATGCACATTTAACAATAAATCATGGCACATTCGTATTTCATTTTCGTTAGCAAAACTCGAACACAATACACTTATCATTCTTGTAATTTCGGCTCAATAGCCACACACAAAGAGCATGATTTTGATTTGCTTAAAACATGATCTAATCAAATCTTAATTTAAGCTCTCTTACTCAAGAACTTACCTCGGGTGTTGTCGAACGATTCCGATAGCTATTCGACCACTTTTTCCTTCCCTTTATCGGATCTCCTTCCCTTTATCGGATTTAGTTCCCCTTTGCTCTTGAGCTTAATTAAACAAATAAATTGATTTAATCATTTGAGCATCGAAAAGAGGAACACAAGGCACTTAGCCCATATTTATACATTAGACATTAAGGTCACATATGTACGGAATCATGAATCAAACTCAACATTTTTGCTAATTTTTCCCCCTTGGCCGAATATGCATGTCTATTTTGGGGCCGATTTCAACACTTAATACATTCTACAAGTATGGTCACTTGTATTGACTAAACACCCTTTTGTTTCAAGTTCAAAACTTGGCTAATACACACATATATACACTAGTAAAGCATCCTCTCCCTTTCCATCAATTTAGCACATGCATTACTCATTAACCTACAAAAATTATATTCGGCCTTAGCACACAACTTGCTAGTTGATTCTTCCCCATCTAGCAACCAATGCACATATGTGCTCACTCAAAAATGCTAAAAAGGAGATTCAAGAATCATCAATCCACCATCACATGCATCATTAGCAAGCTTCATATTTAGCATGCAATGGCATTAACACAAAATCCACCTAGGCCGAATCTTAACTCATCTTCATGCCTCATCACCACAACATCAAACATCAACCAAGAATGATGCATCCATGGCCGAGTGTCATTTCCATCACATAGCAAGATTTAGACCATGGGCTAGGTAGAACTCAAGCTAACAACTAAAATATGCATGCATCTCATGGAACATCACCAAACATACCTTAGCCTAGTCACATGCATGGCCGAACCTCTTCAACCTTTCTTCTTCCTTCCTCCTTAAAATTTTTGGCTAAGGATGAACCAAAGGATGAGCATTTTTTTCTTTGTTTTTCTTTCTAGTTTCGGCAAAATGGGGGGACAACCACACACCCTTTTTTTTGTTTTCATCACATTTCCTTTCATTATTATGCCCATGCTCCTTATTTTATTTTTTTCCACCCATGATGCACCAACAAGACATGTCTATGACATGTCTTGCCCATCACACTTGGTCTACCATGCTTGTCATGGCCGGCCACTACTAGTAGGGGGGGAATTTGACATGCAAGTCCCCCCTTTTTCCACATGCTCTAATAGGTCCTTACGCATTGACCTATCACATTTTAAAATTTTCTCACATAAGTCCTATTCGATGAAATTCACTTACAATTAACAAAATTCAAACACGAAATTTTCACACATGCACATGTACATATAATGAGCATCAATTATGACGGTTAATAATTTTTACGACTCGGTTTAGTGGTCCCGAAACCACTTCCCGACTAGGGTCAATTTTGGGCTGTCACAAACAAAACAAATAAAACATAAGGGCCCAGAAAAACCAAATGACCCAAAACCATTAAAACGCAACAACAATAAAAGTAAAATAGAAAAAACCAAAATGAAACCTTGAAAAAACAAAATAATAAATTACTCCATCCCAATTTGAGTACCTATCAGATCATCTTCATTTCTAAAACACTCTTTTTTCTCCATAGAAAAATTAGTTCCCCGAGCACAGACCCCTTACCCATATGATCTTCATGTCTTCACTCCTACACCAATTCAAGAACAACGACGCCTTCGTTAATCTGGTTCACGTTCCTGGTGAATCCCCAAACCTGTGATATCCCAACAAAATCTAGCAACGGACCCACTAGGTACACTTCTACTCCTTTTTTTAAACTTTCAGATGCAATAGTATGAGCCAACTGATTTTCTAATCTTGGTAGATATTTAAAACAAATTTCTTTGAAACTGCTCTTACTTTATTGAATATCTCTGATTATATTATCGATCTCGAATTTTTCTATTTCATCTTATATGCATTTTTTGATAACTACTGATGAATCTCCTTCTATCTCAACCATATCGACTCCCATGCTCTTGCACAATGCCACTGCTTGAGAGCAACGCAAGTGCTTCTGCCGCGAACAGAGACGTTACCCCCCATGCAGCATTGATTTCGAAATAATAACACTCCCTGTCATCTCTAGCCACTACACCTGATCACAATCTATACTCTTTGGGATCAAAAGTAGCATTAAAATTTATTTGGATAAAATGATCTATCGAGGGAATCTACTCCGGAATGGCACAATTCTTAGTAAGTACATGATTAACTAACCCATCTAACTCCATAATGTATTGGCCTACAGCCTCTGCTACCCATTGTCCAGAGTTTTTAGTACCCTCATGAAGGGCTTTGTTTCTCTCATTCCAGGTTACCCATAGTGCACAACATGTCTTCCTACACACATCATTCAAACCATTCTGAAAAACTCAGGTAAGCCATTCCTTAATATTTAACTAGGATTGAGATAGAATCTATGAAATATTAAGCCTATTCCACATTTCTTTTGATACACAATCCTGAAACACATGGTCGATCATGTGAAAAGATTAACTAGAGTAGGCAAAAAAATCCAAGAAAATTTCCACGTTGCAATTTTCTGTTTTCTATTTAAGTTTAAATTTCACAATTTTCTATAAAATTCCTTCATGGAATTGTGAAGAACTATAAATTGGGAATCCCAATTGCTATCAAGGAACAGCTTATAATCACTCCTTACCAAGAAGACTCCTGAAGGTTCACCTCTCCACATGACCATATCCTCGTGTTCCAACCTAGCCAAAGGAATTCTCAGTATTTTGTCTTCAACGCTTTCCTCAAAGGTACTCCTTATTAGATCCACATTCCAATTCTTGCAAGAGTGGTCAATCAAATCGTATACCTTAATTAAGCTACTATCACTAATATTCCCATAAACTTTGTAATTTTCAGCCTCAACCAACCAAGCATCCTTTCAAATTGAAATTCAGTCTCCTTTTCCCACTCGCCAACCAAGGCTATCTCAAAGTAAACCCTTTGTGGACCATATACTAAGCTAGGTATAAAAAGGTAGTCCCTTTAACCTTGCTTCCAAAAAATAATAGCTCAGATAATATTTAGCTTTTAGAACGCAACTTAATAAAGAATGTGAATTACTAATAAGATGCCAACCCTATTTGGCTAACAAAGCGATATTAAAAGAAGTTAAACAATGGAAACCCAACCCTCCATTCTCTTTAAGCTCACACAACTTCGCCCATTGACACCAATGAATACCCCTTTTACCAATACTTTTCTGCCATCAAAATCTCACTATTATACTTTCCAACTCGCTACAAAACGACTTAGGCAACAAAAAAAAGACATCGTATATGTTGGAATGACTTGTAAAATTACTTTAATAAATACCTCCTTACCCCCTTGCGACAAGAACCTTGTAATCCAATTATCAATTCTTTGTTTGACCCTGTCCTTGAAAGCTTGGAAAGCTATCCACTTCTATTGGCCCACTATATTCAAAAGCTCCAAGTACCTTTCTATCTCATTAGACTGACAAACCCCCAACAAACATGAAACCCAAATCCGATCCCCTTCAGAAGCATTTGGATTGAAACACACAGTGGATTTTTCATAATTAATACACTGATCGGAGTAGACTTTATATTCCTTCAAAATTTGTTTCATAGCAGTAGCCCCTCTATCCGTAGCTTCCCTAAAAAGAACACAATCATTCACAAATAAAAGGTGTATTAGGTACATTTTGAATGTTTGAATATAGGTTCAAATAACTTGTAAGGGTGTGCTTGAATTGGGTGAAAGGAATAGCTTGAATTTGGCCTATTTCTTGTTCACACGGCCTAAGACACGAGCATGTGTCTCAGCCGTGTGTGACACATGGCCACGTGACACACCCTTGTGTCCCTTGTAGGTTTTTAAAGGTTTCATTTCGAGAGTTACACGGCCTAGCACACGGGCGTGTGACTTGCCCGTGTGACCCAAGTTAAAGAGTTTCACGGGCATAGACACGAGCTGGGACACAACCGTGTGTCCCTACTTCGAATGTCCACATGGCCTAAGACACAGACATGTGTCTCAGCTGTGTGGGTCACACGGCCTGGCCACACGGTTGTGTGACCCCTGTAGTACGAATTTTTCCATCTTTTTCCATGAAGTTTTAAATGTTTTCGATTTAGTCCCGAATTGTTTCTAAAGTGTTTCTTAGGCCTCGAGGGCTCAAAAAAGGGACGTTATGCATGTGTTTGAATGGAATTTAATGTGTTTTATAAACGGTTGTAATCGAATGTTTTAAGTTAAAAGTTTTCGGTAATGCTTCGTAACCCTATTCTAGCAATGGATACGGCTTAGGGGTGTTACACTCAACTGGTCGATGTAGGATATTCTGGACCATGGTTTACTTAAGAGAGGGGTAACCTTCTAGATACAAATATCAAGGAAAGATTATATAGGGAGTAGCAAATGAAGGTTGGATGGCTCTATTTCCTAAAGCGATTGTATGTCATCTCCCGCACTCTTTTTCTGATCGTTGTCCGCTTCTTATTCAGTTAGAGCAAGATGGGTATAATCTTTGACCCAAACATTTTCATTTCAAGGCATGGTGGGTATTGGAGATTTTTGAACAAGAGGTTAGGAATCATATAGAGAGGGTTCAGGCTGGCTTGGGGAGATGGGTAATGGAAATTAGATGGAAGAAAGTGAGGATAAAAAAAGGAGTTAATAAGGAACCTTTGAGGTTTGCTGGAAGGGGATAAAGATGATGACAACCTTGTACAACCGATTGATACTAAAGTTTAGTTAAATTTGGAGATTGATAAAGATGAATTTTTCTAGGAACAAAGGGCAAGGGTGAATTGGCTAAGGTTGGAGGATAAGAACACAATTTTTTCCATAATTTTGCCTCTCAAAGAAAGAGTATGAATAGAATTGGTGGCTTGAAAGGGGGGATGGATGGTAAATGAGAGGGGAGACTAAGATGGAATGCATTGCTAGGAATTATTTTCAATCCCTTTTTGAGTCAAAAGGGATTGGTGATACATGCCATATTCTATCTAAGGTAAGACAATGCATCTCTAATGAAGCAAATGATTTATTGAAGGCACAATACACAGAGAAAAAAAGTCTTGGAGGCACTGAATGGTATGGGTCCTACGAAGGCATTAAGGGACGGTGGCTTTTCAGTTATCTTCTATCAAAGGTGTTAGCACTTTGTTGGGAAAGATATTTCCTCTTACTATCTAGAGGTACAAAATGAAGGTAAAACTTTAGTTCCTTTAAATGTTACAAATATTGTTCTTATTCCTAAAATTCCAAGCCCGATGAATTTAGAAAATTTTAGGCCTATTAGTTTATGCACGGTTATTTATAAGATGATTGCTAAGATGGTAGCCAATCAATTCCAAAGGGTGTTAGAGGATTGCATTTTTGGGGCCTAGAGTGCTTTTGTTCCGGGCCGTTTAATTTCAAATAATGTTTTATTGGCCTATGGGATTTTACATTCCTTTCGTCAAAAGAGGGTGGGAAATAAGGGTTTTATGGCATTTAAACTCGACATGAGTAAAGCTTATGATCGAGTGGAATGGGATTTTCTGAAACAAATGATGGAACATATGGGTTTTGCTAGTAGATGGGTGGAAACCATTATGAGATGTGTCTCATACTCGGTGGTATTAAATAGGAAAGTGGGGGAGAGGTTTGCGCTAAGTAGGGGGCTTCAGCGAGGTGATCCTTTGAGTCCGTTTCTTTTTCTTATATGTAGTGAAGGTTTATATACCATGATCCAAAACCGTGGTATATAGGATAGAAAAGAATAGACCAATCCTAAGAATCTATACATAGGATTAATTATGGACCTAGGAGAAATTTTGAGTTGTATTTAGTCTTTTATTTTTGTATTTAAGATCTTGAATATCTAGATAATAATATATCCATAAAAAATATAAACAATAGAACTGGCCCAATCCTTTTAGTAAAAGATTGGGTCCAGTTTAATTACAATTCAACAAATCGACAATACTTACTGGATTACAAAGTATCCATTGCTCCGAATTCAAATTTGATTTATCAAGTTGGTTTATCTAATTTATCCACTACGTCGAATTCAAATTTGATTGCCTTCCGTACTTCACAAGCAGCAGCTAGTTGAGGACTCCATTTGCTAGCCTAGATGAAAGATTAATTAACGGTGCCAAGGCTAGTAAGAGGAGTCCACAAATAACACACCTTTTATTTGTGGATGATTGTGTTCTTTTCAGGGAAGCTACAGATAGAGGGGCTACTGCTATGAAACAAACCCAGCTCGTGTCTGTGCCCGTGTAACTCTCTAACTTGGGTCACACGGCCAAGTCACACGCCCATGTGCCAGGCCGTGTAACTCTCGAAATGAAACCTTTAAAAACCTACAAGGGACACAAGGCTGTGTCGCGTGGCCACGTGTCACACACGGCTGTGTCGTGTGGCCATGTGTCACACATGGCTAAGACACATGCTCGTGTCTTAGGCCGTGTGGACAAGAAATAGTCCAAATTCAAGTTATTCCTTTCACCCATTTCAAGCACAACCTTACAAGTCATTTGTGCCTATATTCAAACATTGAAAATGTACCTAACACATGCAAATTCAAGCTAGATCATCATATTATTTCATCATTCAACCAATAAGCCCAAAAGGCACCTCAATCACAATAATCAAACATGATTATACAATTGCTAAGTTTAACCACAAATCAACTAACCTTTATAACTAATTTTATGCCAACATTTACCACAATGTTCACATGCCAATATCATACTCAAAAATACCAATTTGACTATTCAACGTCTATCATCACTACCTTAGCAAACTTGACCATATGTCAACACATCCAAACATACCAAACTAGCCATTTATTAACTCAATGTTCACTATCAATTTTCATACCTCAACGATCACATTCAAGCATATCAAAACAACATTTCATAGCATGCATTTTATATACCATTCCAACTCCCAACATTTAAGTACCAACATGCCAAAATATCAACCTTTAAACGTCAAAGTGCCAAAAGCACACCACCATCAAGGCATCAAATATCATAAGTTTAACAAATTCAAAGCAACATTACATGTCGATATCATTAGCTAAACATTATACATAAGTCCACCTATACATGTCATTATAACCACGACCAAAGCATCAAAATCTACTAATAAAATCAATGGATAGTGTGATGGATCTCTGACTAGCTTCTAACCCGATCGAGCTTTCGATAACCAGTAAAGTAAGAGAAAAATAACCACATAAGCAATGAATGCTTAGTAAGCTCATATAAAATTTAATCATAATATTCCATCTCAATAATAAACTTTATTGAATAAACATAAACCTATACAAATGTCTTAAGGTTCATAAATCTATATAATCATCAACCTTTTTATACGATTATATACCTTTCAATTTACTTACTTTCCATTTCATTCTCAATGTTTATGATAAGCCTGAACAACATTGTCAATTTCTGATTCAGTGTATTTATCCATGAAATAGGTAGATTCATACATAGCATAAATAGTTTGCTCACATATAAATACATCATTTTAACTCATCAATTTTTTATTATCATCATACTATATCCCAGTATTGAACTTCCTATTTCACTTCCTTTTCTTACCTGTCTCATTTGCATATTACCAAGCATAGGCATAAAAATCAACCATGAATACAAGCTTACTACAAGCCTAAATATCATCAATGCATGAGTTAGTGCACACATACATATATCACTTGAATTAAACATATGATAATTCATTTCCATGTGCACATATTTCATTTGAATCATTTAACCTTTCCATAAACATACGTATAAGGTCAAGTGAAAGCTTACCTTTTCAATGCATAATTTCAAAATAAAGCATCATACAATCCAACCAACAGCTTGGCACATGAATAACACATGTTAGTTCATTTAAGCATAATTCATATGAAATTAACATGAATAACCATTATACTTCAGCATAATTCAATTGGATTTATCATCCATCTCAACATAGCATATTTTCCATGTAACTCACCATTTCAAAGTCTTTCATACATACAAGTCTTGTTTCATATAGAACACTTACCATATCCTTATAAAATTCATGCCCGTTGAATCAAATGAAATAACATCGAATAAGGGAAATAATATTTTCAGTACAACTTATCTAATACAATACATTGGTACGAAGACTACCAGGCTCGAAGCCTGATATAACACACCAGCACAAAGCCTGATATAATACACCGGCACGAAGCCTGCTAGGCACAGAGCCCGAATATCAATGGCAAAAAGCCTACTAGGCACAGAGCTCGAAGATCACTAGCACGAAGCTTGCTAGACACAGAGCCCAAATATCACCGGCATGAAGCCTGCTAGGCATAGAGCCCGAATATCACCGACACAAAGCCTGCTAGGCATAGAGCCCGAATATCACTGGCACAAAGCTTGCTAGGCACAGAGCCCGAATATCACTGGCACAAAGCCTATTAAGAACAGAGCTCGAATAATGTTACGTTTCTATTTCTTAAAACATAGCTAAATGACATTCAAGATTTAACCAATTATGAAATAGTATGAAATATTCAATACAATTAATAATAATTGTATAACGAACTTACCTGTCTAAATTGCAAAAATGTTAAAGTATAGGGGCTATTTGGTAATTTTCCATTCTCCTCGATTTTCCACTTGATCTTGATCTAAATTAATAATTTTATCCAATCTATTAATTTAGACAGTAAAATAATATATTTTATGCAATTTAGTCATTTTTAAAACAAACCCATGCCAACCGAATTTTCATGGCATCCAAAATAGCCCATTATTGTAACAATTTCACATCAAATTCTTGTATTTTACCATTTCAACAATTTAGTCCCTAATTGGTAAATTCATCAAAAATCACTTAATAAAATACTTTTAAATACCAACTAACACTTCAAATTCATCATTTAACAACTAAAATCACAAGGTTCATCAATGGAAAAAATTAAAATCTTTAACAGTTTCAAAATCAAATATATAGGCTAGCTGGACCTAGATGCAATGATCTTAAAAACATCAAAATTATTAAAAACAGGTAAGAATTACTTACCATGCATTAGAATATATGCTAGTCAAACCTTATAAACAACAATGGTGTTTCTTCCTCCCACATTCGATCATGAAAAACAAAGAATGAAGAAGATGGCCACTAATTTCATTTGTTTATGTTAAAATATTAATTTAATTACCATATTACCCTTGCTTATAAACTAAAATTGTTTAAAAATTACACCTTGAAATCATCCATTAATAAAAACAAGGTATTATTACCTTTTAAAACCCTAAAATTTATGGTTTTATAACCCTTTAATACAATTAAATGAATAGCAATTGACTTTTTTTAATTTTTACGATTTAGTCCTTTTCGCTTAATTAACTATCGAAATGTTAAAATTTTTCTACGAAACTTTAATACCACCTTAATGACATTCTGTAAATATTTATAAAAATATTTACAACTTGGTTTATAGAAATGAGGTCCTGAGACCTCATTTTCTAAAATCACTTAACCTTAGGTCTTACCACTAGAACTTAATAAATCGCTTAAATAACATAAATTATCAAATCAAAAAACTTTTTAAAATCACATTTGACTCACAAATATTAAATAATAATATTTACGAACTTACTCGTCGGATTTGGTGGGCCTCGAAACTACTATTTTCGACACCAATAAAAAATAGGTTGTTACATTGACAATCACTAAGAACCTCTTTGAAAGCCTTCATCCACATTTCCTCCCTAAGTAGCCCCTTTTCTTTTCAAAGGAGTAAAAAATCTCATCAAAATCACCTCCCACAAACCAGGAGAGATTCTGGGATTGACCTAAAGTCCTAAGCAAGTTCCATGTGTCATCTCTATGACGCGAATCTGAAGCCCTATAGAAACTCGTAAATCTCCACTTATTACCCTCATCACCCTCCGTAAATTCAATAACAATATGGTATTTCGAGAAAATCCTCAAAGTGATCGTGGAATTTCTTCTCCAAACTAGACTTAAACCCCTTCGAGAACCATCAGCTGCAACATTAATCCCATTCAAAAAATCACACCTCCTGCAAACCGATACGAGTCACAAAGGCCCAACTCAAGCTCAAGAACGTGATGGGCTCAAATTACCACAAGGCCCAATAACGAGGCAAAGGCCAGGCAAATGCGTATGAAACTAAATGGAACTGTTCAAGACTTTATTAGCAAGGCCTTAGATGCATATACAAAGGAAAAAGAAAATCAAGATTCACTTTCTTGTTTTCAAGAAAATCAAGAAACCGAATCTTGGTTCAATTTTGCTATTTTGAGCGATTTCAAGAATCAAGAAAATCAAGATTTCAAATCTTGGAAATCTTGGTCCAAGAAACTGAATCTTGCAGCTAAGGCGCATTGGATCTCAGTTACGAGCATCAACGAACCAATTTCAGGAGAGAACGGATTACAAGCCCAAGTTCTTGAAGATACGACCCAATAAGATGTTCCAAGCCCAACCAAGAAGTTTAAATTAGACTTGTTGAAAATCAGGTCAATTTGTCAAAGTGGCCCAACTTGTAAAATTTTAATTCTTTAAATACTTAGTTTTATTTTTTAGACTTTATGAATAAATTTCTATGTAAGAATTCAGTCCAAGAGGCTCATTTAAAGGCCTTGGACGAAATTCCCTTGAAAGGCAACAATTAGGGTTTTTTTTCAGTTTTCCTAGTAGGGATAGGAAAGTAAGTTAGGAGGCCTATATATATGGCTTGGCCAGCCACCCTTAATTAGATGAGATATTGAATTCAGATTTTTTTTGTGGAGTGAAAACTCTCTTTGAGTTTCTCCAAGAATTCTCTCTTGAGTTTTCTTTAGAAGTAGTTTTAACAATCTTTTTGATTGGGGGAGCCATCTTCAACCTTCTTTTTGTCGTGTTTGTTTTTACATTGGAGGGAAGATTAGAGCCGTTTGAAGGGAGTTGTGAAATCTTTCTTGATTTCAAGGCTTCTTAGGACTTTATCCATCTTTTTGTTGTTTGTTCTTTTTTAATTATTTTCGTTTGTGTCAAATTGTTGATTAACTTAGTTTAATTGTTCTTGTTGCGTTTCCAGCCATTCCAAGCTTCAATGATATGTTTTGCAACATTCTTTGGCATCAAGAAACATTCTTTATTCATCCTTTCTTGCCGCCCAAGTATCATTCTATTTCAATTTGGTTTTCTTGGTCTTTTAAGTTTAATTTTCTGTTTTCTATTTTTGTTTCAGATCTAAGTGTCGATAGTTTTCGTAAGACTTTTCCCATGACTTGGCAACTCAATCTTGGTCCGCGCGCAACCCTCTATCACAAACATTCTCCATTTTTCTAGAATTTAATTTAGTCTCCATTAAGAAGACAATTTGGGGATTATACACCTTCAGCATATGTCGAAGTCTCCTAACAGCCCATGGCCTCCCCAAACTGCGGATGCTCTAACAAAATATTTTCATTGCGACCGGTCAGCATACCCCTTGGTATCTACTGATGTAATATAGCTACTTCCCAACACCTTCCTACTCCTAACAACAAGAGATCTCAATTCATCCCTATCAACAAATTTGTCACCCTCTCTTCTTAGTTTCTTTTTCCCATCACCCTTTCAACCACGCTCTCCTCCGAGTCATGCTCCATATCCATCTATTCATGTATTTTTTATGACCCCCCATCCAAACAAGATACAAGATTCAGATCCCCTTCCAGATTTACTCCTAACATAGGATCAATGCGCCTACCCAAGTCACGATCTACAAAAGTGTTGCCCCTTTTTGCCCCTTTCCCCATCTTCTCGTAGCCACACACTGCTCGTTGCAAGGGATCTTCTAGATTGAGCTCGCAATGATTGATCCCAACCCATCTCAGCTACATCAAACCCTAGTGCCATTTAGCCTGACAGAAAGAATCATTGTGCCCTAGTCGCCCACAGGAAAAACAAAATAGGGTCAAACGTTCGTATTTAAAACTAACATAGGAACAAACCCCAACTGAAAATATAACTTTCTTCTTCCTTTTCAAAGGTCTCCTAACATCCAATTGTACCCTTATACGCAAATAGGTACACAACCTCTTTTCCAAATTGGTGCCGTCGAACTCCAAAAAATTCCCAAGAAAACCCTCAATTTGGCGTGTTAAAGTCTCGATATAAAAACCTGGTGGCACTTCATGAATTTGCACCCAGAAACACACAAAGATTAATGGCACCTTTAGCGGATCTTCCTTCTTCTCTAGCCAATGTAGCATCAAAATATGGTTATTAAAAGTCTACGGAGATCCCTTTAGTACTCTCTCCAGATCCATCTTATGAAAAAATTTGAATAAAAACATTTCCTCCCCCAAATCTGAGATTTGGGCCCTTTTTACCGGATGCCATAAATTTGCCATCGTACTTCTCGTCGTCGGGAAATGTATAACACTTGCCGTCAGAAAACACCCAACCAGACAGAGATCAATTTCCACAAATACAGAATTAAGATCCATTTGTGCCTGCAATATTTCGTCTTCCTCATCATCCAATGATAGATCTGCCAACTCTCTTTCCATAATTCAAAAAATCACAAGTAACTGGAATGTAGAAACGAAAAAAAAGAAATTGAACCAAGATCAATGTCGTCAACAAAACCACCAGTAAAGAATCACTAAAAACAAAGAAAAAACCTAAAAACACAAAAACCTGCTAGAAACAGCCGATAGAAGCGTGCTAAAATAGTACGAATAATTTTTTTTTTTGCTCTTTATTCTTTATTTCAAAACACAAACATCATTTTGAATTTTTTTTAAGAAAACCACAATAATGGTAAAAAAGCTAACACATTTACTATTTAAAATATTATTATTATTATTATTATTATTATTATTATTATTATTTCTTTTGACACCGTGCAAGTTGCAACCGTACGCTATGGAAAGTTTGACTCTGTCCAGAAAAGGAAAGAAAATAAAGGGGAAAAAAAAACACAGGCTCTTCGATTGTATGCGCATGTTGAATTCCCATGCGCTCACGCAGCGCACGTTAGCACTAAAAAAACAAACTTCTCTTTGTCTTCTCCGTTTGTGATTTCCCCGCGAGACCAGAAACACACCAATTCCATTTCCATTCTCCAAACTTCCATTACTTCCACCGATCACTCCAAATATGGCTCCAGCCACCATCATGGCGGGGGCTCGGCGTCTTGTCAGCTCCCGCCGCCGAACCGAGGCACCTCGACGGCGTCCGTCGCCTTCCACGCTGCCGAAGAAGCTGAGACCAATGTCTGAGATAATGGCGCGTGCGAAATACGCTGTGGTGGAGCGAGCTGACTACAGTGACATCATCTGCGAACAATGCGGCTCCGGTGAACGTCCCGGAGAGCTCCTCCTTTGTGATAAATGCGATAAAGGCTTCCACATGAGATGCCTTAGACCAATCGTGGTTCGTATTCCTATTGGATCCTGGCTTTGCCCCAAATGCTCTGGCCATAGGCGAGTAAGAAGTAGGGATTTCTTTTTTATCTTACCTTTTTATTTTTATTTTGTTTGGTTGACCTCTTTCTCCTTTCTGTTTCCAATTTTTTATAATGAATGTGTTTTATTTCCTTTTTAGCTTTTTCGCAGAAAAGGATAATTGATTTCTTCAAGATTCAGAAGAGTGGTGATGGGAAAAAGAAATGCAATTTGAGTCAAGGTAAAAAAAAAAATTGTTGTTACGATTTTCTGTTATATTATCTTGACCTTTTAGTGTTTCGTGTTGAATTCCTGTTGATTTGGGAATGGCCTGCTATATTTGAAGTGCATTCATAAAATTCTCACCTTGTTTCAGGATTCATGCAAAATTTTAGATTGGAAATTAGTATAATCATGAAAATTAAGGGGAGAAGTTTGCTGAGATTTAAAATAGATTAATGGTAAAAAATGTAGGGCTGATTTGGAACTTGCAAACATTGCTGAAAATGATGATTGAATCATATGTCGCACCTGTCTTCATATCATATGTGAAATTGGTTAAAAGCAAAACTCTTAAAACTATTATTCTAGTATTAGTTATTGATTATTGACATTTGACTCGTCTTAATTTTATCTTGTTGATATTTCTATAATGTAACCAAAGCTACTTGTAAGAAGTGAAAAATAATTGTAATTGTTAATTGAAAGCTGTACGTGGTGCACTATTGCTCACAGGTCTTATACTTCAAAGCCTCAAAAACATTCATAATTTTGATCACATGTTTCCACAGTTTGATTCATTAGTTCTTTGCCCCCACCCTCCCCTCTTTATGATGTTTTTTCATATTTAAGTTATAATTTGACATGGTGAATGCTTTTGTGCGAGAGGAACTCATACAATCTTTGTGCCTGCATGTCTGTCTGACTTAAAACGCATGATAGGCATCTATTCTGCATATAGGGATTATTTATTGAAATAAGATGGGTAAAATATCACCTAGTTTTATTATGTTACTTCGCTATTAAATGCCAGACACACCTAGTTGCAATATATCACCACTTTAACTTGTACCATGTTTAATTGATTTTACTTATAGAGTGCAAATATATAAAGTATATATAAAATGGATCAAGGAAAAACGTTTTGGGAGGGTATCATCAATCAGCACTTCCTACAGTCTTTTCCACAAATTTCCCTTGGATCATAGGACCTTGAGTTCCCTTTACATTTTGGTTTCCAAGTAAAATTATCTAATGGTTCATTGACTTGGTGGCTCTAAATGTTCATTTCAATTTCTTATAATTGCTTATACCTCAAAGATGGTTTTAGAAAGTTCAGTTGCTCAAAGTTCTCCTTTTCCCCCCATCTTATTTAATTGGGACTGCTCTTGCAACTAACTCAATCCTTCTTCCTTCTCACCTTTTGACAATCAACACAAAATTGCAATTTTGCTCGTCAGTGAATTTTATGTTAATGTAGTTAGGTAAAAACTGAGGATTAGATTCCTACCTAGGTAACCTTAAAAAGGAATGAACATTTAACAAGCAGAACAAGATTTTTATGTTTTTGTGTTCTGCGATCATTCTTTCCCCTATAAGTTCTATATTTTCCCATACACTTTTAGCATGTTTATTTAGCAATGATGCTTACTCCATGTTGAAACAGATTCATTGATTCCAGATTGGAGCATTTGTACCTTCGCTAAGTGCTAGACATGAGAGCAGTTGCAACTATAATATATGATATATGTCATCAGAATGATTTCGATATTAACATATAAATATTTTGTAAATATTCTCATAAATAGGTTTCTTCTGACATGAAATGTTATCTGTTGATGATATCCTTAAAATTCTAAAACACAAATGTTCATGATCATTTTTTGGTGGATAATATTTAAGTGGAGCTTCTACTGGATATATGTGGGAAAGGAATCAGTAACAAGTAAAAGCAGTGAGTTTTTCCAACATTTTAAACAATTGCTTCATCAGTACTTCATCTTGAAAGGATGGAGATGGTCACCTGAAGCGTATATCACAATCTGGAGAAATGTTCATTTTTCTCACTCAATAGAATAGATTAAATTTAGGTAAATGGTTTAGCCCCGATCATGAACAATTTGGTAGGTACAGTTTTTTTGAATATGGATAAATCTTTTGTATCCACCTAGATTGCTAGGTTAACTCGCATCAATCATGTGCATTATGTAGTTCATAAAATGTTTTAAGTTTTTAAATGGATACTAATTGGTTCATGCTTAAAGGCAAAAAAGTTTTTGCAACAGCAAAACTAGGGAGTTTGTCAAGTTGGTTTCCCTCATATGCAGCAATACTCAGAAGGTATTATGTTTCTGGTTAATGATGTTAGATGTATAAAGGAAGATAAGATCAAAGGATAAGTTACTCGACAGTGTATCATATGTATGAATCCCACTAAATTCGTTCTGCATGGCCTTTTTATATATGCATACTACTTGCATCTGGTACTGAGAGTGAGACCATGTTGCACAATTTGGATCTTGCAAAACTTTCTTGATGGCCATCTTCTTGCTCTTTGTTGACAAATATAAACTGATTTTCCTTGTTTGTTCTGGCTGGACTTCTAGATACTAGAAAGCGTCGCCGGCGTCCTTTGGTGTTGCTAAAGAAAAGAAGGAGACTGTTGCCATTTATACCATCTGAAGATCCTAACCAACGTTTGAAACAAATGGGCACCCTTGCTTCTGCTTTAACAGCAATGCAGATGGAATTCAGTGATGATCTAACCTACTCTTCTGATATGGCCCCTAGATCTGCCAATCAGGCCAAGTTTGAAAATGGTGGCATGCAGGTTTGAATTTCGGCAATTGTTTTCATTTGGAAGTTTTAATTCCATTACATTCCTTAATAGCTGTTGCTCTTTCAGGTTCTTTCGAGGGAAGATATGGAGACCTTGGAACTCTGCAGATCTATGAGTAGGAGAGGCGAATGTCCTCCCTTTATAGTAGTTTTTGATTCATGTGAAGGGTACCTTTATCATGAGATAATTTGTACTGCTGCAGTTATGTTACTTAACTGCCTATTTAGTATTTTTATTTTAATCATGTGGTGCAGTTATACGGTAGAAGCAGATGCACAGATAAAGGACATGACTTTCATTGCAGAATACACAGGGGATGTCGATTACATTAAGAACCGTGAAAATGATGACTGTGATAGCATGATGACCCTTCTTTTAGCAACAAACCCATCTGAAAGTCTTGTAATCTGCCCTGATAAATGTGGAAACATTGCTCGCTTTATCAATGGCATTAATAATCATACACCGTAAGCCTGTATAACCTATCTCCTTTGTGTTGAATACTGTATCTCAAAAAAAAAATCATATTGCTCAATTTCTGTTATACATAACCTCTCATCATGTAGCATTTACAGCCGATTTTCTCTACTAATCTGCATGAGTTACAGAATAGCATTCTCTAATTAACTATGCCTATCATGTTTATATTTTCATGTAACATTTGCTCTTGAGCTAAATGCTTGGGCATGTCTCTATTTAAAATAGGTCTCCAGTTTTGGGATTTTATCCCTCAGGGTCTCTTGGTCGGGTGTTGTATACCCTAATGGTCTCTTGTTCGGGTGCTATACTCTAATCATCTACTAATAGCTGCCTTCTAAAAAAACGTTTGCTTTGAATTCAGAATAGTTAGTAAATTTGATTAAATACATGTCCAATTTTGTGCAGGGAAGGTAAGAAGAAGCAGAACTGTAAATGTGTGAGGTACAGTGTAAATGGTGAATGTCGGGTCCTTCTGGTTGCCACACGTGATATTGCTAAGGGAGAGAGGCTTTATTATGATTATAATGGGTATGAGCATGAATACCCTACTCACCATTTTGTCTGACTATCCTACAGAGTACTGAAGTTACTAACAACCCTCTACCAAGCTGGAATGCAATTTTGGATCCTCATACATCTTCACCCATTTTTCCTTTTCGTTTCACGGCATAATCATCGTTGGCGCAGAGTGAAGAAATTTCTTCTAATTTATGCATTGCATTGGCCATTTTTCTCATTGTAATTTATGATGTAAAACTGGCCCATTTTGCAGCCATTAGCGAAAGACATGCCATAAATATTTATTCTTGGGAATATGAAGAAATTTATTTAAGAAACAGTATCATCTTCAAATACAGGTCTCTGTGAAGATCTTCAGTTTTATTCAATTCCTGTCATTCTACAGGTTTCTAAAAATATAATTATTCTATGGACTGCTATAGATCATTTTCATGTAACTATTAATTTTTAAGTGTGCTCTTTAGCTTTATATATCCTTTGATTTTGGTACAAATTATTTGTTTATGGAAATTAATTTTTTTGGAATTTGTAATTTTTTTATAATATCATTTTTAATATTTGAATTTGAATTTCTTTTAAATGCAACATGATTAAGTTTGGTGCAAATTATACTCTTTAAGCATTATGCCTCTTTCTTATTTTGGGATAGAAATGATATTCTAGATGGACACGAATCTCAATTCCACTTAATGCCACTGCTTACGGTTATCTGAACCAACTAAATGAGTTAAGTCGTAGTTTTGTATTTCTTTTCGTAGTCAATGAAGTGAATACTTCATTCCTGCAAAACCCTCCGAAATTACCTTCATACAGTGCTACAAGAAAGATCTTGTAGCAATAGAGAAAATAGGACTGAAGTAGGTAAAAATTCTACAAAACCTCCTGGATTACATTTTAGCTCTTTTTTCTGAAAAAATTAAGTAAATTAACTCCTTAACTCCTGTACATTAAATGAGTGAGTAAAACAGTTTTTGTGTTAAAATTGTGCGGTTAAATATTTATTTTGGTGTTTATATATAAGATGTAATAATAAATTTAGCTCTCAACTTTTACATATTTATTCAATTTAACTCATACTTTTTTTTTTGGATGTAAATTAGAAAAATTTTAAACTAATAAGGTTAAAGGATCGAAAAGGCTTTAGTAACAAATTATAGAAAAAGATTAACATGCCCTTTTAAAACTTAAAAATTGGGTAAACTAAGATAGTCACCCAAGTTTTAGCACATTCCTATTTTGGTCACCAAGTTTTTTAATTTAGTCACTCCCCGTTAAGTCAATTTCACATTTTTGTCACTCCAACAGTAAAATGTGTTTGGTCACCAAAATGTTTATGCAGCTTGGTATAATAACAAATTTGACCCTCAATGTTTACCCATTTTGTTAATTTAATCTTGATTTTGTAAACAACAAATTTAACCCTCAATATTTATATATTCTGTTAATTTGATTTGGATTCTAAAAATTAAAAATTCAAAGAATTATAAAAATTATATTTTCAAACCTTTTTAATGTAATCTCATCCCTATTCACTGTACCCTAGTAAAATTTTATTTTGAGGGAATCCGGACTGAATTATAAATTTTGGGGATCAAATTGAAAAAATGTAAATTTATCATTTTTAGCTTACAACTTTACCACTTTTAGATTGACAAAAATATAATCATACCATTTTTCTTCCATGCCTCTGGTTTTGTTTTTTCATGCCCGGCTAAGTGGTGAAGCATTGAAACCAGAAAATTTTCTGTTTTTTTAGGGGCAATGGTTGAATTTTACAATTTTGATGTCAAAATGTAAATATTCCGTTGTATTAGCTTACAACTTTTAGAGTGACAAAATTATAATTTTATCATTTTTTATGGCCAATGCCTCTCCCACCATGGATTTAAAAAAAAAAACTGAAAGTGAGAGAGGGACAATGATTTAATGATGTTCAGTTTTTTTTGTTTTTGTTTGTAGATGAGGATATGCTGCAACATCACAAGGAGTAGCGTCGAATGGAGTAAAGGAATCAGCAACAGCAGCAAGAACGCTGCAGTGTTGAAGAAAACAGGGGAAGACATGACAGCAGCAACAACTACAGCCAAGGTTAACTAGGTTCCGGATTCGGATTCTATAGACCCGATAACTCTGCCAATGAGATTTGCCCCGCCAACCTTAGAGCCACGCTCTTGAAGAATAACTAAATAAACATACATACATATATGTATGACATGAGATTGGTTTCAAATGTTTATCTGCTGCAGGGGGCTTTTAATGGGAAGATTTTTTGTTTGTTGTTTTCTAATGACTAAATTTGTTTGCTTCTTCGTCTTTCATAGACATAAAAAGAATTGCTGTGAAAATATATGTTACTAAGAGATTTTTGACCATTTACCCTGTAAAAGTATCCTGAAAAAATTACGTAACTTAGCTTCAATTCGTTAGATCAGTGAGAAAAACAATGCTTCGTTAAAATTTCACCATTAAAGGTTTGTTTTATATTTATATATAATGTATACTAATAAATTTAATTTTTAATATTTATATATTTATTCAATTTGACCCCTATTTTTTTATGGGGAGTAAATTAATTTTTTTTTTAAACTAATAAGACTAAAAAGTTAAAAAGAACTTAGTAACAATTTAAAAATAATCAATTAAGTCATTTTTAAAATTTAAAAATTAGGTTAACTATTTAGATAATCAGCCAAGTTCTATCATATTCTTGTTTGGTTTTTCATTTTTGTTTTTAGACGAGGGTATGTTGTAACATCACAAGGAGTAGCGACACAGGGGCAAAGCCAGAATAATTTTTTAGAGGGGCCGAATGAAATTTTAATTTTTTTATAGTCTATATCTTTATAATTTTTAAATGATTAAATCGAATTTTTATAATTTTAGGGGGGCCAAAGTACAATTTTACCTTTATTAATTTAAAATTTTTTAAAAAAAATAGAAGGCCTAAATGATAATTTTTTATTTTAGGGGGGCCGGGGCCCATGCCAACCCCCCTAGAATCGCCTCTGAGTAGTGAAGAATGGAGTAAAGGAAGCAACAGCAGCAGCAGCAAGAACATTACTTTGTTGAGGAAAACATGGGAGGACATTGCTGCAGAAATAACTAAAGACAAGGTTAACTAAGTTCTGGATTCTACGGACCCGAGATCTCTGCCAATGAGATTTGCCCCGCCAAGCTTAGTGCCACGCTCTTGAAGAATAACTAAATAAACATACATATATGTATGGCAGACGTATATGTATGACATGAGATTGGTTTCAAATGTTTATCAGCTGTAGGTAGCTTTTAAAGGGGAAATTTTATGTTTGTTGTTTTTTAAATTATCTTTCATTCGATACTTGTTCTTTTTTAAGTTAAACTTGGCCTTTTATCTTTTAAAAAAGAGTCAAATCATTTTCTTTAATAAAAATACTGAGTAAAACATTAATTTTTAATATTATTGGTATGACAACTCGTACAACACTCTATGTGCACATTATGCTAACATAACATTATGTCTTAATGTCACATCAACAAATAATTCAAATTTTTAAAAAAATAAAAAAATGAAAATGAAAATTTTAAAAGTATAAAAAGTTCATAAAAATTTAAAAACAAAAGCATGTAGTACATGCGGATTGTCATGTAGGTTCCCATGTTTAAAATTTTAACATTTTAGTTAGAATTTTTGTTAATAAACATCAGTTTGACTTTTTTTTATATAAGGTTAATGGTCAAATTTGATTCTTTTTAAGAGATTGACGGTCAAATTTGACTAAAAAAGGATTAAAAGTCAAATTGACAAAAAAATGTAAACATTAAAAGCTAAATTTGATCTTATGCATTTTTTAATGGTTGAAATTGTTTGTTTCTTTGTCTTTCATAAAAAAAAAGGAAAAGAAAAAAAACGGAAGGTGTGAAAATATATTAAATTTTAATAATTTTAATATATTTTTAAAATATTATGAATATTTTATAATTTTTAATAATTTGTTATTAATACCTTTTTTTACTCTTTAACTTTATTAGTTTCAAAATTTTCTAATTTACTTCCAATAAAATAGTAGGGGTCAAATTGAATAAATGTGTAAAGGTTAAGGGCTAAATTTATTAGTGTACCTTATACATTGAAACGAAACATTTGCTGAGAATCAAACTACACCAGTGAAGTGGAGCCAAGGAAGTAGGCCTCTTTCACCACCAAATATGAAAAGCAATAAACACACAGAACAAAAAGGAAGTTGTTTACGCAGTTCAATTTCCTTATATGTGCGTAACCTAGCTTAGTGAGAAATATCCACTCTCTTCAATAATAAAAACAAGTGATCCTAATATATCGCACACTGTGATAGTTTCCTTCATCTTTGTACCTTAAAGACTAGATACTCTTACCACTTAATTCACCCCCTGTGAATTCAGTAGGTAAAACCACAACACAAAGGCTTTACTATCAATTTGCATCAAGGTTCCTCACTAGAACAGATAAAACAAGCATCAAGGCCCAAACATGGGATCATGGGCATGATGGACTTACTCTACGTTAAGGCCCAATTATGAGGTCGAAAGCAAAGCAATCAAATCAAGGTTGATTGTAACTATTCAAGAGTTCGTGACATAGGCCCTACAAGCTCATATGAAGGAAAAGATCAATATTCACTTTCTTGGTTTCAAGAAAATCAAGAAACCAAATATTGACCCAATGCCATCAAATATGAATATTTGAAGAATAAAGAAAATTAAGATTTCAAATATTGGAATTCTTGATCCAAAAAACTAAATCTTGGAGTTGGAACACATTGGATCACACTAACGAGCTTAAACAAGCCCCAACTTGCAATGAACGAATCAAGAATCCAAATTCTTGAAAATCAACCCATGTACCTCTACCGTCAGTTAAAAAGTTCATTATTTTATCATAATCCACCTTATATTCTTTTAAATTGTCATAAACATCCCAAAAATCGGGTTAGTAGAAATTGGGGTTAGTGAACCAAGAGTGGTCACATCCTGATTTTTAAAAGTTATCTTTGCGCATTAGATAATAAATAAGTATCTAGTTTAGTGGTTAAGTAATGGTGGAATTGTCCTTAAAGATTTGAGTTTGAGTCTTTTCCTTCACATCATTTTCTATTTTGAGCAATTTTGTTTCAAAATCCTAATTTGTGTTATGCCTTGTTTAAAAATAAATGTTGTTAGCATTTGATAAAGCTTGAGAAGTGGTGTAGTGGTTAAGTAGTTTAAGTAACTCCTAATTGACCCAAGTTTTAAGTCTTTGTAGCATCAATTATTTTTTTTAATTTTATGCAAAAAGTTGGTCAACTTTCCCATGCAAAACCGTCCAACCTTAAGCATGTAACTTTTATTTTTAATTTTTTTAGTAACTCCATATTTTAAAATTTGAAAAGGTGAAACTCCTAAAGTTATTGTAATTAACTCTCCCTAACACTCTTGTCCCCCTCATGAATGCTTTGTTAGGAGGTTCCACCTTGTGACCGTCCACTCATCTTTCCCTTTATCTTTTCATTTGTTTTGTTTTCATTAGTGAGTGGAAGTATGATCTATTAACTGTCTTATAGGGTTACTTAACAGATCAACTGTTCAGGAAAAGAACCTAAACCCTAGGCTTGACAACCCTAGGAAGTCATCAAGGTAGGAATTAACCCAAAATTGGTATGGTCTATCCGTGAACACCTTTACCTTAAATAGTCTAGACTGTGAGGTCGGAAGATAAGTAGTCTTTGCTAACTTGTTGTTTGAGTGGAATATTGGAATATCGTATTGGGATAGTGATTATTTTATTAATAAGGAACCCGAAATGACAGTTGATAGGGATTACCAAAGCAAGCTAATCAACCATATTCAAATTTGATTTATTCTATTATTTGATCTCTTGAATTTAATTTCTTTATGTTATTTCATTTTTTTATTATAAAAATCTTAAAAATTCCTTTTATTTTACTTTCATGCAATAATTAAATTAAATTAGTAATTAGGTCTTTCGGTGTTTAGGTTAAAATTGATCTAGCACTCGCCTCCCTTAGGTACGACCCTCGGAGTACTCACCTACTTCGTTGTAACTATATTACAACTAGACCCATATACTTGCGGATACCGTCTCATATATCCATATCTTTTACTACAATATTCACACTTTGGACGTTAGTACGTCCGGAGGCGGTCAAGTTGTTTGCGCCGTTGCCGGGGAAGCAACGTCACTAGTTTGATTTTAATTTTTGCATTCAAAAAGAATAATTAGGAAATTTTTAGGTTATTTATACGATCTTTAATTTATTCAAATAAATAAATTTACTATTACTCATCAAAACTACAGCTAAAGGAGATTGATCAACAGGAGAATGGATGATTTTAATTATGTGGTTAGACGAAGACTTAGATTATAATGCTGATATTTACGAAGAAGGAGTCTATGAGGACTGGGAGATACATGAGAACCAACAATTATTAATGCTTGAATTAAGCCAACTCCGAGGAAAAACCCCAATTCTTTCCCAAGACGATAATGACCACATTGGTATACCCTCAAGAAGGCATCAAGAAGTGTCAAATCCATAACAGAGCAAAGGAGAGAATGCCACTATAAATGTTTGTGAAGAAAATGAAATCCTAGACTACTATCCATCTCATCAGATAGAAGAATATCCAGCTCAATTGAAGGAAACTGCAACAAGAGAAGATATAGAGCTAGTGGGGGAAATGATTAGTGAACAGATGAATCAGATAGGCATGGAATTTATTGTCCCAGCAATCTCAAGTTCTTCCAATAAGACTAAAGCACAAGAGCAATATAACACAAATCCACCAATAGAGACAATAATTTTCATAACTAACTTAGTGGAAAAATGTCTGTCGAGTCAAGAAGTCACAGAGAAAAATAAAGAGAAACCAGTGTCCCTGATGATAAGCCTGATTTGACTATCCTCTACATGACCTTAGTTCTAAAATTCGATGGTCCAAGAATTTTTTGGATGCTAAATAAAATTGGAAAAATATATATAGATAGGACTTATAACCATATAGCAAGCCTCAATCTAGCTGGACAACTGACGAGCATAGGCATCGAGCTATGGGCACCACAAAATGTTCGGTGCTCACAAGATTCATTCAAGAGGATTAGTTGCAACCACATGGATAAAATTAGAAGCCCACAGAGTCAGAATCCAAGTGACATAGTGCAAAATTCTTTGCCAGCCCTTTTGTTAGTCATATTAAATAGTACTCCTAAAAAGCCATTCTTGATCGATGAGATGGACAGGAACACAATGAGCAATAAATATGAACCCCAGCTTTCAAACGTCTTACGAAGCAAGAATGCTAAGCGCAAACTAAAGTGGTTGTGTGGTTTTGTGGTTCTTTAAATAATTAATAGATGATTTGAAAAAAGAATTGTCGATGCTTAAGGTGGGTCGAAAAGGCAAGTCCAAAGAGAGAGAATTGCAGACGAATAGAATGGTACGATGGGTGTTGGACAAATACAGACAGAGATAATTTACAGGGAACACCTAAGTGTATATTGATCGAGCTGATGGACGAGTCCAACAGCAAGACCTAACATTTATTTTTATGTAAAAGTTCTTACTAACTGTACAAAATTGTATATTTTGCTAACCAATTAATTCAAATATTACAGGTAGATCAAAGATAGGGATACCAGACACCTGAAATCACTTTGAAGATCGAAAATTTGGGAAAACAGTATCAACGTCGCAACACGGACATTTCATGTCGCAACACCATTGGCAGTAGCGAAGAATTAAAAAAATCATATTGACATCGCAACACCACTATCCTACGTCGCGACTCTTTTAAGAATTTCAAATCTGAGGGTGATTCGCGACATCGAACCCCGATGTCGAGACATGAGCAATCTGCTAAGGATGTCGCGAGACAGAACCATTGTGTCTCAACATCGCTGCAATTTTTTCTAGGGTCAACCTGACCCAATTACGCAACCCGAATTTTCAACCCTTAAAATATCCAGATTTTAACCCCCAAAATAATAGTTTTAAGCATAAAAGTTGTAATAACCTGTTGTTTAGTGGTGACGAAATAGTGGTTTTGAGACCATAAATTTTTGTTGTGTCGACCTATAAATATTATTTATAGAATTTTTATAGTCATTAGGGTCGTATTAAAATTTGTTTAATAAATTTTAACGTTTAGATAGCTAATTAAAGAAAAAGGACTAAATTGAAAAAGGTGCAAAACATAGTAATTATTGCATTTAGGTGATCAAATAGCGTAATTAATAGACGAGAAAGGAATTAAGTAGCAATTATGCCTTAGTTAACATGGTGGGATGACATTTTGGTTGAAAATGATATAATAATACAATTACAATGGTAATTTTGTAATTTAATGGAAAATTAAAACAAATTAAAGAAAGATTAAAATATTTTTAACTTCATTTCTTCTTCTCCAATTGACTGAACACCATAGCTAGAGAGAAAGGTTTTGGTTTTGATTATTCCATTGCATGTAAGTGAAATTGATATCTATTTCTTGTAATTTTTATGTTTTTGAGATCGTTACAACTAGGTCCAACTAGCATGTACCTTCGTTTTTGAATCTATTAAAAATTTTAGAAGTTTCCATTGATGAATCTTGAATGTTTTTTATGATAACTATGTATTTAAAGATTTGATTGTGTTATTTTGTCGTTTTGTGAGGTAATTTTTGTTAGATTTTGATTTAAAGAATAAGTTGTGACAATGTCAAAATTTCAAGGTTTGATGGTGACTTTCATGTTTAGTAGAGACTGTTTAAGGGACTAGAATATTTTGTTATAATTTTATTCCTATAAAATGGTCAATTTGATTATTTTTGGGTTAAGGGACTGAATTACAAAAGTGGTAAAAGTTAAGGGCAATTGTGTAATTTCAAAAAATTAAAGTGTACAAAATGCAAAGTAAATTATAATATGAAATGTAAGCTAATAGTTGGGAATTTATATTTTAGATCAAGACCCTGTTGATTTACATGGAATAGGAAAAATAACGGAATAGTCTCTAAACTTCTGCAACTATTACAACTTAGTCCAGGTAAGTTCGTACAATTTATAATTTAACATCTATATGAAATGTTTGATGATATAAATGATATAAATGATATAATTGTTTATAGATGATGTAAATTTGTTTGAGAAATGTTGTTGAATTTCAAGGTTCAGCATTTGTTGTGAACTCTAGTGTTATACTCTCTATTTTGCGTTTTTTCAGTTGGACTAGCTCTTAAGAGCAATTGGCATGTTATCGGGTGGATTAGCTCTTACAAACGATTAGCGTGTTTCGGGTGGAATATCTATGTACTCATATTCGTAAGTCGTTCATCAAATTGTAAATCTCTATATTATAACTTGTTTAGTGATTTTGAAAGTTTTGACATGCATTTGAACTTTGAATCGAACTATGTAATTCATCGGGTTGAGATTTTGGATGACAGTAAACACATGTAGTTGAGTTACTATTGATTGAAATGTTGGATTTATTTCGGTAAGATTTATTGTTTCTGTATATCGAACTTACTAAGCTTCAATGAGCTTACTTGTGTTATTTTCTTTTCTTATGGATACTTTTGAAGGTTGGACAGTTGGATCGGTACTCAAGTCACACTATCCATCCATTTTCGGTAGTTTTTGGAATGTTACTTTGGATTATATGGCATGTAATAGGCTTGTTTGTCATTACTATTGCTTTGAAATGTAAAACTTTAAAGTATGATCTTAAGTGCAAGTAGTTAACTTTTTATTATATATGTGAATGAAGGATGATGATTTTAGTATAAGTTTATGGTATCTGTTATTGAAATGTTGTGATCTGAGGTGCCTATGTTAGGCATATTGGTTGAATGCTAAATCGTGTGAATTGTCAAGATATAGGTGATAGTTTGTATTTGTTGTATAATTGTGTATATCTATGGTACCAATGAGGGTAAATTGGTTAGGCACTTAGGATGGTTGATTTAGTATATTTTAATCTTGCATAATGTCATTTTGAATAGGTTTAATGGCTGGTAAATGGATTACTTAGGATCCAAGTAAGTTTGAAATGGTAAACTTGTCCTTTAAGGTTCATTTTGGTGCACACGGCCTGGGACACACCCATGTCATTTGGCTATGTGCCTCACACGGTTTGAGGCACAACCATGTGTTTTAACTCAGTGTGTTACATGGTTTCGTGCGCGGCCTACGACATGACCATGTGTCACAAGTTAGAGAGTTACACGGTCTGGCACATAGCCTGCAACACGACCGTGTGGCCCAACTCAGTGAGTTACAAGGGCCGAGACACGGCTATGTGTCCCTATTTCGAAAGTTACACAGCCTAGGGCATTCCACAGGGCTTGGCCACACAGCCATGTGGCCCCTATTTTGAAAACTTTTCAACCTTTTCTTAAAACTTTTGATTTGTTTCAATTTAGTCCTGAATCGCTGATAAGCTATTTTTAAGGCGTCGAAGGCTCGATTTAGGGACAATATGCATGTGATTGGTTGATTTTTATTAAGGTTAATCATTTTAATGTTATGATGTTAAATGATTTCTGATTGATTAGTAATGCTCCGCAACCTTAATTCGGTGACAGAGACGGGTTAGAGGTGTTATATTTAGTGGTATCAGAGTTATGGTTTAGTCGATTCTCAGACTGAACGTAGCATGTGAAATGTCTAGAATTACATGCCATATAAACCTGTGATAGTGTGACGTGTTTGATTCGATCTAACCTTTGTTTTTCTTAGGCTTTTCATAAACTTTGCACTTCAATCCATTCACCATGTTTTATTCTTCCATCTATTCCATGTTATTTATAAAAGCCATAAGGAACTAATCCTTCTATGGGGGATTATTGAGTGGAGGAATGATCTACTAACTATTTTGTAGGGCTACTCCACGGATCAGCTATTTTGGAAAGGAAGAGCATAAAACATACCCTAGGCCTGACAACCTCGGGAAGTCATCAAGGTGGAAATTAACCCAAAATTAGTATTGCCCATCTGTGGACACCTTCACCCCAAGCCATTTGGACTATGAGGTTGAAAGATAAGTAGTCATTGCTAACTCGTCATGTTAGTGGAAGAGTAGAAGATCCTACTAGAGTAGCGACTAGTTGGTTGGTGAAAAACCCGAAACGACAATTGATTGGGATTGTCGAAACAAGCTAATCACCCACCATCAGATTTGATTCCTTTTACTTTTTCTATCTCTTGAAATTTTGTTTTCTTTTATGTTATTTTTATTATTATGACTATAAAAATCCCTAAAATCTCTTACTTGTGTTTTCATACTATAACTTGATTAAGTATTAATTAGATATTTTAGTGTATAGGTTAAAATTGATCTAGCCTTCATCTCATTTGGGTACGATCCTTGGAGTACTCACCCACTACGTTGTAAAACCATATTACAACTAGACCCGTCTACTTGCGAATACAGCCTCGAAATTTTATATTTTAATGCAGATTAACCCTACTTGACACTTATTCAGACTATAGACCCACCGTTTAGGATAAAACCATAATCTAATGTTGATTTCCTTGAATCCCGACACGTTTGGAAGTCAGAATCAGTATATCTATTAGGAGTAAGATCTCCTTTGGAATACACAAGCATATAATCCCTTGTTCTTCGTAAATGCTTAAGTATATCTAATAACTCTTGAAAAGAGTTATATTTCATATCTTTAGATCTATTTAATAACTCGTACTTAGGTATATTTATTTGCATTTTAGGACATTTCATTAGTATTTTTCTTGTTTTAGCATTACATTAGGAGCTTGGACTGTACTTAAATGCTAGTTACTTTTAATTGCTTGTGGAAGGGTTGTGTGTGGTGGTCAATTGACAAGTGCAGGAAGAGGAACGAGAAGTAAATGAGTAAAGGTTTTTCGAGGCAAAGGGTTGGAAAATTTGTCAACACAAATGTCGTGGAAATATCGGGAAGATGTCCAATTAGCAATCAAAGCATACCGGTCTTAAGCCTAGTTGAACTTGTACCAGATATATCTACCTGAAAAAGATGGAAGAAAATCATGGGTTGTTGGATTTACCCTAAGGAAAACGATTATAAAAGCCAAAGAACGAAACCCTAGAAGTGGAAAAGAAAATAAAAGAGAAAAAAATAGAGGGTAGCAGTTGAGTAGAGACAGGAAGAGGAAGACGAAGGCAGACCCTCTCAAACATCACAGGACACTGCATCGCTAGAGTGTGGGCCGGATAAGTGGAAACTATCTTCTTGAAGTTCTTCTGTTATTTCTTAATTACTCTTTCTGAATTGATTTAATGAGAACTACGTTTAATGTTATTTTGAATTTGAATTTTAATCGCCAACCCATGAGCTAAATCTCATAGGGTTGGGATTATTAGATGAACTCTTATTTTTTTTAATAACTGAAGCGTAGAACTGCTTTAATGCATTGTTTCATTCAATGGTTTTTTTATAAAATTACATGTTTGTAAACTCTAGAGATAGATGGATGTACAACATGTTTATTAAATTAATCTAATTTTAAAAATGTTAGGTTAATGAGATCAAAATTGAATGATATGAGTAGGTGTTCAACCGAACACTTATAGCAACCTCTAGACATAGAGCAGCGTTCATAAAGAAAGAAAACAAAATAGTACAGGGTACCGTGCTAAAGGCCTATAGACATATATCACTTAAGGCTAGGTAACTTGAGGTTTTACTCTCGAAAGAAGCAGATCATTTTAAAACTGTTCTGAGCAGTAGATTGAGTATGGTTTTGCCGAGGCATTACTGTTAGTAAGGGCAGATTCTTAGTAATCCTGACCTTCCAAATCAACATCGTAGACCCTTTATCGTTTTCTATAGTATCTTTGCCATAGTATCTTTCATTTTTTATTTGTTCACATATTATTCACGTAATTATTCTCGAATTTGGCATTACATTCTTACTCTTTTCTTGTCTTGTCATAGCATTTTCGATTATTGTACACACCATTATTCCTTCAAATTACCACCGCGTTCTTATCATTACTTTTCACATAATATTAATCATACCTCACTCTAATAACTTGACCAAATTATACCGTTCTAATCCCTGTGGAAACGATCTCACTTATCACTTTACTACTTAATTCGATGTGTATACTTGCACAATTTGAATATCATTTCACACATGAAAATATCCTTAACTATTTGCTAGAAAATTGGTCTTGGATTTGCCTGATATCGACTTATCAACCCCACTGCAAAATAGATATCTGGGCATGTGCATAGCATAGCAGACAAGCACACATGAGGCTTCCTACTGTTGAAGCATATGGAACATTTCTTATGTCCTCTTTTTCTTCTGCTGTCTTAGGACAATCCTCTAAAGAAAGATGAAATCCTAATACTGAGGGTTGATTTCCCTCCCGCGAATCAGTCATTACATAATGCTCCAATATCTTGTCTATGTATAAAGCTTAAGATGGTGCTATCACTTTGTTCTTAAGATTCCTTAATCTTTGTTCTTAAGATTCCTTAATATTCAAATACCTAGAACAAAATTCTCCCAAGTCCTTTGTGCTAAACTATTGGGCTAACCACAATTTAACTAATGACAATGTCCCTACATCATTTCCAATTAGTAGAATGTCATCAACATATAGAACAAGAAAGACCATATTTACATTCTTAAATGTTTGTAAACACAAGGCTCATCTATATTTTGCTCAAATCCAAAAGCCTTGATCGCATAATCAAATCTTTGATTCCATGAGCGGGATGCTTGATTAATTCCATAAATAGATCTACGTAGTTTGCAAACTTTTTGCTCATTTCCTTTAGCTATATATCCGATGGGTTCCTGATATGCTGTAATACAGTGTAGCAGATTAAACTAGTTTTCGCACTTGAAAAGCTTGAATACAAGCACATTTATTTTGTTTTAGTCAAGTTTCTATAGTTTAGTTTATATATAATAAAAAGTGTATTTTGAGTCTATTATTGACCTTAAGGGCCGAATGATGCCTAAAGGCGAGCTAACATACTTATTTAATGTGTAGGAGACCATGCAAGGGCATAGGAACTCAATATTTGTTGCTGTGTTGAAACACGAGGAGTTCGAGGTTGCAACATAGGGAGCATAATGCAAGAACTGCCATACTTCCTTTGGTGTTGTGACACAACCATAGGATTTCGCGACATACCCCTAAAGTCATCCTTGAACTACACATATTGCCCTTGATGTTGCAAAAAAGGCACTAGGGTGTCACAACATCGACCCTGTAAGGAAGATAATTATGAGTTAAGGACATTTTGGTCTACACAATCAAAAGTTAAACACGAAAGTGTCAACGAACCTAGGGTTGAGGACGACGACAACCCTAACTCTATAAATAGGCTCTTAAACACTTTTTAAAAAACATGTTCTTATATTCTAAGTTTTTCTTTGTAATTTAGTTTTCATTTTTTTTCTTTCTCTTAGGGTTTAGATTTCTTTTTAGTTCTTTTCATTTGTGTTCTTCAAAGAACTTGATTTGTAGACGCAATCAAACGTTTGAGGATTTTTGTGCTTCATCAATCGAATACAATCAGAATTCTCTAAACTTTCTTCTTGATTTATTTTTCATGCATATATTTATCATTAGGCTTAGTATGTTTATGGATTCCATGAGGAACTAATCCTTTTATTGATAATTAGCAAGTGAAGGTGTGATTGATTAATTTCTATGTAGGGTTTTGTTAGCGGATCAACTATTCAGGAGAGGAAGAACTTAAATCAAAGGCTTGATGACCCTAGGAAGTCATTTGGGTAGGAATTAACCACAGATTGATATGGCCTATCTATGAACACCTTCGCCCCGAACCAGTTTGGACTGTGAGTTTAGTGAAAGATCGAGAGATCCGACTAGGGTAACGACTAGTTGGTTGAATAGAAACTCAAACTAAGAATTAGTTAAAATCACCAAAACAAGCTAATCACCCATGTCTTCGTTTGATTGAGTTTAGAAATTAATTTTTGGAAGTCTATTTTATTTATGTAGTTTTTAATTTTTAATTTATTTGTATTTAGGTTAAATTTAATTTAGTACTCACCTCCCTTGGGTATGATCCTCGAAGTACTTACCTAGTTCGTTGTAAAACTATATTACAACCTGACCCGTATACTTGCGGACACCACCTCAAATCTATATATTTAGTTAAAGTATTCACACTTTGGATGTTAGTATATCCAGAGACGATCAGTTGCATCATGTAGATGCTCTTTTCAAGAAAGTTTTTCAAAAATGTTGTCTTGACATCCATTTTCCAAATCTCGTAATTGAGAGCCACCATAATAGATAGTAATATGAGGATTGACTTGAGCATGGAAACTGGAGAGAAGGTTTCTTCATAATCGATACCTTCTTTTTGAGTATAACCTTTTGCTACAAGTCTGGCTTTATTAGTTTCCACTTTTCCATCCACATTTCTTTTCCTCACGTGGATCCACTTACACCTTATAGGTTTTATCCCTTCCGATAAGTCTACAAAATCTCACACTGAGTTGGAACATATAGAGTCCATCTCAGCTTTCATATCTATTTCCCGGAGCTTGGAATCAACACTCTGCATCGCATCGTCATATGTTAGTGGGTTATCATCTTCCTGTTCGACAGGCTCAATGTTAAGAACACTTTCGCTAGATTGGAATAACTCAGGCTTATGAAAGACCCTCCTATCGCATGTGAAATGATATGTGAATTATGTAACTATACACGTCAGATCAAGCAATAAAGTGATGAGTGAGATCATCTCCACAGGGATCGGATTAGGTATAAGAGTGGTCAAGTTATTATAATAAATTATGATTAATGCTATGGCAAAGGAAAAATCAATATGCAGTGGTAATTTAAAGGAATAATAATGTGAGTGATATGTGTAACTGATAAATAATGGAAAATTCTATGACAAGTCAAAAGTGAAAATGCAATGAAAATTATGAGAGCAATTACATGAATAATATGCAAACGAATAAATAAACTACTAAGAATGCTATGGTAAAGATACTACGGCAAAGGATAAAGGGTCTACGATGTTGATTTGGAAGGTTGGGATTACTAAGAATTTGCCCTTCCTTTTAGTAATGCCTCAACAAAATCCTACTCAAGCTACTGCTCAAAAGAGACCTAAAATGACCTGCTTCTTTCGAGAGCAAGATCTCAACTTACCTGGCCTATGTCTATAGGCCTCAACACGGTACCTTGCACTATTTCCTTCGTATGAACACTGCTCTATGTCTAGAGTCTACTATAAGTATATGTCAAGTACTTGATTATATCATTCAATTCTGGTCCAACTAATCCAACCTTTTTAGAATTAAATTAGTTTATGGGCATGCTGTATAGGGACTACACGCATAAAATTTAGAAATAAAAACAATTGAATGAAATAGTAAATTAATTTAGATCTATACTTCAACCATTAAAGACAATAAAGGTTTCATCAAGTAATCCCAACCCTATGAGATTTAGCTCTTGGATTGGCAACTAGAATTCAAAACCAAAATATCATTCAACGTCATTTTCATCAAATCAATTCATAGAGAAATAGTTAAGAAATAACAGAAGAACATCGGGAAGACAACTTTCGCGTGTCCAGTTCGCACTCCAGCGGCACAATGTCTTATGGTGTCTAAGAGCGAATGCCTTTGTCTTCTTCTTTTCGTCTCTACTCAACCGCTACCCTCCAGTTTCGCCTATGGATATCCACCCTTGTTTCTCATTTTTGGGTTTCCTCCTTTGGCTTTTTATAGGCTTTTTCCCTAGGTCAAATCCAACAAACCAAGATATCTTATCCTCTTTTTTAGATTTTCTTTTTGGTGTAAAATTCGTTCCTTTAAGGTAGATGGTTATCAGCCCATGAACTCATGATCCTTTTTCCTCCTTTTTAGGCTAATTTTTCTGGTACAAGTGAAGTTAGGCTAAGACTTGGTATGCGTTGAATTTTGACTTGGTCATCTTCTTGGAATTGCCACGGCATACAAGTTGGCAAACTGCCTAACCTTTTACCCCAGCAAACCTTCACTTCTTTATTTCTTTCTCCACATCCTGCACCTATCAAACCATCAAACACAACCCTTCGACATGCAATTAAAAGTAATAAATAATAACAATTAAGGTATCCAAGCTTCTTATGCAATGTTCTGAAAATGATAAAATAATATCATAAAATGCAACTAAGTTCACTTAAGTACAGACAATTAACCCAATCTAAAGGTATGAATTATAACTCTTTTCAAGAGTTATCACCTCCCACTGCGACGATGCTCCCTATGTTGTTGATCGTTTGCAAGTCTACTATTAGGAGTTGGTTTTAAAACCGTTTTGGTAGGGTTTTGTTTATTTATCGAGAGCTCCTCGAGTACCTCTTTACTATGAGGTTTGAAGTCATTCATGTAACTTTCTTCAAAGAAAGTAGCATGAGTGGACAGTATAACAATTTGCTCTTTCTGGTTATAAAACAAACCACACTTTAATCCCTTTGGAGATCCTACAAACATGCATAATTTTGTCTCTCAGTCCAACTTCCTCGCATCTTTATCCAAAACGTGGGTTGGGCATCCCGAAATCCTTAAATATTTTAGACTTGTGTTCCTATCATGCCATAATTCGTATGGAGTTTTCGATTCTACCTTAGTTGGCACATCATTCAAAATATAGCATGTCGTTTGTACCACATATCCCCAAAAAGAGATTGGCAGCTTCGAATAAACTTAACATTGAATGTACCATGTCTAACAACGTTCGATTTCTTCTCTCTACCACGCCATTCTATTATAGACTGACCGGTACGGTTAACTTGGATAGAATCTCACTCTCTATGAGATACCCTAAGAACCCATCAAATAAATATTCCCCACCTCGACCAGACCAAAGTGTCTTTATGGGTAAACCTAGTTGTTTCTCCACTTCCGCATGAAACTCTTTGAATTTATCAAAGGTTTCATTCTTGTGGTGCATCAGGTACACATACCCATATCTAGAATAGTCATCAAGAAAGGTTACATAATACTCATAACCACCTTTTGCACTAATGCTCATAGGGCCACATACGTTAGTGTGCACAAGTTTTAGGGGTTTTTCAGCCCAGTTCCTTTTGCATTAAAAGATCGCTTAGTCATCTTACCTTCCAAGCAATATTCACACTATGGAAGATAAACTTCTTTAAGTGAACTTAAGGTTTCATCTTTTACAAGTCTAGTGATTCTTTCTCGGTTAATATGACCAAGTCTCAAAGGCCAAAGGTACACCTTATTAGAGTGAGAAGTTTTAAGCCTTTTATTCGATATTTCATTCTCAAGCAGTGTGTACATCTTTGGTTTGATAAATTAGAGATTATTTGACATCCATCTATTACAAATAAGATTTCTATTTCTAAATATTGCAATTCCATTATTAAAAGTCACGGTAAAGCCGTCTTTATATAAGCATGCAATGAAAATTAAGTTTCTTTTGAAACTTGGTACACAGAAAATGCGTCTTACAATAATCTTCCTAAAATTATCAAAATAAAGATGTACATCTCCCACTACTTCAACTACCACACTTATCTCGTTCCCAGTCCGCCACGATAAGCTATTATCTCTAAGATCTTTTGTCTCTTCGAACCCTGTAGAGAAACACAAACATGATTAGTGGCTTCTGAATCAATGACTCAGTGGTCTATTGAATCTTCTACTAAACAAGCTTCTATCATCAAGAGTTTCATACATTTGCCTGTGGTAGTTAGATATTATTTCCACTCTTTACAGTTTGCCTTGAAATGTTTTTTTCTTGCTGTAGAAGAAGCATTTAGACTTAGATAAGTCTTTAGGCTTTCTAGTTATCTTCCTTTCCACTTATTGTGGCTCAGAGATCTTATCCTTGCCTTTCTTAGTGCGTTTTCCCTTCTCTTTTGAGGAAGAACCAATGACTATATTTGCTTCTACTTTTTGGATCGGCTGACCATTGTTCAACATCAACCCATAGGATGGTAACTCCTTTCTAAGTTGTGTAAGCATTAGGTTTTTTGTTGCCAAAGTTATATACGACTCGAAAGCTAGAAAAATCCTTGGATAAGCTTTTGAAAACCATCTCAATTTGAGTTTTCTAGTCCAAATTGGCTTCATTGCCCATGACCTTGGCAAAGTATCCCATAAGAGTGATCATATGGTCTTTAGCCAGAGTGTCGAGCTTTTGTCGGGCATTTATCAAGCTGGTCCTTAACCGAACATGACTTCTAGCTTATCTAGACTCACTTTGGAAGTCTTATAGCTCTCCAGTTGCTTATACAGAGTACTAGTCACGCTTGCCAGCATATAACAACGAGCTATCTCATCAAACTCTTTCCAACGATTTCTAGCCTCAGCTTGAGTGGCCGTAGGGAACTTTGTATTAAGAACTGTTTTAAGTTTCTCATAGCTCAAGACAATTATCAAGTTCTTTTCCCATTCATTATAGTTATTTACATTCAGTTTGTTTTTAGTGAGTATGTTCAATAAGGGAGTTGGTGTGTTCAATAAGGGAGTTGGTGTGATTCTTGAACTGAAAATAAAACATTCATATATATTAATATCTTTGTATAACCATCAACTTTGATTAGTTGTTCTCTTTCGAAGATGATAATACCTACTATATGTGTCAGTCTAATTATCATATGATCCTAAGAAAATTCTACTTACTTTTAGGAAATCTCCTCAACGAAAATCCACATGACAACGTCTACCTTGGGACAGATTCATTTAATGCCATCACAAGAGACCATTGATGGAGGTCGTAGGTCTTATTTAGGGACTTTCTCCCACTTAATATTTTAAAAATATGTAAGGTTTTTAATTTTTAATTTCAATCATGTATGATCAATATATGCATGGCAAATACATGTGGCATTATTTCCTAAACTATATAGAATGCTTATCTAATTTATGCATGACATGCTATAACAATTTTATAATATTCAATTCAATTATTCACAAGAGTCGATCAGACATTTTTTATTCTCCTTAATTTTTTTAAGGGAAAAACCGAAGAAGTGAATGTGAACTGTGCATCAGGTAGGTTCCTAGGAAAGGGAGGTGAGTCATATTTGACCACTTAAAAACCAAGTGTTTCCTTGCCAAATCCAATCCTAGACATGCACTTTATCATTGCCACACTTCTCATAATAATTGAATAACCTAAATAAGTGAATGGAACAATACAACACATGTATTTTCTCATTATCACACTTCTTATCTTTCATAGATCAACTGTGGATCATCTCATGCATATATATCACAATTATATCATAAATAATTATTAAAAAGATATATAAAGTGTAACAGCCCAAAATTGACCCTAGTCGGGAAGTGGTTTCGGGACCACAAAACCGAGTCATAAAAATAATTAATTTCCACATTATGTGTGTACATGAGTATGTGGAAGTTTCATTCTCCAATTTTGCCAATTGTATGAGAAATTATTAAATAGGGATCGATATGAGACATGGTGAAAATATGATAGGCTAATTTAAAATGGTCTATTAATGCATGTTGTGAAAATGATGGGTTTGCATGTCAAATTACCCAAAATTTGAGCTAGTGGTTGGCCATGCTATGGGTGGAAACATGTTGGGAACATGTTGGCCTAGTGAGGTATGTAGGAAAAAAATAAAATAAGAAGTATGGGTAATAAAGAAAGGAAAAACAAAAAAATGAGTGGTTGTTTCCCCCCCCCCATTGCCGTGAGCTAAAGAAAGGAAAAGAAAAACTTGTTCATCCTTTTTCATCCTCTTTTGACCGAAAATTCTAAGGGAGGAGGAAGGAGTTCTTGCTTCATGTTTGGTTTGGAAGAGAATTAGGAGGAAGTTTGGCCATGCATGTAACTAGATTGAGGTATGTTTGATATTATTCTTTGAGATTCATGTATATTTTAAGTTGTAAGTTTGAAATCTACCTAGCCATGGTTCAAACTTTGTTAAATGATGGAGATGATATTCGGCCATGCATGTTACATTCTTGGTTGGTATTTTGATGTTTGATGTTGTGGTGATGAGGCATGAAGATGAGTTAAGATTCGGCCTAGGTGGAGTTTGTGTTAATGCCATTGCATGCTAAATATGAAGCTTGTTAATGATGCATGTGATGGTGGATTGATGATTCTTGAATCTCTTTTTTTTTAGCATTTTTGAGTGAGCACATATGTGCATTGGTTGCTAGATGGGGAAGAATCGGCTAGCAAGTTGTGTGCTAAGGCCGAATATAATTTTTGTAGGTTAATGAGTAATGCATGTGCTAAATTGATGGAAAGGGAGAGGATGCTTTACTAGTGTATAAATGATATAAAGATTTTAGAAATTATTTTTGCTTAGGTGTATGTATGATTAGGTATATTCGGCCATATGAGTAAAAATATAGATGATGTTAAATTTGATTATGTATAATGGGCCATATAGGGTACACATTGTGATATTAACTTTGATTCTCCATAATTGATCAAGTGGGTGATTAGTAAGGGTGATTGCCGAATATACTAACATACATATGCATGTGTCATTGGATTGTAAATATTTAGCAAGGCGGTTAAACTAGTTGATTTATTGATTAAGCTCAAGGAGTTAAAGGAGGAGAATTGAGCAAAGGCAAAGAAAAGATCATCGAGTAGCCGAGTTGGAACCATCTTACCCAACACAAGTAAGTCATTAAGCATATCTTTGGTATTGATTTAAAGGATCGTAATACCTATACCATTGTGTTTAATGAGATGAAATGTATACAAATGTATACGTAAGTAGAGATGAAATTTGTCGAATGTAAAAAGGAAGTGAAGCCTATTGAGTGGCTGGTTTTCGGCACTAAGTGTGCGGGCAATAAGTGTTCACGGTCATGAGATTGGCACTAAGTGTGCGGGTTTAAATTGTACAGCACTAAGTGTGCGAGTTTAAAGTACATGGCACTAAGTGTGCGTGGTTGATTATTAAGCACTATGTGTGCGAACCCAATATATATTTTCTATAAATTATTTACATTAAGGGTGCGACCTTACCAAGTCGATTTTGGACAGCGGAAAAGGTAAGTGTGCGAACTTGAAATGCATGGCACTAAGTGTGTGAGTTTAAAGTGCATGGCACTAAGTGTGCGCGGTTGATTATTAAGCACTATGTGTGCGAACCCAATATATATTTTCTATAAATTATTTTCATGAAGGGTGCGACTTTACCGAGTCAATTTTGGACAGCGGAAAAGGTAAGTACCTTGAGTTCATGGCTAATAGGCGCTATGTTTATATTTGGAGTTGAGCTTGGTGAGTTTTGAACCTATGTGACGATTATAGTTGAAGTCACGTACATAAGGTTCATTGTGGAATAGGTGAAAGTTCGTTTAATTGTATGATTATAACGAAAATAAAATGATGTATGAAAGGCCAATGTAGGACTTGGTATGAGATTGAACCATAGGGCTTAAGGAACTATGGTATAGTTTGGTATGGATGGAGTACTTAACCTCATTTCATTGTTTCCTGTTGTGATAATTTTATTAATGGATGGTTGTGGAATGCTTATGGCTTACTGAGTTATATACTCATTCGGTGTTTGCTTGTCACCTATTCTAGGTTTCTTGGACTCGTCTCTTTTTGTGTGATCATGCCGTCGTCGAAGTCATCACACCGGATAGCAAGTTTTGGTACTTTCTTCTTAGTTGGCTTAGGAGAACATTTCGGCATGTATAGGCTATTATGTTGTGTTTGAACTTTGGTATGTAAACTTTTAGCCATGCGAAAATGGCATAAATGTTCGGTTGGGTTTGGTTTCATAACGTTAGGTCGTAAATCTTGATAATTCGACCTTTTTATGCCATATGTCATGGTTGATTATTTTGGTGTTAAAATTCATGATATGGCAATAGTGTAGTAGGGGGATGTTTGACAATGATTAGCCTTTGGCATGGCTAGTCATGATCATAATTTGTGATATGTATGACGAATTACTAGTTAGATCAAGGAGAAATCACGAAATGGGCATAGTTGCTTTCGTAACAGATGCTGGCAGCAGTAGTGACGTGAGATTGAAAAATCACTAAAAATAGTAGGAGTGGAATAAATTGATGAATAAATTATGTATTCGAAGCTCGATGAGTCTATTTTCATATAGAAGCAACGAAAAGATCATATGGACAGTATGTTAAGAGATATTCAGGTTCTCGTGAGACAGGGCCAGAACGGTTTCTGGATTCCCTGTTCCGACTTTGGAAATTCATTATAAATTAACCAGAGACAATTAGGAGTCATACCATATATGGATAGATTCCTCTCTGAGTCTAGTTTCTATAGAAACAAACGGCATCAGTATTGAAGCTCTATGCAGGGAGATATCCAGGTCGTAATGCGCAAAGGTCAGTGTAGTCGATCCCTGTAACATGGGAGACTTTGACTAATAAACTGTACTAATTGGCCTGACCAAAAATTCTAGAAAAAAATATGTAGATGGGCATATGAGTCTAGTTTCAGGGAAAAATCACGAAACTGATTTTCGAGTTGTGAAACTCAAGATATAATTTTTAAAGCGACTAGTACGCAGATTGGCAGTGTCTGAGAAATATTTTTATAAAGGGTTTAAAGTCTGTTAACATCTCGTGTTCGACTCCGGTGTCGGTCTCGGGTTCGGGGTGTTACATAAAGAGATGATTAATAAAATAAAACTTTCAGCTAAGGTTTTCATGGTTCTATTTACAGAAAATAAATGAAAAAAATTATATAGTTTTTCATCATAAGGCATTCCTTGTGTCTTCAACCATCATTGCTCCATCTTCTCCTCGTCATTGACTCCTTTTTGGAACAATTACATTTATATCCTATTCTATTTTTGACTCATAAGAATTCTAGAAATAAATATAATCCTACATGGAGATGATAGTCTGCGGTCTATTTCCTAAGAACCATAACCTTGTTAAAAAAATTATTATATAACAAATATATAATATTGCATTCATTCACATACATTTCCCTAAACATGAAAATAATTATAAGAATGTCACGTCTTATCAAATATTAATCAAATAAGATGAAAAGAGAAATTCAATCTCAATTTATTCCATAAACATAGCACAACCTGGCTTTAATACCAATTGTTGAAAAAAAAACTAATTTGAAAATGATTTTCTTTCACAACGAAAAATTAAAATTTTGAAAATCAACCAGATTTGTGGTATTTATAACAATAAACTTTAATCGAATATGTACCTGTGTTTTTGGATAAGCGGATCCTTGATGTTTTCTGGCTTTCAACCAAATGATATTTTTTTTCTATTCTCGTACCATGAACTACTTCGAGTGTGGGCTCGAACCAATTGAATCAAAACACAAAACTAGAAAAAGTTTTCCTTTTGGGGTGAAAACAAAAATTCTCTCTTCTTTAATAGAAACTGATAAAATTGTTATTTTGTACAATATGTTTATAAGTTGTGAATAAATTATCTCTATTTTTCAGCAGAATAACAATCTCTTAAAAGTTGTGTTAATAGCTCTACCAATGTAATCTATTTATAGGAAGAGAATGTAGAACCCTTGTAGAGTTGTAGAGGTTTATTTTAAATAGAAAAACAACATCCTACTTAGAGTAGGAGAGGGGTGAACGACTCATCATTGTATTTATACTAGGTTTGTCGTCCCCTTCATGTTATATGAGGGGTTTTGGGCATCTTTCACACTGGGTCTAATTATGAGTACTTCTTGGGCCTTTTTGACCCAGTACTCTGTAATATGATCCAACCTGATTTAGTTTTTCTATTTTTCAAAATAAACTTTAATATAAACATATTAAATAATTTTCTTACCCCAATTTTATCCTAGTAAAATTTTAACAATTTTACACGCCGATAATATTTTGACGATTTTACCCTGGTAAAATTTCGAGAAAATTTGTTCAACATGTTCACTATGATCGAATGGTTTATTTTCATTTTCGGACTACAAAACAATCCAAAAACATAAGCTCATTCTTCCATCATTTTTTAAGTAATCCTATATAGGATTACAAATTTCTATTTTCATTTTTGGAAACCTACATTCATTTTCAAATAATTTCATTTCTCCATTTCAGAGAAAGCCATAATCATTCCTGAATGTTTCTCATTTCCCTTTTTCTATTAATTTTGTTCATTTCTATTCAAACACGCAATTCATTTCTGGTTTCAATGAGCTAACGGAGGGACCGGTTGACATATATAGTTAAGGCTCAAATGATTTATAATTAAGTTTTGATTTTTTTACTTTTAGTTATAAACCCATTTAGTCATGAATTCATTATACTATAGTATCGTGACTAAGCTCTCCCTAATGTCATACCATTACGGAAGCAACAACTTAGTGCTTGTCTAATGACTTTGTCATTAGTGTGTTACCCTCATAAGATATCCTTGATCTAATTGGGATAATATTCATTCTCTCAATGTGATTCTAGTTTTCATGGTAATCATTACATCTTTCTTCATGAAAAGTCAATTCACTATCAATTAGTGATCAAGTCATCCATTACAAAGACGGATGGCCACATTTACTTTTCATCAACCATGTAATGTCAACGAGAGGATATCATTTACCCATGTTTTGGGCTATGAGTCCCACTATTGTGAATGATGCTACATACTACAGAAGTTGTACACCCAATGCACCAGCTTTTAGTTCTTTATTTATTTGAACTCAGGCTTTTACTTACATCAAAGTGTACGAGTCACGCATACATAGTCCTCCATCCACTCAGGATTTAGGTATGCCACACTATGAACATCACAAGTGAATAAATCCATAAACGAATTCAGGATCTATTATGCTTGGGTCCTATATGATGTACTATCAGTCCACTAAGTCACATCTATGTCTCTATCTTCTGGGAGCCATATGCTCTGATGCCCAAGATAATGAATCTCCTCAATTGGACTTGATAGACGACATATTAATCTTTCAATTGATTTTCTCATTTTTTATTAGATTAAGGACATGTTTAGGTTCATCTACTAATACAATTTTTATTTTAGTACTACGATCCGACCATATAATATTGCTTAATACAAGTTTTATTTTAGTACTATGATCCGACCACATAATACCGCTTAGTATTAGTTAAACATTTAGACAACCAATGAGCAACATTTGCTTCTATTTTACTTTACGTGCAAAAACCATATGAGGATAATTATACAAAGTATATTAATTTAATTCATGAATAATTTTATTAATCAATATGTTCGAAAAAATTACAAGTGTACTTAGACGTAAATACTACACTTAGGGAAACAGATCCAACAATACCTACACCCTTTAGGCACACTCTTCGGGTGCCTACTCCTAAGATAAACTCTTCGGATAACTCCTCAGGGGTAGCCCCGTAAACACACTCCTCATATCCACTCATCGACTATATACCCATGTGGGTCTCGTGCATTAATCGCTACTTCTGGCGCCAACTACCATATCCCATTTGAAGTGATTGAGAACATATCCAATCGCCACCCTACTTAGACCTATGGTGGCAAACCACTTGGCCAACTTACTTTGGGCTCACTTATGGGAAGATGACACATGGCACCTCAGGATCATAGCTAAGGGTATATAATCCCTTAGCCCCAACCAAAAAAGGATCCTTTCTCTCTCTCTTTCTTGAACTTATCCATTCTCTTCTCTTTCTTCTTCATCCAACTCTATAATCACCATAACTATGCATAGCGGCTCTCCACCTTACCCAAAGCAAGGTGAACGTCCCTATATCACCGTCATATCCACCTTGTTTGGTCCTAGTATCAACGAGCTTATAAAATTTTCCAAGCTTTCTTACGCAACTAATACCAAATATCAAGCTAGGGGGTGGAAAACACCATTTCTTACAATATTGAAGCTCTCTTTCTTCAGTGTCAACTTTCTCTCTCAAGAACCCATGAAACCCTAGGCTAAAATGAAATATTTGAATGTGGAAATGAGTTTATAAGATGATTTTCAGGTGATTTTAGCAAAAAGTCAAGGTTTGGGTGTTGGGTTTTTGTAAGATTTCAAGGAAATAATCAAAAATTGAATGAGAGAAAATTTTCCCCTCCCCTCCAAAGAGACTCGGCAGCAGCAGGTAAGAAGGGTTGTTTGGGTTTTTTCTTCTTTTCCCAATTTAAAATATAAAAGATCCAAGTCAAAGTCAAGCCCAAATCAAAAGTTCTAATATATCATTCCATCACTTCAATTTAATCACAACAAAGGTCCAAAATTATTCCATAAATCAAATATCTTATCAAAATGATATTTTCAATTTAAAACTCTTAAATGACCAAAACATCCTTTTGTGGCCAAGTTACCATTTTAACCCCCATTTTTTCCCTTTTGTACAATTCCTTCACATCCGATAGATATTTATCAACTCTATTCTCATAAATCCAATTAAACCCTTATTAAAAATCCTTCGATGGTGGAAAGACCACATTTACCCTTCTATTTGTAAAATGGAAATGTAACACCCCCATATCCAACCCGATCGTCGGGTCAAGGTACCGGGATGTCACATTTGTTGTCGAAGCAACTACAAAAATTTCAGATCGATTTATCATATTATTTTATTATTGAAGATTATTTCACTCTTATCGTAACAATTGAATTCAGATTAGAACCATTTATGAGCTAAAATAGTTTATACATTTCACAATTCAATTAATCCAATCAATATATTCAAATTATTAACTAACATTTAATTAACACGTCAAATGACCAATGTTCACTTATTATCTCATCAATTCTTTTAAACTTCTCATATGTATTAGTCATTCCAACACTTATAACAACTTCATAATATTTCAGCCCTTCTACTATTTTTCCCTCCTCCACTCCATTCCACTCCACATCCTTATTGTACATATATAAGATTCTTTAGCTTTTAGTATAACATGCTTTCATGTAACATTAATTATGACTAAATTATCCGTTCGAATAGTAGTCACTAAATTATTTTTTTATTTTTCTACAGAATTTGAAATTAAGATCTGCTTGTTATTTTTAAAACTAGGCTTAATGAACTTTTTACCATAAAAATTTCAAAATTTCCATTTAAGCCAATTGATACAGTTTTTTTCCTCAAACCTTCCCATGTTCTACTGCTAGGTAGCTTTGACCATTTTTCACTAAAAATTAAATATCATTCAGTACAAATAATCTATTATGTTACGGTTTGTTTCCCTTGAAAATAGACTTAGTAATATTTTATGCATAAAATTTAATCTCCTAAATATTTTTTTACAACTTATAAAGATTTTTCAAAATCAGAACAGGGGAACCCAAAATCATTCTAACTTGTCTCACAAAAATTATTATATATCACAATCTACAACTCCATTGCTTGCATCATTTCTTCTATGCAAAACTAAACTCATTAAGTTTTAATTTCATATTTGATTCAATCTCTAAATAAATTTCTAAAATTTTTGGTGAATTTTCAAACTAGAGTCACTGTTGTTGTCCAAAATTATTTTTAGTAAATTTCTCTACTTTTTCCATGGTTCTTTACATTATTTTCATTTAATCATACATAGCCCTTATAAATTTGATTTCTATTCAATTTAATCACTCATTTATGTGTATACAACGTACTCATTTCTTAATTCTTAATGCTTTTTATAGCACACATCATATTATCTCTTACTTGAAAGCTTAGTATTTCAAGTTTCTACATGTCATGCTTCATTACATACTTTCTATTTCAAGAATTTAGATTAAAATACACATTTCATACATTTTATTTTCAACATATTTAATTCAATTTATCGAATACAAGTATGGTTTGTATGAAAACTTACCTTTTTTTTGTCAAGAGTTTCTTCCATTTTTCCTCACTTCCATTTCTTTCTCATCTACCTCACTATCCTTCCTCTTTCTTCTAATTTTCTTCACTTTCATCTACCAATTTCTTGCTTCTAAATTGATGAATATACTCTCTAGTATCTTCACTTCACTTCTTCTTTTGAGTGACTATGAAAATTATCAAATAATTTAGGAGAAAAAGTGGGATTTCATGGTAATGACCAAATTATAAAAGAATGAAAGTTTTCCCTCTTTTATTTTGCTATTCATGTTGGGGAGGAAAGGATGAAGAAAATTCTTTCTTCATCCTCTCTTTTATATTATCATTTTATTATTAAAATATTATAAAAAAAATATCTAATTAATTACTAATATATTATTAAATTAAATAAATTATTCAAAATATCTCTCATATCATCACTACACCCAACAATTATCTTTCTTACTAAATGACAATTTTACCCTTCATGTTTCTTCAAAATTTCATCCTTGAGTCACTACTTATTTCTAGTAAAATTGTGATTTAGTCCCTCTTATTTTCTCCACTTATTTAATTTGGTCCTTACACGTTAAAATAAATTGGGTTATTTTCACTCTTGGTCCTTTAAATTTCTTATTTTTACACATTAACCCCTCAATTTTTTAATATTTACACTTAGGCCATAAACTTTTCACATATTTACGATTTAGTCCTTTCTTTAGACTAACTTATCTCAACATACTTCTTAATTTAAAATTTTCTTTAGCATTTCTTAACCTTCTCTTTTATCATTTTTATATATCCCCTCATTTTAACATAAATCAATTATACACAATTTAACACTATTATAATACTTCAGTTCCTTTTTTGGGTGTTACATGAAAATTTGCACTTTACTTAGTACTTTCAAATGTTTCTAATTTGAGCCAAAGGTGATTTTCATCACATTAATATGTAATCCAAATTATTCTCATGTCAAATAATCAATCATAACTCATATTTTCTTGTTTTAGTCAAAATTGCATTTTACTCCCACTTGGAATTTGAAATTGTCATGTTACATTCTCACATCCATAATTTTTAATGCATTTCCATCTCCAATATTTAATTTTAATTTTATCAAAATCTTCATTTCACTGTGTCTAAACCTACAACAATACCAGATACCATACAGAAATTTTTTAGATGGCATTTCAAGTCTATAGGCCAATCCAACCAATGACGAAACTAATGATGGGTTTGGATGGGCGGTGCGTTTACTTGCGGTTAGTGTAAAAATAATGGTGACGGTGAGATTAGATACTGTAACGATATTATAGTGTGAGACAAAAAGTAAGCTAAACGCACTGCACCGCACCCAATTGCCATCCAAACCCACCGTAAAAATTTGATTTGATAAATATATTATTATCTACTTCCTCAACATATATTATATTTAACTTCATATGACAAATTACATAATAAATAAAAATATATTACAAGTTAAGCTAAATTAAAGCCGTAAATGTTAAAATTCAAACTCAACCCATATTTTAAACAAACCTTTTTTTTTTAAGTATATTTTCAAGCCTCAAACTTTTGTTAAATCCCCTCACTCAACTTATATTTTAAACAAACTCATATTTTTCAAGCCTCATACTTCAATTTATATCTATATCCCCTTATATTTCCAACCGACCTTTACACGTGAATCTTTAAGCTTGGGTAAATAGACATGATTTTAAGATTTGTGCTTTTTTATTACAAGTAGTTTCATTCTATTTACAGTACTGAAGATGACATTCAGATAAGGTCTAGGATCTTTAATCACTATTAAGTATATAACAAATGACTGGCCTTTATATATAAACATATATTGCAAACTTGGAAGTTAATAAAACAAAAAGCTTGTGTGAAACCGATGCTGAAAGGTTATGATCATGGAGTTGCATAATAATGACAATCAAAAAGCACACATCTTCAAACAATTTGGCCAAAAACACTGAACAAATACAAGATGAACAAAACCTAATTAATTAGAATCTTCCATCCTCATTTTCATTAGACAACAATAAGACAAGTTGAACATAAAAACTGTGAAGTCTCAACGCCTCCTCATTCCTCGTCCACGGCCACGCCCCCTGCCAGCCATGGCACTAGCAGCAGCTTCTCCCTGTGCACTCTCCGACTGTAACATTACAGCATACGACATCAGTTAAAGAACCGTACGGCAGTGGAGATGCTTTTGCCACACATTAATTCTAACAAGTAGTTCAGCTAAATGGACATAATGTAGGTCACAATGCATCATATTAAAAAAATTAAGCCTTTGCTCTTTGTTTAGGAACAAGCAGTAGAGCGGGAAATAAGAAAGAAAATAGTTACATTGCCATTTTCTGCCCATTTTCACAAAAATCAATCATTTTAAATTGAAAATATAACTGAAAGGAATATGTATCATTTATACTCCTACATACATATAATGTAAAGACAATAAGCTAAACAAAAATGATAAAAACATTCTCATTTATATTAATTTTTGCCAGGAGCAGGTGGGAGTGGCTGAGCGGAGAAAAGTATGGCTATTCATAAATGTTGACATATAAAGCATTGACATATTTGTTATTTGAATCAATGACACCGTATGGATTCCCGTGATTCAATATAATATTCAAATTAAAAATGTGTGTCGTTTCTACTATAACGGTAAGTACTAATGATGATTATACCAAATTATGATCATCAGAATTCACTTAACTTGAAACACCCAATCACTATTCCCCAAATCCCAAGAGTTTTGAGTCTCAATCCCTCAAAACTGACAACAAATGAGATTCCTCTAAATCTATCTCAATTCTCTCTCAGAAATTAATAAGCCCTAATGCACAATAAAGCAAATGACAGCAAACACATGAAACGATGACAAAGGGGAACAAAGAAATTGATCATTGAGTAGAAATTTCAATCGCTGAACTCCAGATTTGGTCTATCCTACTGAAGGACATAGGTATGAAATGGATCCCTAAATACTTGAGAGGCATTTATAGTTATCCTCAGGAACACGATTCGAAATTGCTTTAATAGTGTCATGAGTTTTGAGAACTCTTAACTACACTGGGGACTTGGATAAGTGATCTTTATAGGTTATCTTCTTGCCTATGATTTGAGGCAGAGTTCATGGCAGTAATTGAAGAAAGAAGCATTGTGATTAAAGGTTAGTTTTTGTAGTAGGATTCTACTATTTGAGCTTGAGAGGGCAATCTATCTAACCAAAAGTTGGATATTTCATGAGGAACAGACATATTTATGTCAAATATCCCTTGCATGTTTCACTAGTTCAAACATGGCTTTGGTTGGTTCCAGCAGCTTGCGACCATCCTAAGGGAATATTTATGAAGGTGAGCATCAACTTTCAAGAGACTTATAATAATAAAGAGGTTAGAGATTTTAAACCAAGGAGAATCATTGTCAGTGATTGAAAATTCAATCTCAGTAACTATCACCACTTTTCTTTATTTTTCCTCTTTTGAGGTTAGTTGACACTTCAAGCTCCATAATTTTAGTAATATTAAGACTTGATACTCATGATGGACAGTTTTGCAAGAGCAAAAGGAAAAGACACATAAAATGAGATTTCTAATGTAGAAGAGGACCAGACTTTTGAGTTTGGGACCAAAACTTAAACTGCAACTTTAATCTACTTATCATAAAGAAATTTCTCATTGCCTCTATTAAGGTATAACGAAACCAATTACTCATGAGCTACTTGAGCTAAGCTCTATGAATTCTTCAAGTACCACTTGTTCACTGTTAGCCTCAAGCTCCAGTATACTCACTCAAGAGGCTTGCAAGCCTAGAACCTCTGGAATTTTTAATTACTTCAGATATTAAATACATGCATAAATTAAATATTCTAGTAATTAGCATTTTCTCAAGTTTTAAGTTTGGAAATCGAACTCACGCTAAGTTCAGTGTTAAGCTCAACGTTTGAGTATGATGATTGAGCTAATTCAATCAGGCTCCCGGACTAAGGATTTACAACCTCATTTTATCTTATCAAGTGATTCAGGAATGAAAATGGTCTTCCTAAATTATGAGGCTTGATTTAATAAGGGTTTGGGATTTAGAAAAATTCCAAATGCCACAAAATTTCATACAAAAATTTATTAATTTTCTAACATATTTTGATTTTTGAGCAAGAATAAGGGCCTTTATTGCTTTTAAAGAATACACCCTTCCCCAGGAACATTCATTAACCATGAAAAAGGTCTTATTGTCACAATTTGAGATGAAGGTAAGGTCCAATAACCCATTGATAATTTAACCAACAAAACTCAATTCAGGAACAAATTCAGAAATTTTTGAAGCATTTGGTCCACAAATGCTTGAGCAATATATAATTAAATGGATCACATAAAAAGGAGCAGATGAACAACAAAACATAAAAAGCATGCATACAGTTTCCGAGACAGGGAACATGGTATTACCTTGGGATTCTTTACAGTCTCATCCACACTTAGAATAAGACAAGCAGCCTCGGTAGCAGCGTTGATGGCATTGCTCTGTGGGAACAGTTTTTATACAAAATGCAAAAATTGTTGAAATAGATATTAGCAAATTAAAAGGTATACCATTATATAAGAAAATATCAGTTGGTAATCAGTCAAGCCACCTTTACAACTGATGGCTCCCAGACAAAGTTTGTAAATGAGTCTGCTATTCCACCAGTGTTGATGTCCACTCCATAAGAAGCACCCTCACCTGCCCAGAAACTCAAACAGTTAAAAGAGAATCTCTCATTGATAAAATGGGTAGAAAATGATTTAGAAAGTTAATAAAAAAGAAAACTTAGTAAACGAAGGTTAACCAGATGGAAGCGCATGTTTCTGCCTTAATTTGTTCAGCACATCAGTAGCATCAAATCCAGCATTGTCGCACAGTTGCCGTGGGATAACCTGCAGATTAGAGGATACAGCATAAAGATGTCATATATCTGCAGATGAAAAGATAAATGCAAAGGGTTCATTTTGATAGAGCGTTTCAAGGCAAAGTTAAATATGCGGCCTTCCTAAAACAATTGTCTTCAAGGAAAATATATGTTGTGTTCATGTATCACAAGGTGTTATGCTATGGCTGCAAGACATAGTGAAACAAAAATGAATGAATGCATATGCAAGAAAATTTTATATAATAACAAGGGCAAATTTTCAAAATCTGCCCAAACACATTAAAAACATGTTTCTCCAGTAGTTGTTCACCCAACAGGCTCTTGTTTAGACATGAAAGGATTAAAGTTGTTTATCTAATTGACAAGGTTCAGCAAAATTAAGAAGCATAGCCGAAAGCAGTATTTAAGCATGTTGATGTGTATGCATGTCCAGGTACATATACCTTTTCATACAAATTTTGAATTAACTTAAATAAGTTTCCTCCAAGAAAAACATAATTTCATCTCAAATCATAGTAAATTACATTAAGACCACATTGAAATCAGATTAAATTCAATTTCGATTTCACCTAACAAAAAACCTGTATAGGTAACTCCCATTAATTTAACCATTAGGGGGGGGGGGGAGGTAATAGAACATACCTCAAGAGCTTTTGCATAAGAATTAATAAAAAGTTGCGACTTCCCAGCTATTGTGCGTGCATGCTGCCTCAAGTATCGACTTATCTCCATCTTCCACCAAAGGCAAGTTTTAAATATCAAGATCCAAAATTATCTTAAAAATGATTATAAGTTTCAGTAGTTATTATAAATACTTACATCTATTGCACCACCTCCAGCAACTACTGTAGAGTTTTTCAGAGCTCTTCTAACAATCATAATTGCATCATGCAAGCTCCTCTCAGCTTCTTCAATGAACTGAAAATAATTCAGTCTCTAGCATCATAATGAGAAGTGATAAACATTAAGAAAAAGAACTCATCAAGATATGGAAAACCTGATCAGCTCCACCACGAAGAACTATAGTGGCTGTCCGTCCTGATGGGCAACCGCTGAATATATTAAACCTCTCATTTCCAACTTGCTTTTCTTCAAAAACTTCACATGTCCCTAGAACCTTCAAACCAAAGAGATTTAAATTCAAGAAGTTCAAAAGGAGGAAATTGAACAGTTTTTGACAGTGAGCAGGAAACTGAAAAGGATGGCTGCATTCCAAACAAAAACAAATATAATGTGCATGGCAACCTCATCAATTATGTTGTTAACTGATGTCTGTACGGTTCCACCAGTTGCAGCAGCAACCCGCTGAAGGTCTTCCTCAGCTACACGACCAGCACAGAAAATATCTCTATCTGCAAAATACTGTCAACACACACAGATTCATATCAATAAAACTTGATATATATATAGGTGTATGTATGTATACATATGAGAGAGAGAGAGAGAGAGAGAGAGAGCAAACAAAACATGATTTACTAAATGCATCACTTTCTCGGCAAAACTATCAATGAAATAACATAGCAGAGGTAACTAAGTGGCCATATACAAATTATAAAGTATCAAATATCAACATAGACATTTTTTTGACAAACCCACCACAAACACTCATAAAAGTAATGAAGCAAGAAGAGAAAAACGGGCATCTGTCTCTCAGTCTCTTTTGGGGGGGGGATTTGACAACCATAACCATATATTAACTCAAGCTAGTCACGAATTAACCATAGAAGTGCAAATAAGTTAGTTATCAATAGTAAAAGAGACAAACAGAAAGAAAAATGTAACAATTACATTTAAGACAAAATCTCAGACCTGTGTTGCCAGATCCCCAATAGCCAACCGTGAAAGAACAACTTTTGCACCACTTTTCACACATTTATCCAACTTGTCATAAATGATATTCCATTCTGCATCAACAATTGATTGATATTGTGATGGATCCGAAAGTCTGTAGCATATAAAACAAGGTAGAGTCAATCGCCACTTATTAACAAAGTATTCAAATCAAAGACAGAAATATTCACTACCTTATCTCAGCATTTTCCTTCTCAGATTTCAGTTCCAACTCAATGTTCAACAGAAGTATCTTGGGATTTAGAAACTTTTTTGGTTGCTGCTCAAAACCCGCATATGAAAATGTCTTTTTAAAGGCAACACCATTAACCAAAAAGGAGTCCCGCATATTGCCTCCTGGAACCTGTAAAAAGAACAAAAACACTAATCAATTTGTTATTTAACACAACTATATTTAATACAAGAAGCAAACAGAAAAATTTAGACAGAAATTTTATTAGCATCATCGTCCGAAGGAATCTCATTTTAGAGGCAATGCCAGACTCTTGTCCCCCACATTAGTTTCATAATTTGACATTATCTAAATAAATTCATGGACCAGATACTCTGCTGCTGGCCCCACCTATGAATATACTATAGTATTATTGAATACCCAAAATTAACTTCCAAAAACAAAAGAAATAGGGAATCAGCTAGCCCAATAACTTTAGCCATAATCAAAATAGAGTTAATATAACTTCTAGTTCCTGAACTTGGTAATTAAGTCCACTTTGGTACTAGTACAATCTTTTTTGGTCCACTTCGGTACTTGCTCTTGGCAAATGTAAAAGTTTGATGATGTGGCACTATGATCATCAAACTTTTACATTTGCCAAGTGCAAGGACCAAAATGGACCTAGTTGCCAAGTTCAGTACAAAAGTGGACCCAATTGCCAGGTTCAGAACCTAAAAGTTACATTAACCCATTAAAACAAAATGGTGTCCTAATTGTAATATGGATTTTTACAAGCTAGCCTTCTTATCCTTTGATATGAAGGCTACCTTCAAATGTACAGTTATAAAAGCTATCACAAATTTTAACTTTTTTTTCTCCAAACGTTAACTTCCCCGGATTTTGGACCTTATAGAAGGTTCTCCAAAAGAATAGGCTAAAGTTGATGCTCGCCTCATTTCCTAAAGATACCACTGCAAAACTTAGACTAACATGATAGTAAAATATCACTGGATGAGAATCTACGTGTGAAGAACAGTCTAGTGCTACACTCAGCTAGAATGGTAACATAATTCAATATAACATGCACTGGATTGAAAGTGTATCATTTTGCAGATATCAGAAAGTATATGATCCTTCCTCAAAGATCCAAGCATAAATATCAGAAAAGGGGGAAAAAGGCTAAAAAGGTTGAAAACTAAGCATAAAAAACAGCAGTCTAACTTATGGGATAGGGAACTCTCTGGAAGATCCAGTACAAATATCAGAAAAAGGAATAGGTTAAAAAGGTTGAAAATGGGGCATGAAAAATAGGAGTCTACCTTCTTAATTCCAATCATATTCAACCTATCATCATTGCCAATAGCGATAACAGCATCCACAACCATTGATGCAAAGAACACCTTTTCCCCGCCAATGAGTTTTGAAGAGAGAGTTGTTGCAGCACATTTAGCTAATAAGCTTTTCTTCTCTTCTAGACTTTTGCCCTCTATGCTAACAGCTAGTTCTTTGATCTTATCAATAGCCTGTCCATTGAATACAACATGCAGCATAAAATAGAAGCATAAAGATCATAGCAACATCTAAACCATGATAAGAGGGGGAAAAAACAGAAACTCACCAAATAGCAAGCAGTTCGATAGCTCCGAATTAGATTTTGAGGGTGGACTCCATCCTCAACAAAAGGCTTGGCCTCTTTTAAAAACTCTCCTGCTAGTAGTACAACAGTTGTAGTTCCATCACCAACCTGCAAACCTCACACCAAAAAGAAGCTCTCTAAATCATCTAAATGCAATGAAAAAATACTGGATCTTGATAACGTCAATTTCATTTACGAGATTAGTTACGTCAAACAGACTAAAAAAATCAAAATCTCAGTTCAATAATGGAAAACGTGGAACTATTAAACCATACTTTAACTGAAAATTGAGAAAAGTTTCGGAACCAACAACAGAAAGTAGAAATAGAAAGGAGGGAGAAGGTAACCTCGGAGTCCTGAGACTTGGCGATATCGACGAGGATCTTTGCGGCGGGGTGGACAATATCGAGAAGCTTCATGATGGTAGCCCCGTCGTTGGAAATGGTGACGTTCCCCTTGTCATCGTGAATGAGCTTGTCCATACCCCTGGGACCCAAGGTTGTTCTAACCACGTCAGCGACGGCGGTGCAAGCGTTTATGTTGCTCACTAGCTGCGCCTTTCCCTGGGACGTATCGGTCCCTTCTTTTAAAAGAATGATTTGCGGTTGCTGCGAACAGGGGAAAACAAAAAGAGAAACAGATTAGTAGCAGTTCAGAAAAAATAAAAGATGCAAGATGTTAACAAAAAGCACGTATGAAATGAGGGAAAAGGAGTGTAAAGTTACCAGCATGGCTGCCATTGTTGCTAGGGTTTTGCTTGCTGGTTTTAGGGGAAGAAATGAGCAAAGCGTGAGAGTGAGGGAGAATGTTCTGGTTTTGTTCGCAAGTATTTCTTCGGTATTCTACGGGTTTATGTTGTAAGTTTGAGAATGGGAGGGCTGAAATGAAATGAATTTCAAATTGGACTCCACATTGGGCCTAGAATTTATGAAATTACTAGAAGTACCTAGAGGTGCTCATGGGTTGGGCGGCCCGGCCCGGCCCGAAGGCCCGCCCAAAATTTGGGAGGGTTCAGGTAAAAAAATAAGCTCGAAATATGGGCTCGGGCAGAAAAGAGACCCGTTTAAAAAACGGGCCGGGCCTCGGGTAAAATTTTTTTGGCCCGGGCCCGGCCCGGTTATAATTAATATATATATTTTTATTATTATTTATTACATTTACAATTTTACATTTTAGACTTTTAGTTACCTACAGTACTTACCTTTCCCATTTCCCCCACCCGTTCAAACTTCAGAATCCCTAACCCCTTCCCTTCCCTCTTCCTTTTTTTTTCCCCCAAATCAAAAACCCCACCTCCACCTCCACCGATCCACCATCCCACCTCCGGTGTACGGTCCTCGACAACTCCACCCAGGCTCCAGTTCCACAACGCTAGCGTTGTTGTTGTTCTCTACTTCTCTTCACTTTGATTCTTCTGCAACTTCCGAAGGTATTCTTTTTTATGCTTTATGTTTTATGCTGTCCAAAGATTTGTTTTTATTTTCTTTTTAAATGTTATGTAATGTTCGAACTTCGAAGGTATTATTTTTATGTTATGAACTGTTAAAAAATGTTATCTTTTTGTTATTATGAAGCCCCAAAGTTTCTTCACTTCGATTCTTTTTATGTTCACGGTTGAAAAATGTTATCTTTTAAGCCCCTGTTTTCACTATGTTTGATGCTGTATTATTTTTATGTTCTTTGGGAATTTTGTTTTATGTCTAATTTATTTGCTTTTATAAGAACCAAATGACTAATCTTCTCTGAGAGTACATGTATAGGCTTGAGGAGGGTCTTATTTTGTTTTATGGATATAATATTGGGAGAGGGTTAGGGGAAGACAGGGTTTGAAATGATGTCATTTAAGTGCTTTGTTTTCTGTCTGTTTGTATATTTTATATGGTTGACTAATTCACAATTTCACATTCAAAGTTAAAATTTCTCATCGACATATAAGAATGTTAAATTAGATAAAGTAGGTTTTGAGAAATTAATTACAGATTGAATTCACGTTAGAGGTTAACTTTTTGGCCTCTTAAATTGCGAATTGGGTTTAGTTTATTCCTTTAAATAGGGTAGCATATGCAGAAAACATGTGCCAATGCTCTGCATGTATTTTGTGTACAATATTCTGGTTGACATTAAAAATGGTTACATTCACAGATCATGCCCCAGCTTTTGGGTTTAGTTCCATTATGAAGATTTTTCCATTATAAGGGTCTTATTTTATGTCTGTTTGTTTCTGGTTAATCTAAGTTTATAAAAGTGTATAATAAAAGTGTTGTTGCAATATATATATTCCCTTCCATTTAAAGTGCTAAATGTTTGTTTATATGTTTATATATTTATATGTTTGTTTATATGTTTATATCTGGAAATAAAGCTCTCGGAATTTTGAAATTGCATGGGATTCGAGCTTAATGAATTTATTATAATGTTTACTAAGATCACACGCTTAGTTTCTCCATTTAATCTCATCTTTTTTTCTTTGCTTTGTTATATTGCAGAAACAATCGACATTGAAATAGAATTTGGCTTACATTAGCTTCCTTTCCCGTAAGCTTTCATTTACATTTTCTTTTTACAATTTGGTTTAATTTGATTTTCCTTTATTTTACTTTGTACAACATTTTGCAGATTAGCAGATTTCCCCGTAAGCTAAACTTGCTTATCTAGTATCTACTAGTAGGAAAATAATGGGATTGAGAAATACAGATACTTCTATTTAAGATTTTGGATTGGATTTATGCAGTTTGAATTTCATTAATTTATTTTTTGGTACATATGTAATTTAGCTTATAGAATAAGTATGACTATCTCAATTGTTTAAACGCAAAGGATGTTTTCTAGGTTAGGTTTATATTATATATTTAATAATTTGCCTATTGTTTCTAATAAATGTTTTTGTTCCATTCAATTCTTATTCCTTTTTTATTTGCATTTTAATTTTGTTTACGTTTTCCTCTACATAACGGTAACGAACTTTCAAAGTTAAACTATTTTATCTAGTTTTCATTTGTAGACCATGATATTTTTTAAAATTATTTCAAAATTTTTTTATACAAGATAATTTTAAAGATAACTGATTGTATCTTAAAATTGTTTCAAATGTTAGATGAATTTTATTAAAAAATATTTAATAACAAATTATATATTTATAATTTTTAAAAGATTAAATTAATTTTTTATTGTTTTAAAGAGTTCAAAGTACAATTTTTATTATTTATAACAAATTAAAGAGTTATTAATTTAAAATTCTATATATTTATAACAAATTAATAACAAATTAATTTAAAATTCTATATATTTATAACAAATTAAAGAGTTATTAATTTAAAATATTTAATAACAAATTATATGGATGAGTAGTGTTTTTTTTGTTAATATAACAGCAAGTTAATTAGTATTTAGTAGTTTAAAGAGTTACTAAATTAAATTTCTATATATTATAAAAGTATGCATCCAATCTAAGTGGATGAGTAGTTTTTTTTTTTGGTTAATATAACAGCAAGTTAATTAGTAGTTTAAAGAGTTATTAATTTAAAATTCTATTATAAAAGTAAGCATTTAAAGAGTTCAAACTTCAAAGTATGCATCTAAGCTACATCATCCTATTTGTTTTAACCTATTTGTATATTTAATAAAATATTTGTATATATATTCAGTAACCGATTTATAAGTAAGATTATTTTTGGATTTCAGGACTTCAATTTTTATGACTATGGCTAGTTCGAACACTCCTATACCTGTGGACGATGGGTTTAATGAGTACGAAAGTGCTGTCAAACGTCAAAAGTCTACCACTTCAAAGGTGTGGGATGAAATGACAAAGCTTGACTGCGAGAACAAAAATGAATTGAAGGCACAATGTAATCACTATAAGACTATCTTCTCTGCTAAGTCTTCTAGTGGAACCTCTCATTTAAGACGTCATCTAAATAGCTATTTGAAAAAAGTTAATAAGGACATCACTCAATACACCATAGCCATTCAGCCATCACCCGAAGGTGTTCCATCTATAAAAAACTACAAGTTTGATGCTGATGAGTGTCGTAAAGCTATTTCTACTTTTCTTGTGTGTGGCAAGCATTCATTTAGGACAGTTGAAGAACCTGCATTTAGATACATGATGAGAATTGCTAGTCCTAATTTTAAGAATATAAGTAGACATATAGCTGCTAGGGATGTCCTAATGTATTATGCAAAAGAGAGAGATCGTGTTAAAGAAGAGTTGGCTAAAGCACCTGGTTTAATTTGTCTAACTTCTGATAATTGGAATTCGGAGCATACTAATGATGAATATATTTGCGTTACTGCTCATTGGGTTGACAAAGATTGGAAGCTACAAAAGAGAATCATAAGGTTTAGAGCTTTATTTCCTCCGTATGATGGTTTGAACATAGCGGATGAACTTGTTTTATGTTTATCTCAATGGGGCATAGATAAGAAAATTTTTAGCATCACTTTGGATAATGCTTCTTATAATGATGTTATGGTTTCTTGTCTTAAAAATCGTTTTCGTGCAAACCGAGCTATTTTGTGTGATGGTGCTTTTTTTCAAGTTAGATGTTGTGCACATATATTGAATCTTATAGTTAAAACTGGTTTGGAACTTGCTGATGATGTTGTTGGTAAGATTCGAAATGGAATTAGGTACATAAAAAAGTCGAGAATTCGTAGGAAAAGATTTTATGATGTGGCCGACAAAAGTTTTCATTTGAATGTGACCAAAAAGTTGCGTCAAGATGTGTGTGTGAGATGGAATTCTACTTATTTGATGCTTGAATCTTCTCTTTACTATAAAGATGTGCTAGATTATTGGGGCCAACGGGATAAAGATTATCAAATATTTGCACTTTCTAATGAGGAGTGGAGAAATGTTGTTATTCTTTGCAAATTTTTGAAAGTCTTTTATGATGTGACTTGTATTTTTTCTGGTTCTAATTATCCGACGGCTAATCTTTATTTTAGAGGGGTTTGGAAGGTTCACAAGGTCTTGCTTGATACAGTTAAAGGTCCTTATTCGTTTTTAACTCCAATGGTTAAGCAAATGCAAGAGAAATTTAATAAGTATTGGGCTGAGTATTCGTTGATATTGTCATGTGCTGCAATTTTAGATCCTCGTTACAAGTTGAATTATGTGCAGTATTGCTTTAATACAATCTATGGTGTTCATGCTTCAGATTTTGTTGAGACCATTCTTAGCAATCTTAGACTCTTATTTGATGAGTATGTCAAGAAATCTAAATCCACGTCTTCCTCTTTGGGTGGGAGTTGTAATGTTTCGGATAAAAATCCTGTTGATTCTGGTTTGGATGAACACAATGATAATAGTGCTGATTTTGGGGGATATTTTGATGAGAGTGATGATTATAAACGGTATTTAAATGAATCTAGCACTAGGAGTGAGAAGTCACAGTTGGACATTTATTTGGAAGAACCGGAGCTTGAGTTGAATAGTCAAATAGATGTTTTAGATTATTGGAGCAAAAATTCAGTTCGATACAATGAGCTTTCATTATTGGCTCGTGATCTTTTGGCAATTCCAATATCGACTGTAGCTTCCGAATTGGCTTTTAGCATGGGTAAGAAAGTTATCACACCTTTGAGGAGTTCACTTAAGCCAAAAACGGTTCAAGCCGTTGTTTGCTTGGATGATTGGATGCGAGCTAAGGGATTTTCAGCAGGTAATTATGATTCTCGTTTTATTGTTCGAATTTTATATTATTTTTTCATCAATTTGATTATCTAATTATTTATTCTTATTTCATGTTAGAAATTGGTTGCAAAAAGAACAATGAGGACAATGACGACGATGAGGACGATGAGGATGTTTCTTCGGTAGCTTTTTAAGATGCTTTCCTTCTAAATATGTTGATGGACAACTTATATTTTGTTATGAAATTAAATATGTTGATGGACAATTTATATTTTGTTATGAAATTAAATATGTTGATGGATTAATGTATGAATATTATGGTTTGTTGCTTAATTTTCCAAAGTCATTTATATATTCCAAAGTCATTATGTTATTCTGCAATATGCATAGAATATTTGTGACATTTTTTGACAGTTTTGGTATTATTTGACAGTTTTTTTGTAGCTTAAAAGTTAAAACTTAAAAGCAATAGCAGTGCTTAATTGCTTATTGCCCATTGATAATATGCTGCTAGTTCTTATTACTTGTATAATCATTTTTACTTTTATTCTCTTTTTTAAGAATTGATTGTTACCTAAATGTCACAAATGTGTAATTATATACAATTAAATAACACCTAAATTCAATTAGTTGGTAATTTTTTAAACTTAAGAGTGTATTACTGTAATACTACATCAATTCTAACATAAAGTTTATACTTTATAGATAACATGATGAAAGCTATTATTTTAAATTTATTTTCATTATATATAGAAAAAGTATAATTTGATATTTGATTTAACTTTAATAACAATTAATTTAAACTTTTAAGCAAAAAAAGCAAAAAGCAAAAAAAAAAAATGGGCCGGGCCGGGCCGGGCCCGGGCTTCATATTTTTTCACAGGCTGGGCCTGGGCTACATCTCAAGCCCATATTTCGGGCCGGGCCGGGGCCCGGGCCTAGTAAGCGGGCTGAATTTTTTTTTTGGGCCCGGCCCGAACCCGGCCCGGCCCATGAGCACCTCTAGAACTACCCTTTCAATTCTTTTGAATGAGTGGATATCTTTTCATTTTGGTTTAGTCCACGATTTGAAATATAAATTATACATTTTTTTTCATGTTGATACCTAAATTATATTAAGTTACTAATTAACTTCAAAAAAGTTAACATGCAAAGTTTCCAACCAATTATAACTTGACATGTCTTATGCAATTAAAATATTCTTAAAATTCTTTCATTTTCTTTTCCTTTTTACATTATTTCCTTCTTTTTTCTATTTCTTTTTTTCTTTTTGTCCTTCTTCTCATTTCTTTCTTCTTCCCAACAATTCCAAATGACTCTCTTTCGGTTAAAGAATATCACAAAATCCATTATATTATATCTTAATATATTTTAGTCCATTTATTTTAAAAAAAAAAGACAAATTGGTTTTTGTAGGTTAGATGAGTGAGTAACACAATTCCTTCATGTTTTAGGTAAAAAGACTTCTCTAGTCCCTCTCAATCTCAAAATTGACCAAATTAGTCCCTCTCAAAAAAATTTGAAGTAATTTAATCCCTATCAATTTCAAAAATGAGCAAGTATGGACAATTAATCACGTCGGAAATGTCTTCCATCAATTGTACATAATTTTGATCGGTATAATAACAAATTTAGAATTTTGGCCTTAATTCTAAAAATACAACAAATTTAGCCTCAACATTCACAAATTTATACAAATGTTGCGGGATAAAATTGTTAAATTAGGATCAAATTGATGAAATGTATAAACTTTGAGGGTTAATTTTGTTATTACACCAATCAAAATCATGTACAATTGATGGAAAAAATTAACATCATGATTAATTGTCTTTGGTTGCTCACTTTCAAAATTGACAGAGATTAAATTGCTTTGATTTTTTTAGAGGGATTGTGGCGCCCCAAATCCAGCTGAGACAGTCCAACCTGAATCTAAAACGTCACATTAGTCACTAAAGTGACTCAAAACACATCACAATATTTACACGCACAAATAATTTTTTCCTACTTATCTAATCGATAACAAAAGTCACAAACATGCAATTAACTCATACATAATCATGAATAAACAAACAAACCTAGTTACATGCTTTAACTAACATAAACCATTCAAATTGTAGTGAGGGCAAAATCGTTATTTCACATCTAGTATCCGAACACACATATAACAACAATCATAGAAATACATTTTTAGTTCTAGAATCCTTTTAAAAACATTGTTGAAAGAATCAGTTTAATCCAATTAACAATTCTCTGTTAAATTTAAAAACAAGTGTTTTTGGGACCAAATTGAAAGAGTGAAAAAATATTGGAAATAACTATATTACAAAATTATCTTTGAATTTATGAAATTTTACATCTAAATCTCAGGTATGTATGTTTTCAAAACATTTTATAACCTTTTGGGAATCCAATTGCACTACTTAAAACTTAGGACTAAATTATAATGTAAAAAAACAAACCATGAACGAATAGTGTGTCACATTGTGACGACGTGATCACCACGTCGCAATGTGATATTAAGGATGCCCCTCGTCTCGACGAAGCAACTTAGGGCATCTTGATGTTGATCCCTCGTCGCAACAACATTCGAAAGTCGTCGCGATGTTGCCTGCAATTTCTGTAGAAATAGCCCAATAACCTACAATTTCTAACTTTGGTCACTCCCAAACATACCATTTCGTGCATTTTGGCCTATTTCTTATTTCTAAAAAGTCATATTTCCTACAAACACCATTTAGAACATGCTTAAACATACCATAACGCACAATAGCATAATTTAGCACTTCAAATCCTCAATTCATGCTAGCATACAAGCTTTAACTTGCAAATCATTCACACAACCTACCAAATCAGCATATCATGATTTTCTAAGGCTCCTACATGTTCAAATTAATTCATTTGGTCGTTTTAGACATGCCAAAATTTCAAGAATTTTGTTTTAGCCTTTTTAGCACTTTTTAACCATATTCCATGCCTTGTTAACACTTGAACTTTGATTAAACATAACATGCATCATCAACAATATTCTTAAGCACCCTAAAATCACAAATCAATGTTCAAAATCCTTATTAACAGTCTAAAAGTCTAGTCTCACATAACAACCCACATTGCCTTTATTCAAATAGTTCAAAATCATTATAACATACTAAAATAATAAGACATTATCGGTGAAAAAATAAATTGAGGAAAGTTACTTGAATATGGGTTGAGGATTTTACTTGAGGACAAGCAAATGCTAAGTGTGGGGATATTTGATAAGTGCTAAAAGTAACATATTTTAATCTCATTCTTAATACGTTTTAAGTGATTATTCGATGTTAATGATGAATTTTATGCTCTTAATCCTTTAAATTTATGTTTTTATACTTAGGAGAGCATTTGGGAGCAAAAGGAGTGAAAATGAGCGAAAATTGGAAAATCAGAGTGAGTTATAGGAACCACACAGGCTGACCCCTTCCACACGGTCATATGAACCATACGGGCTACCACACGGTCATGTTGTAGGTCATGTCGTTTATACAGTATTACTCACCAAACTTTGTAAAAAATATGATTTTTAGGTTTTTCGGGCATTAATATGACAAAAATAAAATATATGAGTGAGTCCTCATAGAATATTTAAGAAAATAACTTAAAAGACACCATTGAAGCTGATTCCCATTTGATTTCTTAGGAGATTATCATGAGTTTCTTTGTTTCTTTCAGTTATATTGTCTCTTGGATGTTTTTATTTGCAAGCATTAACTAATTTTCTAAATAACTAGGGAGATGAACCCTATGATGAATTTTTTCATTTGATTTATATTTTACGCAGTAAATTCTTAGATCTTGTTCTCAATTATATGTGCTTAATTCTTGGTTTGATATTTCTAGATTATTTATCCATGTTTAATGTGCTTAAATCAGAGGAGGAATAGACCCTATTTAAGAGTAGATCTAGCATAATTGAGTGGAGTTGCATGCAATCCTAGAAATAGGACGACATAAATCTACTGGATTAAAGTCAAATCTAATATGGGAATTTATAGATCAAGTTAAAGCGATGATAGGGGGTTTTAATTAGAAAGAAATTTCAATTAATCAACCTAGAGTCAGTTGTTCTTACTCTCGAATGAGATATTAGCATAATTAGGGATTTCTACGGATCAAGATACTAAATAAAGAAATTGCGTAATTTAGATTGATAATGACAGATGAAATTTAGGTGAATTCTTTCTCAGGTATTATTTTTCTTCTTTGTTGTTAATAAGTTATTTTCTTGTTTTGTTCTTTATCATGTTCGTTAGTTAATTTTATTTTAATCAATCATTCGAATTTATCAGTTAAATAATAGAAAGACAATAATTACTAGTGCTTTTAGTTTTTCGTGGGAACGATATCTTTGCTCATTGTAGCTATAGTATTAATTGATAGGTGCACTTGCCTTAGTCAGATTTTTAGTTGGTTCACGACGCATCAGATAGTGTATCAACTTTTAATTATTTTTATTTTAATTATTTTTGTTATTTTATTTATTTAATTTTTTGGATTACCTTATTATCTATTTAATTTAATTTAATTGTGGATGCAATTGATGATGAATTTGATTATGATAGCAGTTGGGATGAGGAATGCGAGATGTCTGCTTGGTACGATGATGAAGAATACGAATAGGGAGTATACGATCAATGGGAAATTATGGAGAACCAAAGATTGCTCATGATAGAGCTTTTCCAATGAAGAAACGAAGTAATGACCCCATTGGAAAAGGTCGTGCCTTATATTCTCAACTCCTATTGTGAAGACCATTATATTATTGTCAACCACCTTGAACCAAATTGTAAAAGTCAATAAGAGTTGGATGCAATCATGGATAAGGTACCTAGGCAAATACTTGAGGGACATTTAGGGATGTTTGGATATTTATTTGAACCTCATTGTGGCTCATATGAGATATATTTGTAATACAATGATGATGGGTACATTAACGAAACATCAAGTTGGATGAACGGAGCCTCGACAAACTAATAAAGTTATGATGGAGAATACGGTATGCTTAGATATTCAACCCAACAAGAATTGGAGTTAACCATGGATGGTAAGGTATATTGGTATTTGTATGAGCAACATAGGAGTAATCAAGGAAGTAAGTTGTCTTTCTCGCAATGTAAACGTTCTTATAGTGCCACTTATCATCAGTTTGAAGTTAAACAATTAGTGAGCTAGTATTTGCTTGCCACAATTTTGCTATGTATGCAAAACATAAAAGATAGAAACACAAAAGATATAACAGTGAAATGTGAAATTAACTTTATTTATTTATTCATCGTTCAAATACATGGAAAAATAGTTACATGCTTACTATAATACGGGCACATTTCCCAATAATCTCCCGCTTGCCCTAGTGAAGTAAAGGTGTCAAGTTTTGCATTCTCATATCCTCGAGTTTGTTAAAACTCCTAGTTACAAGAGTCTTAGATAATGGATCCTCAAGGTTATCTTCAGAAGCTACTTTCACCACATCTACAATTCTTTTGACTAAATAAATAGCTGGATGTGTGCAAAGCATAACATACATAAGGCTTCCAACTACTGAAGGATATGGAACCTTACTCATACTCTTTTTCTTCCGCTGTCTTAGGATAATCATCTAAAGAAAGATGAAATCCTGATGCAGTCGACTGAGCACCTGGCTTCGCATCGGTCATTGTAAACCGTTTTAGCACCTTATCGATGTATGAAGCTTGTGATAAAGCTATCATTTTATTATTCCGATCCCTAAAGATTCGAATTTCAAGAATATAACTATCTTCACCCAAGTCCTTCGTGCTAAACTGTTGAAATAACCACAGTTTAACCGATGGCAATTCTCCTACATTGTTTATGATAAGTGGAATATCATCAATATACAGAACGAGGAAGACCACCTTTTTGTCCTTTATACGCTTATGAACACAAGGTTCATTAATTTTTTGCTTAATCCCAAAAGTCTTGATCATTTGATCAAATCTTTTATTCCATGAACAGGACACCTACTCCTTTCCTTTGACAACATAGCTAGTGGGTTGAGCCATGTAAATGTTCTTATCAAGATAGTCGTTCAAGAATGTTTTCTTCACATCCATTTGTCAAATCTTATAATCGAGAGCAGTGACAATGAATAAGAGTATGTGGATAGACTTGAGCATGACTACCGAAGAGAAGGTCTCATCCTAATCGATGCCTTCTTTCTGTGTGTAACATTTCCCTATAAGTCTAGCTTTATGTGTTTTCATTTTCCCTTCCATATTTCTCTTCTTCTTGTAGATTCACTTACATCCTATGGGTTAAATCCCAGTTGGTAAGTCTACAAGTTCCCACACCGTATTGGATTTCATAGAATCCATCTCGACATCCATGGCCTATTTTCAAAACTTGGAATTGACGTCTTGCATAGCCTCCTCGTAAGTGAGCGGATCATCACCCTCATGATTGGCTTCCGTATTATAAATACTACCATCATAAATAAAGAAGCTCGGTTTCTTATAAAATTTCCCACTATGATGGATTCCCCTATGTTGTTGATTATTTGCAGGTCTTTCTACAACTTTCTCGAGAATTGAACTTGGTGATTGTTCTACAACTCCTGAAAGTTCCTTGAACACCACTTTACTTCGAGGCTTAAAGTTATCCATGTAGCTTTCTTCAAGGAAAGTACTATGAGTAGAAACTTTAATCGTATTATCTTTCGAATTGTAGAATAATCCACCCTTTGTTCCTTTCGTATATTCTACAAATATGCACAATTCTATCTATGCATCCAATTTCTTTGCATCCTTATCCAAAACGTGTGTTGGAAAACCTCATATTCTAAAGTGATTTAGAGCCGGTTTCTTCCCATGCCACAGTTCATAAGGTGTCTTACAAGCAGACTTGGTTGGCATATCATTTAGAATATAACAAGTTGTTTGTATCGCATATCCCAGAAGGAAGTAGGGAGTGTGCATAGCTTAACATTAAATGAACCATGTCAAGAAAGGTTATATTCCTTCTCTCCACTACGTCATTCTGCTGTGGAGTGCTCGATGCAGTCAACTAGGATAAAATCTCATTCTCTATAAGGTATTCTAAGAACTCGTTGGACAAGTATTCCCCACCTCGGTCAGACTGAAGATTCTTTATGGATAAACCTAATTGCTTTTCCACTTCCGCATGAAACTCTAGAAATTTATCAAAGGTTTTGCTTTTGTGGTGCATTAGATACACATATCCATATCGAGAATAGTCATCCATGAAAGTCACGTAATAATCGCAACCTCCTCAGACACCGATGCTCATGGGACCTGTAACGAATTCTAACGTTTTTACGCAAGTTTACATAGTCATTCAAGAAATAAGTATGTAAAAATGAGTTATCGTTTCCACAAGGACTGTATAAGCTTAAACAATTAATTGCAAAGTTAAAATTAACAATTTGATGTAAAAAAACTCAATAAATTTGGATAGTGATGATTAGATTAATTAAATGCAAGAGTTATCCCTAGTACAATTTCTAATCTAAATGCAATTTACCTAAGTGTATAAATGAAGGCTTTAGCAAAAAAAAAAAACAATCAACATTAAATGAGCTAGGATAATTATATTAAACAAATCAACTTACTTTCATCATGTTAACATGTTCGAAATTACTTCCATGGCAACTCGATCTCTTATGGGTTTGGAAACCAAATTAAGTCCTCTCGAATCTTTTACTTAGTTAAATATGCATGTTATTGATCATATTAGACTAAGGGTTTCTTAGCATTTATGCAAGGTCACATGGACATTTACGTTTGCAACAGTTTAATTACATAAATCTAAAAACCATGCAAAATAATAGAGCTAACTAAAGATACTATGAACCTTAACTTAGTCAGTTTTAATGACCTAAATTAAGCATTGCACTTTTCAATTATGCGTTTACTAGCCGTCGTCTGGTTAGGACCGTTCAGCTAATCTGAGTGCAGCCAATCTTGTATGAATAAAATGCATCATGATATTAATTGAAAACATAATTGACTGAGGCACAAAACATGTTAATATGAATTAAATAAATCTCATTAACTTAATATAATTATCCTAACAGATAAGAATTAAAACTTCATAGTTGATGTTAATGTTGGATCGCCGGCACCCTTACGGCGCAGCGGAAGAAATAAAAATTCCCTGATCCTAACCACGACTCCATGTGTGAGGAACGAATAGGGGTGATAAAGGTTACAAAATTACCGAATGTTTATTCTGAGTAGACAGCAACACCTCAGCAACGAGTAGTCTGATCTACTATCAAACCAAGCCGCAATCTATCGTGACCCCGGCCTCTACGTAATCCACCCAGTTGATTATGAAAGGAATGAATCCCCAAAACAGTTTTTGAAAAGAATTTTGTTTGACGACTGCTAGACCTCAAGCAAAGAAAAAATAGGATTCTTATATATCTTTTTTTAGGCTTTCTAGAAATTAAATAAATATAATTGCAATACCCGATTGTGGCCCGGGTAAAAGGCCCAAATTACAATCGGCCTATATGGCCCAAGTCCAAACAAAACAGAGGCCCAAATCAGACCCTAGCCCAAATCAAAGCTCGGGGAGCAGATGGAACCCTAGGGCAGTGCCGCAAGCCAAGCCTCACCCCCGAATCTCTACACGATCTTCACCTGCACGAAACAAAGCAGTATATGGAAAGAATAGATTGAAAATCAAATAAAAGAAAACAGATTTACTTTCTATGATTTTATTTTGGCTATAAAAATGGACATTGATACACTGTAAAAGGGCCCCCGAATCCGAAAATCAATAAGAAAAACAATCCGTTTCACAGCAAATAAAAGCAGAAAGTTCAATTCTAAGAAAAGAGAAAAAGATCGATTCAAAGGTCTATATCTTTTTTCTTTCTGTTTTACTTTGGTTTACTGTTTTTTTTCATTCGTATACAAATAAATATAAATACAAAAAGAAATAAAACAACCTGTATTTGAGTCCCAACCGCCGTGGATGGCTGAGGAAGTCGTCACCGAGGATTGACGGTCGAAAACTGAAAGGTTTCTCGAGATTTGGGCCCTCTCCGTCATTATTTTGGCAATTTCGGGGCTAGATTCGGTTTTAAGGGCTTTGAAAGGGTTAGATCTGAGATTTTTGGCTTTTCAGCCACCGCATACGGCGGCGCCGTCGCCAGTGGCCGGCGCGGGGGGCCGATGACCAGCCGATGATCGGCCGATGGCCGGACTGGACGCCGGAACTCTGAGGGTTGAGAGCTTTTCTTTAGATTTTTTTTAGAAGTGAAAGAAAATGATTTTTTTAAAGGGTTTTTGGCTTAAATAACCAACTAAAACAGCGCCGTTTTAGGAATGAGTCAACCCGAAACCGACTCGACCTGGCCTAGGATCCGTGTGTTTTTTAGCGAAGGGGCAAATTGCGCTTTTGGCCCCTCCGCCTTCTAATATATTTTCAATTCAGTTTTCTTCATTTTTTAATTTTCCCTTTTATTTATTTCCGTTTTCAATTTCGTCCTGATTGAATGACGCCGTTTAGAGGAGAAGGGAAAATTGCCCTTCCAGCTCCTTTGAATTATTAGCGTGTTCAATAAGGTCCTCCGAACTTCAATTGTTTGCAAATTTACCCCAGTTTTTTATTTTACAATTCAATTTAGTTTTTTTTATTTTCTTTATTTTTTTATTAATAAATAATGTAATCATTACTTTCATATATAATTATTTTCTTTCTATATATTTGTATATTTATTTTTATGTACCCATTTATTTCCATTTATATATATGTATTTTTTAATGTAATTATTATTTAATTTTTTTACGTACATGTATATATATTTATTTTTTTAACGAATTTATATATATATGGATATTTATTCTTTAAAAAAAATGCTCAAGTATATATATTTTTAAACACCTATTTTATAATCTATATCTATTTTTTCTTTATTTTCATAAGTATATTATGTATTGTATATATATAAGTTCTATAACCCAAAAAATTTATTTGTAAATTATATGTATATTTTTTAATCTTCATAAATTCTATGGGCATATTATATATCTTCTTTTCTTTATTTATTTTGTTTGCTTTCTTCATTTCTTATTTAATTGTGTTTACATTTATTCATTTAATATTTTGCATGTCATGGATTATTGTTTTTTATTTCGTTTATTTATTTGTTTATATTATTCTATGCCATTGGTGTATTTGTTATTGTGACATTTATGCATACATTCAATCACGACATCTTTTTACTCGAATTTAAAAAATAGAACTTTTCAAAATAGAGATAATACTCGTATTTAGGATTTTCAAGAAAGTTGAGCCCTAACGTATTGGGTTCCAATTTTTTTTCGCTAAATCTAACAATCGAGAATTACTCTTTGATCAAACAAAATAAAACTTGTCATCGGGAATTCAATATATTGTGTCCTAACGTATTGGATGTGACACGTTGATTTCTCGAGATAAAGATTTTTAAAAAAAATAAAATGATAAGGGAAATATTGAATGTTTGGGATTTTAGGAAATCGTGCCCTAACGTATTGGGCTACGATTTCTTCATAAATTTTAAACAATTAAATATTTTCTTAAGTTTTATTTGGACCAACTCGTCTTGAAAAGAATAAAATATTGTGTCCTAACGCATTGGGTGTGATATTTTCTTTTTTCAAAATGAGAAAGTCTTAAGAAATAATTTAATTTAACTAAGGATCATATTTATTAATTCTCGACATTAAGACTCTAATTAATCAACTTGGTACCAATGTTCGGGCGTTTTGAGGGTGCTAATCCTTCCTCATATGTAACCGACTCCCAAACCCGTTCTTCCAAAACTCGTAGACCAAAATCGTTTTTAGGTGACCCAATCACAACTCAATAAAAGATTGGTGGCGACTCCAAATTTTCATCGACAACTAATTTTTATTTTTTTTCCAAAAATGAAAAGGGTTTCGATAGCTTGGCGACTCCACTGGGGATTTTTTTTAAAAAATAAGAGAGTCGAGCCACAAAGTTGATTAATTTTTGTCTTATGGTCGAGAAAATATTTTTTTTAAAAAATTCATAAGATCCTTTTGCATTCATCATTTTCTTGCTTAATTGATCTTTGCATTATACATGAGTTAAATGATTTTACTCTTTTAAGTGGGAGTGAGAAACTATTCCTTCGTGAGGTTTTCACCTCCGTATAGGATATTAGATCGCTTTCGAAATACATCGGTACCTATGCCTTCGTGAGATTATCATCTCCGTATAGTCATAGGGAAAATGTGTTCCCTTGAACCGAACTTGATCTATATGAGCCTATAATGGGTAAAGATCGAGGAATCTGCTGGTTCGGGTACCTTTACTTTAGAGCCAAACTGCATATAATGACCCTTAGGAGCTTGCCTTAGGTAGAACCACACTAAACCCTAGTAGATGTCCTAATAGACGTTTTACTCTTCCTTGATTATATGCTTATATTTGATACTGACTTTTGTGTTTTATTTTGATTGCATGACATGACATTTCATCATAAAAGGCGTCAGTTCATATTCAGTTGCTAGATAGAAAGCTTGTCATGGAAAAAGGGTTTCTTGATAAAGGGGAGGACAATGCGGCTGCCCGAACTTGGTCTGAGGCTATATAACGAGAGAAAGGGGATATTTTGGCTGACAGGTATGTATCAGAATTATGGGATTTTACGCGTATCAGTGTAACTCAAAACAACTTGCAAGAGTTGAGGGAAATCTGGGGTCAGTGGAATGACGAGGTTAGACAGCTATAATAATTATGGGGATTTGCCTTATTTACTTGATGTAAAGGTAGACAAGCATTTGTTTCGAGCCGTCGCCCAGTTTTGGAATCCTACTTATAGCTGCTTCACGTTTGGGAAGGTCGATTTAGTGCCTACGATAGAAGAATATATGACGTTACTTCGATGTTCAAAGTTTCAAGTAGACAAAGTTAACTCAAAAGCTGTTAATGTGCCAACCTTTTCAAAAAAGCTGATGTGTATAACGGGGATGAGTGAGCAGTGGGTAGCTGCATGGATTAAGCAAAAGGGAGATATCAAGTGCATTCCCTGGTAGAGTTTGAAGGATGCAATTCTAACGCACCCAGACGTGAGGAAGAGAGTGGATGTCTTCGCTTTGAGTATATACGGTTTAGTTGTCTTTCCTAAAGCTTTGGGACATGTTGATGAAGCAATCACTAACTTTTTTGACCGACTTGATAAGAGGGTTACACCGATTCTAGCAATTTTGACAAAAACCTTCAGGTCATTGAGTGCGTGCCGGAAAGTGGGAGATGGTAGATTTATTGGATGTGCACAGCTCCTACTCGCGTGGGTTCACAGTCACTTTTGGAAGGTTGATAAGGTTTCGTATCGGGTTTTCTCAGAAAATTATTCACAACTAAAGGAGATTGTAGCCACACCAAGAAGATACGACATCTCGGAGGAGAAGTGGATAGCAATTCTGCAGAATCTTCAAGAGGAGGACATCGAGTGGAGAGCCCCTTGGTTGTTTCTAGATGAGATATTGTATAGAGGTGGTAAGTTCGATTGGGTTCCTCTGCTAGGAATTTGGGGAGCTGTTGGATATGCCCCATTGTTAGTGCTACGGCAGTATAGGGAAGGCAATTAATACCGGTGACCCAAGGAATAGCTGATTGCGAATTTTCATACAAGGATGATGGTTACAAAAAAAGATTCAAGAGATATCTAGTGCATGGAAACAGACTCGCCGAATGAAAAGGTTAGCTGTGGGTCCGATGATAACTCCTGAGTATAGTGAATGGTGGGTTAAAAGAATCAATGATAATACACCCAAGTCAAGTCCGAAAAATAGCCAGACAATAGAGGAGCATTTGCAGATTATTTCTTCTGAGTTGGAGATCATAAAGCAAGATTTTGAAGGGAAGAATGCAGATTTAGAAAAGAGGATAGAGCAAATGGAGGACGAGAAGATGAACTTGAGGTTAGACATAGATGTTCAAAAGCTTGAAAATGAGAAATTAAGAAAAGGGAAAGACATGGTTGAAGAAGTGTTGGGTAGTTTGAAGACGGATTATAAAAAGTTACGTTTGTCAATTAGAACCGCTGGGCTAGGAAAAACTTCAGAACAATGGCGAGCGAAAATTCGAGAGGAAAAGGACAAGGTCGATAGATAGGAACAGAAATTACAGGAGGTTCAGACACGAAATGAAGCTTTAGAGAAGAGTTTATCAGAAAGCCAAGAGGAAAAGGGCGAGTTAAAGGATAGGGTAATCGAATTGGAAAGATCTCTTCATTAGTACCGAAATCGAAATTATGCAATAGAGTTGAGAGAAAGCTTGAGCAAGATCTAGGAAATGAAGAAAAGAATAGAAGAGTTAGAAGCGACAATGCAAAATTGTGAGATCCGGATCAAGTACTTAGAAGAAAATGAAAGTCGTAATAATGAACAGCTTCACTACTTTCAGAATCAAGTTAGGAGCAGAGATCATATCATGGAGGAGGCTGTGGTCCAGATTCAAGAAGTAACTGATCACATACAGACTTTAGCAGTGCAGGCTGACATGCTGAGTGTAAAGTATGAATTAGAATCAGATCGGGGGCAAAAGTTATCTTTGTTACTTAGGAAGATTAGAATTCTGAGTAATAAGGCAAAGCTTTATTTGTAATTCACTTTATGTAAAGAAATTTTCTTTCTAGTAAAGTTTTCTTAAATGGAATTGAATCAAAATTGACGCCTTTTTGCATTCATTTCATGCATTACATGATATCATAGCATTAAAATTCACTAAAAGATTTTAATTGATATAAATCATTCCTCAGTTAATCTGGAAACCAACCAACCCACCAGACACCGCTACGGTAGTCGATCAAAGACTAGAGAAATGGACCAAAAGTTGGAGAAATTAGAGAGAATGCAAATGCAGATGCAGAAGCAACTGACCAAATTTCAAAAACAAATGAGAGGTCAGATGCTAGAATTATAGATAACTATGATGAGGCAGTTCAACCGATTGCTAGCTGGAGAGTTAGAAGAAGTGAAAGACTCGGTGGTCCACTTTGAGGAGGATGATGAAGACCCTGTTTATCCCTCAGATTTTACCCCGATAAATTTCCAGCCAGATATACGTCCACAAGGGGCACCCCTTACTATCAAATCTCAACAATATCAGACCGATACCTTAGCACCAATGACTCGCCCGATAGGCTCAAGATCCAATTTGAGGAACAATCTAGCCAATCCTATTGCTCTTGATAATCCAACAGAAATAAAATAGGCGAAGGTAGAGTACCCAGATACTATAAAGGCCCCAAAGAGGAAAGGGAATAAGAGGGATAATGCAGGCAGATATAGCAAAGGCCACTCAAAACCAATCGCTGTGGGCCAGCCCAAGATAGAAACCACTAGCCATCAGAGCCCTTTAAAGCGAGAATCTTACACGAAGGTAAATACAGGAAGGCCTCAGTTCACGTCTATACCGATGTCATATAGCGAGCCATATCAAAGCCTATTTAATACACATGTGGTGTCCCCTTTCTACCAGAAACCAATGTTGCCTCCATTTCCTAAATGGTATAACGCAAATGCTTAGTGTGAATACCATGCAGGAATTGTGGGGCACTCGATAGAAAATTGCACAACATTCAAAAAGATAGTGGAAAGACTCATTAATATAGGCATTATCAAGTTCGATAAGGCCTCTATTGCAGAAAATCCGCTACCCAACCACATTGACAATGGGGTGAATGCAATATATGAGGAGAAGTTGGGAAGTGTTCACATCAATGACATATAGGGAAACACAAATGAAAGGAGGACCTTGTTAGATATCCGCCCTTATAAATCTGTGAGTGTTCTAAGTAATCGAACTGCGGAAGAAATCCCTATAATTTTTAGAGCATATTTAGAGTAATGTTTAGAACATTTTTGTTGTTTTTAGCCTAAAAATAATAGAAATTCCTTTGTGAAATAGGCTCATGTCTGAACATCATTATTCTAATAAAACACATCTTTGCATTCATTTTTGAGCCAATATTTTTCCATTCTTTTTGAAATAATTATTCTTTCATTCTTTTGGATGTTCTTCCACATCACCCTTTCATTCATAATTATATTGTACAGATAGTTATTCATCAATACATTCTTCTTTTATATCGGGTCTCCAGATATCAATAACATGAGTGACGCTGCTACAAGCTCAGAATTTCCTTTTGAGTGGGGCATGTGTTTAGAGGGATTTCATGACTTTGAAGATGACATAGATTGTAGACTATTTCCGGACTTGTTAAGGATGGTAGAACAAGTCGAGAAAAGGATCTTACCCTACAAAGAATCATTGAGATACATGACTTCTCCTTATATGGGGCATGAAGGTCATTTGGTTGATCTCGCCAAAAGAGTCTGACGGTCATTGATTCATCTTTGTGATCGTCAGTTACTTTACTAAATGAATGGAAGCTGCTTCATATGCCAATGTCACAAAGTCGACAGTTAGCAAATCCGTGAAAAATAATATGTCAGTATGGAACGCCAAAAGGACCATATTTGACAATGTACTAAATTTGAACAATGGCACAATATCAAAAGTTTGCAGTCTGTTCACGATTAATGCCATATCGCCAAAAAAAAAGATGGCGCAGAAAAAAACTCTGCTGGGGCAATGCCTTTCTCTTGGGCCCATCGCGGTTTTTCTTATTGAAGAAAAAATTCTTTCTGAGTTTTTGAATCCAATTTCGATTGAAAAGGAATGTTCAAAGTTGTCCATCATGGTCAAATGCGTCAAAAGTAAATTATGCAAGTTCACAAAAAAGGTCTGTCCTAGAGAATTCCTTGAGAGGGACCTGGTATTGAAGAAGATCCTTCCCATACAAAAAGAACTTCATCCCAAGCTGGAAAGGACCTTATGTGGAAGGCCTTATTTGGAAAAGCGTCAATTTTGATCTAAAAGGATAACAAGGACATGCCTAATCCTATGAGTTCAGATTCAATCAAAAATATTTCAAAATATAAAAAGAGAGAGAGAGAGAAAAGAAGAAAGAAAATAGAGAGGTCAAGGTGAAAACTCGCAAAGGGCGCCTTGCGACCAAAGGGGATTTGAGTTGAAAACCCGAAAAGGGCGGCTCAAGTATTGATCAAAATGGGGCATGAAGTGATCAGAGCAACTCGAATCTTGATCAGATTGGGGCATGTGGTGATCTACTTATACTTGAATCAATAGGAAAGAGTAGGCAACATCTTGAGGCATCGACAGAGTACTGTAGATCTCTCAAACACATGTCAAACTTAGAAGGGTCTTCAGAAAGTTTGTACAGAGGTGTTCAAGCTGCGATATCTGGGGTACCCAATTTATTATACTATTGAATTTGTTGTTCTTGGAATACTTCATTCTTTTCCAAGATACATATTCCCAATCAATTTCTTTGTTACCTTTCTTTGCTATTTTTGATAATTTATTTCTTTCGAGCTATACTCAGAACCAACTTTTTCTTATCTATTGTTATGACCTTTTTTGCAAGCATGTTGAATTGGAATAATGATTAATGGACTAATAAAAATTTCACAAAGGAAGTTTTGCATATTACGTTAGAAGTTTCTAAATAATACAGGAACCTGAAACAAGACTATTGTTTAGAACATACCAAGTTTAAAGGTTGGAAATTTAAGAAGGAAGAGTCTAATTAGAACTTTCTGGATTCTGATGTCAAAAACATTGATTGAGCAAAGTGACAGGATGTTAGGTTGGTGACAAAGCTAAAATCAACAAATAAGCAATAATCACCGAGTGATAAGAAGAGGTTTTCTCGGAGAAGAGAATCTTTCATTTATGCATAGGCATTTGGTATGACATCCTGTGAATGGTGTAAAGGACCAAAGAATTTCACATTCTATATCCTTAAATTGTATAGCAAAGGATTGAGAAAAGGCTAGATCTTTCTGCCCTTAGGTATTAGTGGGAGGAAGATGGTACGAATTTTATGTCCCAGTGGATTGAATCTAGAGGATTACAGTGGGGGCAATCTGTGAGTATTTCTTTGGAAATACCAGTCGAATAAAATGGCGTTCTGACGTGTCAACGTTAAAGCCTAAATGAACAGCGAGCAATGACAACCTAAGCATTAAAAAGATCCTTCTCAAAAAAAAACTCTGCATTCATGCAAACATTATTCATACACGTCTAGTTAGGAGCATTTGATTCATTCTAATCATGACATCCTAATCTCTAGGCATAATTAGGTTCATAAAATGCATTATACAGGTCATAGTCCCTAGAGAACAGATCATTGAAGATAGCAGATCTTGCCTTCTTGTACCGACAGTGAAGCAGATCAAAGACACCAGCCTTGCCTTCCTGGGTTGCAGCGGAGCAGGTTGAAAATAGCAGATCTTGCCTTCCTGTACTGACAGCGAAGCAGATCGAAGACACCAGTCTTGCCTTCCTAGGTTGCAGTGGAGCAGATTGAAGATAGCAGATCTTGCCTTCTTGTACTGACAGTGAAGTAGATCGAAGACACCAGTCTTGCCTCCCTAGGTTACAGTGAAGCAAACTGAAGATACTAGATCTTGCCTTCCTATACCGACAGTGAAGTAGATCAAGGAGACCAGCCTTGCCTCCCTGGGTTGCAGCGGAGCAGATTAAAAATTGTAGATCTTGCCTTCCTGCACCGACAGTAAAGCAGCTCGAAGGCACCAGCCTTGCCTCCCTGGGTTGTAGCGGAGCAGGTTAAAAATAGCAGATCTTGCCTTCCTGCACCGACAGCGAAGCAGATCTAAGACACCAACCTTGCCTCCCTGAGTTGTTGCGGAGCAGGTTAAAAATAGCAGATCTTGCCTTCCTGTACCAGCAACGAAGCAGATCAAAGACACCAGCCTTGCCTCCCTGGGATGCAGCGGAGTAGGTTGAAAATAGCAGATCTTGCCTTCCTGTACTGAAAGTGAAGTAGATTAAAGACACTAGCCTTGCCTCCCTCGGTGGCAGCGGAGCAGGTTAAAGATAGCAAATCTTGCCTTCTGGTACTAACAATGAAGCTGATTGAAGACACTAGCCTTGACTCCCTCGGTGGCAGCGGAGCAGGTTAAAGATAGCAGATCTTGCCTTCCTGTACTGGTAGCAAAGCAGATTGAAGACACTAGCCTTGCCTTCCTCGGTGGCAGCAGAGCAGGTTAAAGATAGCAGATCTTATCTTCCCATACTGGTGGCGAAGTAGATCGAAGAAAGCAGATAGTAGATCCTGTTTTCTTATATTGGTAGTAAAGTGGACTGAAGATGGCAAATCTTATCTCCCTGAAGTTGCAGTAGAGCAGATTAAAGCCGATAATCCTATCTCCCAGAAGTTGCAGTGGAGTGGATTAAAACCACATATCTTATCTGTCTGAAGGTGCAGTAGAATAGATCACATCGGGTCTTATCTCCCTAAAGTTGTAGTGGAGCAGACTCAATAAAGCAAGTCTTATCCCCCTAAAATTGTAGTGGGGCAGACTAAATAAAAAAATCCTGTCTCCCTAAAGTTGTAGTGGAGTGGATTAGAATGATGGATCTTATCTCTCTGAAATTACACTAGAGCAGATCGCATCAAATTTATCTTTAAGTTGCAGCAAATCAAGTTGAAGCTATAAGTCTTATCTCCCTGAAGTTACAGTGGAGCAGATTAAAGATAGTAAATTTTGTTCTCTTGAGAAACTACAATGTACAAATCCTATCTCACTAACATGACAGTGGAGTAGATTGAAGCACTAGTTCCTATACTACTGAATATGCAGTAGGAAATAATGGGGTTATTTAAAGAAGAGTACCAAGATCCAGCACGACCGGGAAAAATCAGGTATTTTTTCAAGTTTTTGCTCCGTCCCTGTTACACGATAATGAGCAAAGAGGGGCAGCTGTAATACCTGATTTTGGCCCGGGTAAAAGGCTCAAATTACAATCGGCCTATATGGCCCAAGTCCAAACAAAACAGAGGCCCAAATCAGACCCTAGCCTAAATCAAAGCTCGGGGAGCAGATGGAACCCTAGGGTAGCGCCGCAAGCCAAGCCTCGCCCCCGAATCTCCACACGATCTTCACCTACACGAAACAAAGCAGTATATGGAAAGAATAGATTGAAAATCAAATAAAAGAAAACAGATTTACTTTCTATGATTTTATTTTGGCTATAAAAATGGCCATTGATACACTGTAAAGGGGGCCCTGAATCCAAAAATCAATAAGAAAAACAATCAGTTTCACAGCAAATAAAAGCAGAAAGTTCAAAACTGAGAAAAGAGAAAAAGATCGATTCAATGGTCTATATCTTTTTTCTTTCTGTTTTACTTTGGTTTACTGTTTTTTTTATTTTTCATTCGTATACAAATAAATATAAATACAAAAGGAAATAAAACAACCTGTAGTTGAGTCCCAACCACCGCGGATGGCTGAAGAAGTCGTCACTGAGGATTGACGGCCAAAAATTGAAAGGTTTTTGGGCCCTCTCCGTCAATATTTTGGCAATTTCGGGGTTAGATTCGGTTTTAAAGGCTTTGAAAGGGTCAGATTTGAGATTTTCGGCTTTCTGGCCACAGCATACGGTGGCGCCATCGTCGATGGCCGGTGGCCGGCGCGGGGGACCGATGACCGACTGATGATCGGCCGATGGCCGGATTGGACGCCGGATCTCTGAGGGTTGAAAGGTTTTCTTTAAATTTTTTTTAGAAGTGAAAGAAAATGATTTTTTGAAGGGTTTTTTTGCTTAAATAGCCAACTAAACGGTGCCGTTTTAGGCATGGGTCAACCCGAAACCGACCCGACCCGGCCTAGGATCCGCGTGTTTTTGAGCGGAGGGGAAAATTGCGCTTTTGGCCCCTCCGCCTTCTAATATATTTTCAATTAAGTTTTCTTTATTTTCTTAACTTACCCTTTTATTTATTTCCGTTTTCAATTTCGTCCTGATTGAACGACGCCGTTTAAAGGAGAAGGGAAAATTGCCCTTCCAACCCCTTTGAATTATTAGCGTGTTCAATAAGGTTCTCCGAACTTCAATTGTTTGCAAATTTACCCCAGTTTTTTTATTTTACAATTCAATTTAGCTTTTTTTATTTTCTTTATTTTTTATTAATAAATAATGTAATCATTACTTTCATATATAATTATTTTCTTTCTATATATTTGTATATTTATTTTTATGTACCCATTTATTTCCATATATATATGTATTTTTAATGTAATTATTATTTAAATTATTTTTTTACGTACATGTGTATATATTTATTTTTTTAACGAATTTATATATATATGGATATTTATTCTTTAGAAAAATGCTCAAATGATACGGGGTTGCGTGCGGACCAAGATCGTGTTGCCAAGTCACGGGGAACTCCTACGAAAGCTCTAATGAACAGATCTGAAATCAAACAAAGAACGAGATTAAATCTGGAAAATTAAAATCTGGAATAAGAACCCAAAAAAAATAGCAAGATCTAATCAAGAAACGCAACACTTATGAAAGAGGTTTCTTGAAACCAAGAACACGAAATTGATTCCCAAGAATGAACTCCCACAAGCCGAATCTGTCAAAGAACACCAAATCAGCAAGCAAATTAGATCGACCAGAATTTCTTGAAACAAATTAGGGTTTGTGCGTCAATGAGAAAGAAAGAAATTGAAGGCATAAAACGGCTATTGAGGCTGAGAAAGTGAGGGCGATCTGCTCAATTGAACACCACGAAAGTTTCCCCTAAGTTTCCACAACCAAATTCACCTAAGAAGAATAAGTGTGAATTCGACAAGAACCCTAAATTTGAGGATTTAGGGCTGATGGTCGAACTCCAGCAAAAAGTGAAATTGATCAATATTTTAAGATAAACGAGGGCTGGAAACACAAATAAAACAGCAAATAGATTAGAATTGAGATTCGGCACAAGTAGAATTAAATAAAAGAAATTGAACAACAAAAATTAAAGGATAAGTCCTAAAGATCCTTGAAATCCCGAAAGATTTCACAAATCTCTTCAAACGGCTCTAATCTCTCCTCCAAAGAATATCGATGGCAAGAAGAAGGTTGAAGATGGCTCCCACAATCAAAAGATTGTTAAAACAACTTCTAAAGAAAGCTCAAGAGAGAATTCTTGGAGAAAACCCCAAAGAAAATTCTGCACTCTAACAAACTGAAATTTAATGTATTGAATGATAATAAGATGCGTTTACAAAGGGTGGCTGGCCAATGCTTATATAGGCCTCCAACAAATCCTAATCTCACAAGTAACTAATAAAAATTAAACCTAATTAATAAAATAACAAGGTGAATTCGGCCATGCACTTATATGGGCTGTTTTGGGCCGAATTTTACATGTAATGCTCCTAAAGATTAAAAAATTAAATTAAACAAGTAAGATGTTTACAAATTGGGGCCCTTTGACATTTTGGCCTGATTTTCAACTAAGTATGAAGAAATTTCTTGATTGGGCTGGATTTTTGTTATTGGGCCTCGCCTTTGGGCTCGTGATCCATCTCCTACCAAAATTGGGTCGTTGACGCTCGTAATGGAGATCCAATGCGTTTTGGCTGCAAGATTTGGTTTCTTGGACCAAGATTTCCAAGATTTGAAATCTTGATTTTCTTGATTCTTGAAATCTCTTCGAACAGCAAAATTGGGCCAAGATTCGGTTTCTTGATTTTCTTGAAAACAAGAAAGTGAATCTTGATTTTCTTGTTCTCTCGTGTATGCATCTAAGGCCTTGCTAACAAGCTCTTGAATGGTCCCATTTAGTTTGGACCACATTTGTCGGGCCTTTGATCTTGTTATTGGGCCTTGTGGCAATTTGAGTCCATCACGTTCTTGAACTTGGATTGGGCCTTTATGACTCGTATCATTCCTCCCTTCCTCAAAAAGATTCGTCCTCGAATATGAAAAATCAAATAGGGACAAGTCAGCCACATTAAAAGTAGAACTTACATTGTACTCACTAGATAGATCAATTTTATAGGCATTATCGTTGATCCGCTCGAGTACTTGGAAAGACCCATCGCCCCTTGGGTCCAACTTAGTCTTCCTTTTTGTAGGAAATCGTTCTTTCCTCAAATAGACCCAAACCCAATCTCCAAGTTCTAGTACAACCCGTTTGCGCCCCTTGTTTGCTTTGTTGGTGTTGGCGTCATTTGTTTTGGCTATTAGCTGTCTAGCCTTCTCATGTAAGGATTTCACCAACTCAGGTTTCTGTTCGCCATCTAAATTCATAACGTGTTCAAGAGGTAATGGCGCAAGATCAAGTACTGTTAGTGGGTTAAAACCATAAACAAGTTCAAATGGGGAATAACCAGTTGTAAAATGAATAGATCTATTATATGCAAATTCAACAAATGGTAGGCATTCTTCCCAATTTCTAATGTTCTTTCCCACAACAGCTCGTAATAAAGTCCCTAAGATTCGATTAACTACTTCAGTTTGACCATCAGTTTGGGGGTGACATGTAGTAGAATAAAGCAATTTAGTACCAAGCTTACCCCACAATACCTTCCAAAAGTGGCTAAGGAATTTGACATCTCTATCAGAAATAATTGTTTTAGGGATGCCATGAAGTCTTACCACTTCTTTAAAGAATAAGTCTGCCACATGTGTAGCATCATTTGTTTTGTGACAAGGAATAAAATGTGACATCTTTGAAAACCTGTCAACAACAACAAATATACTATCTCTTCCTTTTTTTGTTCGAGGCAAACCTAAAATAAAATCCATGGATAAATCTACCCAAGGTGAAGTAGGAATCGGTAGAGGAGTGTAAAGGCCATGAGGCATTACCTTAGATTTTGCTTGTTTGCATGTAATGCACTTGGAACATACCTTTTCCACATCCTTCTTCATATGTGGCCAATGGAAGTGTTCTTGCAATATGTCTAGTGTTCTGGCCACTCCAAAATGTCCCATTAATCCCCCACTATGGGCTTCATGAATCAACAATTCTCTCATGGAACACTTTGGTATGTATAACCTGTTTAAATGAAAAAGAAAGCCAGCTAAAAGATAAAATTTTCAAAGGCAGTATGTCCACAATTCTTATAGATATGGCTGATATCAGTATCATCATCATATAACTCTTTAATATGTTCAAACCCTAAGACTTTAGCATTCAATGTAGTTATTAAAGTATATCGTCTAGACAAAGCATCTGCAACTACATTATCTTTACCTGTTTTATATTGAATCACATAAGGGAATGTTTCAATGAATTCTACCCATCGGGCATGTCTTTTACTCAACTTACCTTGTCCCTTTAACCATTGAAAAGACTCATGATCTGTATGTATGACAAACTCATTAGGCAGCAAATAATGTTGCTATACTTGAAGTGCACGAACTAATGCTAATAGTTCTTTGTCATAAGTCGAGTAGTTTAACTGTGCACCATTCAATTTCTCACTAAAATAAGCAATAGGTTGCTTATCTTGCATTAAAACTGCGCCGATTCCAATTCCTGAAGCATCACACTCAAGTTTAAAAGTTTTAGCAAAATCATGTAATTTAAGCAAAGGAGCAGAACATAACTTAGCTTTTAGAGTTTGAAAGGCCTTTTCTTGGGTTTCACCCCATTTGAAACCCACTGATTTCTTTATAACCTCTGTCAATAGGGCAGCAATAGTAGAGAAATCTTTCACAGATCGTCTATAAAAACTATCTAAACCATGGAAATATCTCACCTCAGTTACCGATTTAGGAGTCGGCCACTCCTTAATTGCCTTGACTTTGTCCTCGTCGACATGAATACCTTGAGCACTAACTATGAAACCTAAGAATATTAGTTTATCACAACAGAATGTGCATTTATCAAGGTTGGCAAATAATTTTTCAGTTCGCAGAATATCCAAAACGGTTCTAACATGGAAAACATGATCATCTAATGACTTGGAGTAAATTAAAATATCATCAAAGTAAACTACTACAAATTTACCCAAGTGAAGCCTTAAAACATGATTCATTAATCTCATAAATGTACTAGGTGCATTAGTAAGGCCGAAAGGCATAACTAACCATTCATACAATCCAAATTTTGTTTTAAAAGCTGTTTTCCATTCATCCCCTTCCCTCATTCGAATTTGATGATAACCGCTTTTTAAATCAATTTTTGTAAATATTATTGAACCATGTAATTCATCAAGCATATCATCAAGTCTAGGGATTGGGTGTCGATACTTTACCGTTATCTTGTTGATTGGGCGACAATCAACACACATACGAAACGTACCATCTTTCTTTGACACCAATAAGACAGGAACAGCACAAGGACTTAGGCTCTCACAAATGTACCCTTTGTCTAGTAATTCCTCAACTTGCCTTTGCAATTCCTTTGTCTCCTCGGGATTGCATCTATAGGCTGGTTGATTTGGGATTGAAGCTCCGGGTACTAAGTCAATTTGATGTTCTATCCCTCGTAAATGTGGTAAACCTTTAGGGGCCTCACTAAAAACATCCTCATAATCCTGCAAAAGAGATTGAAACACACTAGGCAAATTTTCGTTAATGTTAGATAAAGATAAATAATTTTGCCTAAACCTCACAAGGATACAAGGCCGTTTATTAAGTAGGGCTCTCTTCACATCTTTTTTTGTTGCCAAAAGATTTTTTCCGCTCATTTTACCACTAGAGGGTTCACTCACCTTTGGGCTTTTTAAGTTTTGACTTTTTCCACTACTATTAGCCTCTTTTCTCTCTGTCTTTTATACTTGCTCTTTCTCCCTTACCCCCTCATAAAATTTTATCATCCTCAATTGATCTTTATATACATCAGTAGGATTTAAAGGAGCAAAAGTGAATTTCTTACCTTTAAATACAAGGGAGTATCGATTAAGTTTACCTTGGTGTGTAACATCGCGATCAAATTGCCAAGGTCGTCCAATGAGCAAGTGTGCCGCATGCATTGGGACTACATCACACCATACTTCATCCTCATAATTACCGAGTTTAAAAGTGACCAAGGACTGTTTCGTAACTTTAACTTCGGAACATTCATTAAGCCACTGAAGGTGATATGGCTTAGGGTGTTTGGTGCAAGGCAACTTTAAAGAATCAACCAAATAGCTACTCACCACATTTGAGCAACTACCACTATCAATAATGAGTGAACATAAGTTACCTTTAATAAAACACCGAGAATGGAAAATATTGGCCCTTTGGCTATCATCATCTTTCATCTGAATGTTAAGGGTTCGACGAACTACAAGGCATTGAAAATCAGCAAAGTCCCCTTCTCTGGGTGGTTCAACCAACTCTTCGCCATTATCACTGTCATCAACAAGTTCTGGCATATCTGGATCTATTTTATCAGAGTCGGAAGTATACTCACCATTATCTTTTAGAAGAAGGAATCTCGTGTTAGGGCATTCCCTACTATAATGACCACGCCCTTTGCACTTAAAACATTCAACCTTACGAGTCCTCTTCACACTCGAATCACCTAAATTGGGCTGCTTAGAAGGTGTTTGCGTTTTAATAGGAGCCCCTTTTTTCCAATCTGACTGCTTGTTACTCAAAGAAGACTTATTAGTAACAAAAGGTGGTTTTGAACTCTTAAAATCAGAATTGGAATTGTTACCTCGATAATATTGTGAAGTAGAGAATGACCCAAACCTTTGTTCCTTTAATTGTTGCTCGATCTCAATGGCTTTGTGAACTGCTTCTTCCAAATCAATGTAAGTTTGTAGCCTCAATGTATTAGCTATTGGCCTGTTCAAACCATCAATGAATCGAACCATAGTTGTTTCTTCATCCTCCTCCACGTTAGCTCTCTGAATGAGCATCTCCATCTCTTTAAAATATTCATCCACTGTCTTACTACCTTGGATAAGTGTTCTCAGCTTTGTTTTAATTTCTCTATAGTAGTGAGGTGGAATAAACCTTTTACGCATAATCTGTTTCAACTCATCCCATGTCGAAATCTCACCTTCATAATTCCGATGGCGGTTTACCCCAAGTTGAGTCCACCAACTTAATGCATAATCAGAAAATTCCAGTGTTGCTAACGCTACCTTTTCATCATCCGGACATTTATAATACCGAAACATAAGTTCAATCTTAGATTCCCATTCACAATAAGCGTCAGGATCATTCTTACCACAAAATTGGGGAATTGTGAATTTCGGTTTTGCCAAAGAAGGTTGCCCACGATCATGAAAATCATCATCCATTCTAGTGACACGTCGAGGGCCGCGCCTCTGGGGTTGCTTATCCCTATCTTCTTTGATTGGATGAGGTTCTTGATTCAATCGCACCTCATTGATGGTAGCAATCAAAGCTCGAAGAGCAGCAGCCTGTTCATCCAACTGTTGTTGGAATTTTTTAAATATGTCACCATTATTATCACCTGTAGACATTTTTTTAAACCTGCAAAACACTCAACACTCAAAAATAAAAGTTATCAAACCTCACCGTTAATCACTCAAAAAGGAAAATTTAAATTTTCAATGAGCTAGAATTCAGTCTTGTGAGTCCTTTAGGAGAGTTTATATCAACCAATTAGATAATGGCTGAACCGATCTACCAAAGAATCCTAATTTGCACTAGGATGCCAAAAACTGATGAGACACCAATTGATTCGTGTTGCACCGAGGAAGAAATTGTGCACACGTGTAAATCCTACTAACACAAGAAACAAGAAGGTGTTAGATAACGTAACGGAAGAATAAAAGCAAACAAATGAAAACCTACAGCTAAGAATCAATAAAAATTGCTAAAACTAGAAAACCCGAAAAACTGCGGAGTAACTTGACAACTTCGTTCGAGGTGTTCCCGATCTCCAAAAATTATGAAATTAAATCTTGAATGTCCTTATATATTGAATTTTTGATCTGGAAAGTTTGGGCACCAAATTCAACCCGCTGAATCTTTTTTTAAATTTTTATTGAATTTCGTCTTTTTTGATTTTTTTGACTTTTTTGACTGATTTTTTTGCGGGATTAATTTTTTTATATTCAATCATAGTGCCACAAATATGTATGTAAAATTTCAGATCAATTGGACAACGTTTACCCACTTAAATGAATTTTTTTCGAACAAATTTTCTGGGTAAAACTGCCGTTTGTGCTTTAAAAAAATTGAGATCAGTTTAGAAATCAACCAAGAACACCCAAAACACCCAAAATCTGATACCAAATGATACGGGGTTGCGCGCGGACCAAGATCGAGTTTCCAAGTCACGGGGAACTCCTACGAAAGCTCTAACGAACAGATCTGAAATCAAACAAAGAACGAGATTAAATCTGGAAAATTAAAATCTGGAATAAGAACCCAAAAAAACAGCAAGATCTAATCAAGAAACGAAACACTTATGAAAGAGGTTTCTTGAAACCAAGAACACGAAATTGATTCCCAAGAATGAACTCCCACAAGCCGAATCTGTCAAAGAACACCAAATCAGCAAGCAAATTAGATCGACCAGAATTTCTTGAAACAAATTAGGGTTTGTGCATCAATGAGAAAGAAAGCAATTGAAGGCATAAAACGGCTATTGAGGCTGAGAAAGCGAGGGCGATCTGCTCAATTGAACACCACGAAAGTTTCCCCTAAGTTTCCACAACCAAATTCACCCAAGAAGAATAAGTGTGAATTCGGCAAGAGCCCTAAATTTGGGGATTTAGGGCTGATGGTCGAACTCCAGCAAAAAGTGAAATTGATCAATCTTTTAAGATAAACGAGGGCTGGAAACACAAATAAAATAGCAAATAGATTAGAATTGAGATTCAGCACAAGTAGAATTAAATAAAAGAAATTGAAAAGCAAAAATTAAAGGATAAGTCCTAAAGATCCTTGAAATCCCGAAAGTTTCACAAATCTCTTCAAACGGCTCTAATCTCCCCTCCAAAGAATATCGATGGCAAGAAGAAGGTTGAAGATGGCTCCCACAATCAAAAGATTGTTAAAACAACTTCTAAAGAAAGCTCAAGAGAGAATTCTTGGAGAAAACCCCAAAGAAAATTCTGCACTCTAACAAACTGAAATTTAATGTATTGAATGATAATAAGATGTGTTTACAAAGGGTGGCTAGCCAATGCTTATATAGGCCTCCAACAAATCCTAATCTCACAAGTAACTAATAAAAATTAAACCTAATTAATAAAATAACAAGGTGAATTCGGCCATGCACTTATATGGGCTGTTTTGGGCCGAATTTTACATGTAATGCTCCTAAAGATTAAAAAATTAAATTAAACAAGTAAGATGTTTACAAATTGGGGCCCTTTGACATTTTGGCCTGATTTTCAACTAAGTATGAAGAAATTTCTTGATTGGGCTGGATTTTGGTTATTGGGCCCCGCCTTCAAGAATTTGGGCTCGTGATCCATCTCCTACCAAAATTGGGTCGTTGACGCTCGTAATGGAGATCCAATGCGTTTTGGCTGCAAGATTTGGTTTCTTGGACCAAGATTTCCAAGATTTGAAATCTTGATTTCTTGATTCTTGAAATCTCTTCGAACAGCAAAATTGGGCCAAGATTCGGTTTCTTGATTTTCTTGAAAACAAGAAAGTGAATCTTGATTTTCTTGTTCTCTCGTGTATGCATCTAAGGCCTTGCTAACAAGCTCTTGAATGGTCCCATTTAGTTTGGACCGCATTTGTCGGGCCTTTGATCTCGTTATTGGGCCTTGTGGCAATTTGAGCCCATCACGTTCTTGAACTTGGATTGGGCCTTTATGACTCGTATCATCAAATATATATTTTTAAACACCTATTTTATAATCTATATCTATTTTTTCTTTATTTTCATAAGTATATTATGTATTGTATATATATAAGTTTTATAACCCAAAAAATTTATTTGTAAATTATATGTATATTTTTTAATCTTCATAATTTCTATGGGCATATTATATATCTTCTTTTCTTTATTTATTTTGTTTGCTTTCTTCATTCGTTATTTAATTGTGTTTACATTTATTCATTTAATATTTTGCATGCCATGGGTTATTGTTTTTTATTTCGTTTATTTATTTGTTTATATTGTTCTATGCCATTGGTGTATTTGTTATTGTGACATTTATGCCTACATTCAATCACGACATCTTTTTACTCGAATTTAAAAAATAGAACTTTTCAAAATAGAGATAATACTCGTATTTAGGATTTTCAAGAAAGTTGAGCCCTAACGTATTGGGTTCCGATTTTCTTCGCTAAATCTAACAATCAAGAATTACTCTTTGATCAAACAAAATAAAACTTGTCATCGGGAATTCAATATGTTGTGTCCTAACGTATTGGATGTGACACGTTGATTTCTCGAGATAAAGATTTTTTAAAAAAAATAAAATGATAAGGGAAATATTGAATGTTTGGGATTTTAGGAAATCGTGCCCTAACGTATTGGGCTACGATTTCTTCATAAATTTTAAACAATTAAATATTTTCTTAAGTTTTATTACACGAGTTTTTGGACCAACTCGTCTTGAAAAGAATAAAATATTGTGTCCTAACGCATTGGGTGTGATATTTTCTTTTTTCAAAATGAGAAAGTCTTAAGAAATAATTTAATTTAACTAAGGACCATATTTATTAATTCTCGACATTAAGACTCTAATTAATCAACTTGGTACCAATGTTTGGGCGTTATGAGGGTGCTAATCCTTCCTCATACGTAACCGACTCCCGAACCCGTTTTTCCAAAACTCGTAGACCAAAATCATTTTTAGGTGACCCAATCACACCTCAATAAAAGATTGGTGGCGACTCCAAATTTTCATCGACAACTAATTTTTATTTTTTTCCTAAAATAAAAATGGTTTCGACAATAATAACATTTTAAACCGAAAATTATAATTACATAATTATAATATAATTTTGATAAACCATATATTTATTTGAATTTATATACTAACCAAATTCATGTTCTCATTATGCGTACAACAACCTTGTACATAATGTGTTCGATATTTGATTACCCAATTAAATTAATTCTATAATTAATTTAATTCAAGCGACAACCAAACACACTACCAACTATGTTTTATTCCGTTCATTTCAACTATAGGGTGTGACCCTATAGGTTCCTGTAACGTTAGCAGTAATACTAGAACGATTCCAATGTTACAAACAATGAGTGGCATCTAGCAATGCATCATTGCTACCTAAGTCACAAGAAATCATGATTCGACATAACCTTTTTATGATTAACCTTTTATGCAATAATCCTTAAGTCCTTTATCTCTGGATTGGACACAAGTCATGGAATAGTCACACTTGCATAGTCCATTCCATGTTCCTTGATATCTTAAGCAGACTACGATATACAAATAAGTATGACATCTCATATCAACTTATTTGAGCATGGCCATGCATTTCTAGTCTCACTCAATCAAGTGGCCTAAGATATTACTCTCATTATGTAGGAGGGGCTTATCCTATCTCGATCAACCATATTCTTCTACATAGATCGTAGTATATCCAACATCAGCCTTTATCGAACAACCAATTACGGTGTACATTTGACTGTATCAAAATATACAACTCATGATGTTGGGATTATGATGATCTAAAGTCTGAGGATCATATACATATTAATCACCATGAGTAATGTTGTGACAATTACATAATAATCCAAGAAATATACTCATAACGGGTCAGTCCAATATGTTGTTCTCTAACACACATATTCATGCATCGATTTTGACATTCCATATCAATGACAACTATTTATCATCAATCAACTACATGTTAGTCTTAATGCATTATTATTGTCCTATCCAACATTAATACTTGACTAAGGACCTTTTAAGAATAATCATATTATTCTCAGGACATTATTATAAAACAGTTTATTTATACACACAGAAAAGAAATTGAAATGATAATGGTAATACCTTATATTAATAAACATGATAAATCAAGTATGTTATTACAATCATCTCATGATTGATCTTTGGTCATACTCTAACAGTTAAAAACAAAGCAAACATGTTAAAATAAATAGTGAAAAGGAAAGAGTAGACTCAGTTTAGTAGCCTTTCAGATCTATTCTGACTGAAGTGCTCAACTCTGCTCAACTCAACAGCTTTTCAGATCTATTCTGACTGAAGCGCTCCTCTGTTCTGATTGAAGCTTCTTTTGCTAAGGATGTAGAAGGTAGCTGGCTAAGGAGTGCTTTTGACAAAGTTTTCTAGGCTAAAGATGGGAGAAGGGATGGACGACTATACAAGGGAAAAAGAGAAAAGAAATTGAGAGAAAAATAATGCAAGTGAGAGAGGAATGTTGAGTGATGAGGGATGATGAATAAGTAATGTATGGCAAGGTATTTATAGGTGAAAGTAAGGGTTTGAGTTTACTAAAAATAGGTTTAAATTTTCTTCCTTCCCTCTCTCATGTGCCCGGCCATGCTTTAAGGAAAAGGGATGACCAAGTTTTCTCAATTTGAATTCAAATTTCAAGCTAAAGATAGCTATGTAGTGGACGGTTTCAACAGGGAAGTTGTTGGGCTGAATTCTGATTATTTTTCAAACCTTCAATTAAATATCTAAAAACACATTTTGGGTAGCCAACATCAAGTGCCAAAATTAGGATTTTAATTCCCCTTGTTGGATGGTTTTTTTTGTCCAATAACTTAGCAGACATGTCCATCTTTTATCACCTTCTTTACTAGGTCAAGAAGTCAACCATATGCCCAAAATTGCATGGTCTTGCTGTCCACATGGTTAATTTGTGCATGACCATCTTTTATTTTTTTAAAATCATGTCTCCAATAGCCTACCTACATAGTGAAAAGTACATACATTAATGAATTAACATGAATTAATACAAAATATGCATAAAAATCATGTAATTAAGCATAATTTCACATATTTTCCAAATTCATGTCTAAAATTACTAATTAAGTAAAATACACTTATTTCAGTAATAATTACTCGAGATAAACATAATAATTAAGTAAAAAGGTGGTAAAAACATATAAAAAAACCCTATATAATTTCGAGTTTACAAGACCACATACATCAGTGTGTACAAGTTCTAAAAAGTGGTTGGCCCTTGTACCTTTCGAATCAAAAGACCTCTTAGTCATTTTACCTTCCAAGAAAGATTCACATGGTGGAAGACTAACTTCCTTAAGCATACTTAAGGGATTATCTTTCACGAGTCTAGTGATTCTTTCTTGGTTAATATGACCAAGTCTTAAGTGCCATAGGTACCCCGCATTAGAATGAGAAGTTTTAAGCTTTTTATCACCATTTTAGTTTGAAGCATCAAGTAGTTATTTGGTTTGATAAAGTAGAGATTATTTTCCATCCATTCATTGTAGATTAAAGAATGATTTCTGTGAATAGCAACCCTTTATTGAATGTCAGGGAATAATCGTCATAAAATAAACATGCTACATAAATTAAATTCCTCTTAAAACGAGGTACATAAAATATGTCCTTTAAAAAATCTTCCTAAAATTATCAAAATGTAAAATAAATTCTCCCATTACTTCGGCTCAAACATAGCTCCCATCTCCGATCCGCAATGAGAGGCTCTTGTCACGTAGACTTCTCGTTTCACTAAACCCTTGTAAAGAAACACATATATGGTTAGTGGCTCCAAAATCAATAACTCAATTATCAATTGATTCTACCACTATGCAAGATTCAACCACAAAAAGTTCCATCTCTTTTCCCTTTTCGACTAGATAATCCAAATACTCTTTCCAATTTGATATGAAGTGCCCATTCATATTATAGAAGAAACATTTGATTTTTTTAGGATCTTTTGACTTATTAGCCTTCTTTTTTTCCACATGAGGTGGAACCGAAGACTTAGTCGATTTCTTTTTTCCCTTAGCTTTCTGCTTCCAGTTAAAGGACGAGGGGCCTGTAACTAAGTTTTTCTTAAGTTTCTCCTGAATCAGCTTCCCACCATTCAACATCAACTCATAGGATTCTAATTCCTTGAAGAGCTAAATCAAGGTAAGCGTCTTGTTCCCCAAGTTATAAGTGACCTTAGAGGCAACAAACTTCTTGGTCAAGGATTTGAACACTATTTCAATCTGAGTGTTGTCGTCCAATTCAGCCTTATTTTCATCTACTTCTACAAAAAATATCATAAGCTTAAGCATATGCTCTTTGATCGGAGTGTAGGGATTTTGCTAGGAGCTCATCAAAATTGTAATAGCGGATTGTCGAGCCAAAGCTACTTGGCCTCCGAGAAAATCTTCCAAATTTTTCACGATCTTTTGGGCAATATAGAAATTCTCGTGTTTCTTTTGTAGCACATTACACATTCTCATTAACATATAACATCGAGCAATAGAGTCAGAATCTCTCGAGCGATTTCTCGCTTTGGGCTGAGCTTAAGGTGGGCAAGGTTCGTCAAGGATGAATTTGTGTTTTTCATAGTTGAGAACTATCAGCAAGTTCCATTTCTATTCTTGAAAGTTATCCCCGTTCAATTTATTTTCAGTAAGAATGATAATAAGAGGAGTAGAAGACATATTTAACTTAAAAAAAAAAGAAAGATTCACTAATTACTATCTTTGTATTAAGCAAATATTTTCATTTCAGCAACATATCAAGAATGTAGTATGATGCATGTGTCTTGTATTAAAACCTTGGAAAACATTTTTTCATTGCTAAGATCATTCTCACACCCATCAATCATGCTACCTTGGGGTCCCATGATTAACTATCAAGAACATGGATTACATCCAATCAATTCATGAATCTTAATTCTTAAGACTCCACATGAACCAACGATTGTTTAACATTTGGCCATTATCTCTAGCTTAAATATTGTTTCTTAGGAAACTATTTAATAAGAGACTATCTTGAGTGTGTAACCATTGACTCAATACCCATCGTGAACATGCTTTCATTTATGAGTCATCTTGGGACAATCTCACTAAGAGTCATGTATGACTAGCATCTAGTGAACCCACATGATAAAGTTTACCTTGGGGTACGACCAGGGTAGGAACTGGCTCGAAACTTTATCATGCTATCACTTAGGGACCACCAATAGAGGTCGTAGGTCATGTTCGAGGACCTTCTTCCACTCAATATTTTAAAAACATATAAGGTTTTTATCCCAGATTTCAAGAATGATCATACAATACTCCTAGTGGCATTCTTACCTAATCTATATGACATGCTTCCAATATATGCATGGCATGCTATGCCAATTTTATAATATTCACAAGAATCAATCAGTATTAAAAACAAATAATTTTAATTCTCCACAATTTTTCTTTTAAAGGAAAAATCGAAGAAGTGAATGTGAACCACGCACCAGGTAGGGTCCTAAAAAAGGGAGGTGAGTCATATTTGACCACTTAAAAACCAAGTTTTTCCTTTACACAGCTAATCCTATACATGTACCTTCTCATTACCACACTTCTTCTTTTTTTAACCGATCAATTGTGGATCATCTAATACATATATATCAAAATTATAATATAGCATAAAATAAATATTATAAACAATTATAAAACATATATATAAAAAGATGGGTAATTAAAATAAAATTGTCAGCCAAGGTTTCCATGGTTCTATTTAAAATTAATGAAAAACAAAAAATTACAAAGTTTTTCACCACAAGGGATTCCTTAGGTCTTCAATGGCCATCGCTCCAATTTCTCCTCGTCATGGAATACCTTTGAAAATATTATATTTAAGTCCTATGTCCGTTTTCGACTCATAAGAATTTTATTGTAACACCCCTAACTCGTCTTGGTCACTAGATTAGGGTTTCAAAGTATTACTAAGCAATCAAAAACATTTGGAAATTATATCATTCAATATTATAATCATAATATATAACGTTCATACGAATGCATATTGTCCCTAAATCGAGCCCTTAAGGCCCTAATAATAGTTTAGAAACAATTTGGGACCAGTTTGAATCAATTTAAAAAATTTTGGGAAAAATAGAAAAGTTTGAAAATAGTGGACACATGGCCCTGTGCCTCACACGGCTGAGAGACTCGCTTGTGGCCGTGTAACCTTCGAACTAAGGACACACGACCATGTCCTAGCCCGTGTCCTCACCCGTGTAACTCTCTGAGTAGGGTCACACGCCTGTGTGCCAAGCCGTGTAACTCTCAAAGTCGCCCTAGACGCCCGTGTGTCAGGCCATGTAACTCACTGACTTGAATACAATGGACCATTAGGTGACACACGGCTGAGTCACACGCCCGTGTCTCAGGCTACGTGAGCCCAAATTTACCCATTTCTTGCTCAATTTCACTCCCTTATTGCATTGGTACCTACACACTTTCAATTACATATATGGGAAATGCAATTCAACTTCAAACACACTTTAACATAATCACATGTTCACTCTATGCGTCAAACATTTATCAACCTTGACACCTCAATGTATTCCATCACAATTCATTCCCAACTTGTAGCTACAAACACATCTATCATTATAAAAATATATCTATTTCATTATAGGCTCAAGTTGACTCATAGCATACCATTTTACGCTATGACATTTCAAACACATTTAAGTAACAAGTAAGAGTTCACAAGTTGTTCAAATGCATAACATATCACAACATACTTCTCAAAGATTAGAAATTTCACAAGACAATACATAAGGTCTTAGTACATGCCATATATCAAAAACTGAGAAGTTATGTCTACCAAGATTCTCGAATAGTGTGATTCTTAGTGTTCACCCGATCTTCTTAGCCTTCAAAATATGATATACAAAATTAACAAATTTAAAGGTAAGCTTAAATGAAGCTTAGTAAGTTCGTTTAGAATTTCATAACCTTTCCAATCCAACATAGATTTAAATCAGCTTAAGCATAGAGATTTCCATTATACACTATTTATAACAATAATGACAACCAGTTCAGTAGTTCAGTATATTCAGTGAGCATTGCTCGATTAATATTTTCATCAGTATATCCGTAGATTTCTACTCGTGTGAGCTTCACTCGGTATAACAGTAGAATTTGATCAATTAAACATCAGTCAGTATAACAGTAAGATTTGCTATGTTAAACTCTATTCAGTATAACAGTATGATTTGCTCGATTGAGCTTCATTCAGTATAACAGTAAGATTTGGCTCAATAGAGCATACTTCCAGTATATGAAGCAACGTTCATTAACATGTTAACAATAATGTAATCATTTAGGAGTATAATTAAACATACGAACTTACCGGACTAATTTGCAGAAGATTCCAAAGTACAGGGACTATTCCGATCTTTTCCCTTTTCCACGATTATCAGCACGTTCTAGGTCTAATGATAATAATTTCATTCCATCAATTAGAATAACAACACAATTTGATCCTTTCATGCAACTAAATCCTTTTTGGCAAATTACATATTTGCCCCTTAATTTTCCATCTTATTCAATTCAGTCCTTAATCCCTAATAATGCAATTGACTCATTTTTTTCTAAATACCTATGATACTTAAATAGTCTATAATTTCATATCAGTCCCTATTTGCAAAAAATTCACCTCTAATACAAACAATTTGTCATTTAATCAATTTAGTCACTAAACATCAAAATCATCAAAAATCACTTTTCAAGATATTCTAATCTATAAAAAATACTCCATATTTCATCATAAACTTTAAGAAATAGCCCCATTCATCAATGGAAATTTTTATAACATTTAACAGTTTCACAAATTGGTCCTCGATTTAGATAGACCAAACTGATATGAACTCAAAAATATAAAAATTACTAAAAACGAGTATCAATACACTTACCAAATCAAAGTTTAAAATTCAAGGTTGAAAAACCCTAACTTTTCCTTTCTTTTACATGGAGAAGATGAAGAGAAATGAAAAGTTTCTTTAAATTTTAGGTTTAATCTAATATATATACTTATGGAATTTTTGTAAATACTTTCTTTATTAAGCTTTAATAAATCATAATTAATCCTAATTAAATCACGTTAATTAAACATAACCTCATCAAATCTCACTAACTACTTTTCCATGGTTAAATTTTCCAGTTAGTCCCTTTAATTTAATTACTCAACCTTTGTAGTTTTTACAATTCAGTCCTTTTTACTTATTAAACTATTCAAACAAATAAAATTTTCAACCAAAATTTAATATGACTCTAGAGACCTCATAAATATACTAATTAAATAACATTCATGAAGTATTTCGTTGGAATTATGGTCTCGAAACCACTATTTTTGACACTTGAAATTGGGTTGTTAGATCTATGAATTTAAAAAAAAATAGTCCTACGTGGAGATGATAGTCCATGATCTATTTCCTAAGAACCACAACCTTGACAAAAATAATAATTATATAACAAATATAAGCTCAATACCAAACTCTATCTCCCGAACAGGTGGTAAACCCGGCAATTCTTCAGGAAAAACATCCGGGTATTCACAAACCACCGGCACAGATTCAGGTTTCTTTTCTAGTTCTTGGTCATCCAGTACATACGCAAGGTATGCTTCGCACCCTTTTCTCACATATTTCTGGGCCAACATTGAGGATATTACAGCGGGCAACCCATCCAAATCCGTAGACTCAACTCGGATTACTTCGTTATTTGCACACCTCAAATCAATAGTCTTACTTTTGCAATTCACAACCGCATCATGCACGGTCAACCAATCCAACCCAAGGATAACATCAAATTCATCAAACGGCAAAAGCATCAAGTCCGCTGGAAAACAGGAACCTCGAATTGCTAGGGGACATTTCTTACACACTTTGTCGACAAGCACGTAACGACCCAAGGGATTTGACACCCGAATTACAAACTCAGTAGACTCAATAGGTAAAGTCTTACTGGATGCTAAGGTTTCACATATGTACGAATGAGTAGAACCGGGGTCAATCAAAGCAATTACATTAGTATCAAAGAGAGTAAAAGTACCGGTAATAACATCAGGCGAAGAAGCATCCTCGCGGGCACGTATAGCATATGCTCTAGCAGGTGCACGAGCCTCGGATCTGGTCGTAGCATCTCTAGATCCTCTCTGACCACCACTAGCATTGCCCATATTTCTAGATGGTCTACCTCGAGCAGTGGTAGCACCCGGTTTCCCACTCTGATTTACATTCTGTTCGGACAGCCTCGGGCAATCTTTAATGAAGTGGTCCACTGATCCGCACTTGTAACAGGAGCGGTCATGGAATCTACAACTCCCCAAATGCCATTTACCGCAATGTCGACATTCCGTTCGGCCTCGACGTTCATTCCCAACACTGGCGACTGAAGTGCCTCGTGTACCCACAGGGGGTCGATCACGATCTCGTCTAAAAAGGCCCGAAGTGCTTTTAGACCGGCCCACATCATCTCGAAATTTCTTCGATGCCTGTTGATGAGACTTTCCCGAGAATCTTTTACGAAACTCCCCGGTTCCCACATCAACTTTTTGTTTTTCCTTTCTAAGCTCTTCGGCTTTACAAGCTCGCTCGACAAGTACTACGAACTCTCGTATCTCAAGAATGCCAACGAACATTTTTATATCTTCATTCAGCCCATCTTCGAAGCGTTTACACATAACAGCCTCGGACGAAACACATTCCCGAGCGTATCTACTAAGTCTAACAAATTTTCGCTCGTAATCAGTAACTGACATAGAACCTTGCTTAAGCTCAAGAAATTCCTTCCGTTTTTGATCAACAAATCTCTGACTGATATACTTTTTCCGAAACTCAGTTTGGAAAAACTCCCAAGTTACTTGCTCCCGGGGCACGACAGAAGTCAGAGTACTCCACCAATAGTAGGCAGAATCACGTAGCAAGGAGATAGCACACTTTAGACATTCATCGGGTGTACAAGACAGCTCATCGAGTACCCGGATAGTGTTGTCCAACCAAAATTCAGCTTGCTCGGCATCGTCGCTATCCGTAGCTTTAAATTCAGTAGCCCCATGTTTTCGGATTCGGTCAACTGGGGGCTTATTTGACCTTATTTGGTCAGTTACCGGAGGTATTGTAGGTGCGGGGGTGGTGTTTGTCGGGAATGGAGGTTGTGGAACAGCCGTATTAGTTCGAATGTATTGGTTGAACCAATCATTCATCACGCTATAGAAAGCTTGTCTAGCTTCATCGTTCGGGCTACTCGCATTAGGTTGAGAGTCCACCGGCGCTGTCCCTTGTGCGGGAGCAGGCGCTACACTCTCAAGATCATCAGCTACCGCTCGGTTGGGATCGGGATCCATTACTATAAATAAACACATTTGCAAATGTCAGAAATCACCACACTATCAATTAATCACATAAAATGGCATGTATAGCTAGACCCCAACACATTACGGTAGTCCTAGAATCGACTAAACCGTAGCTCTGATACCACTAAATTGTAACACCCCAAACCCGAGACCGTCACCGGAGTCGAATACGAGGTGTTGACAGACTTTTAAAAATTTTTCCAGACACTGCCCAGTCTGAGTACTAGTCGCTTCAAAAATCATATCTTGAGTTTCACAACTCGAAAATCAGTTTTGTGATTTTTCCCTGAAACTAGACTCATGTCCCCACCTATATATTTTTTTCTAGAATTTTTGGTCGGGCCCATTAGTACAGTTTATTAGTCAAAGTCTCTCATGTTACAGGGGTCGACTACACTGACCTTTTCCCATTACGACTGGGATATCTCTCTGCACAGGGCTTCAATACTAATGCCGTTTGTTTCTATGGAAACTAGACTCAGAGAGGAATCCATACATATATGGTATGACCCCTAATTATCTCTGGTCAATTTATAGTGAATTTCCAAAGGCGGAACAGTGAATCCAGAAACTGTTCTGGCCCTGTTCCACAAGAACCCGAATATCTCTTTCTGTACTGTTCCTATAATTGTTTCGTTACTTCCATATGAAAGTAGATTCATCAAGGTTCGATTACATAATTTATTCACTATTTAATTCCACTCCTACGAATTTATGTGATTTTTCAATTCTACACCACTGTTGCTGTCAAAATCTGTTTTCAAGATAAACTTTACCTATTTTGTGGTTACCATGGACCAACTAGGGTTTTGCCATACATAGGTCCACATGTGATCATATTTAGCCATTCCAATGGCTGATCATTAGCCCAACACTTCCATTTCAATCCATAGTCACATCGTGAAACCATATATATACATACATAAACACAAATGGTCTAATGCCATACTCCACATCTACAAGCCATTTTCGCATGGCTTTACACACATACATCACAAAAGAACTTAAACAACAGGGGGTAGTCCTATACATGCCATATCCAGAGTTCAACTAAAAGAGTACCAAAAGAGCTTGATAGTGTAGATGACTTCGACTTCGCTGATCCCGAATCCGATAGCTAACGAACAAAATCTATAAAACAGAGAGCCAAAGCAACCGGGTAAGCATTTTAAGCTTAGTAAGTCTCAAGTAATGAAATCGGCTTTGACTACAGTATTACATTCACATAGCTAACTAAATCACTTTATTAACACACATTCTCATAATCATACTTACTTCACACTCCATCAACATATATACACAAAGTATCAACCTTTCTAAAAGCCGAAAATTCGTTAGCCGATCGCACAAATACTATTTAAAACGAATCGACTTTTCCAATGCACATGCAACACACCTTATCGTTCGGGTTGGTCGAGCATATTTATTGAATTAGTTACAGCACAAAACGCTCACATTCAAACCCAAGTTTCTTCGGTATTTAACCGAATACAACCGCAAACACCTTTGCCTTCGGGTCTTAACCCGGACATATCAACTTGCATAATTGCCTTCGGGTCTTAGCCCGGATATATCATCTCGCATAATTGCCTTCGGGTCATAGCCCGGACATATTAACTCGCATAATTGCCTTCGGGTCTTAGCCCGGATATATCAACTCGCATAATTGCCTTCGGGTCTTAGCCCGGATATATTAACTCGCATAATTGCCTTCGGGTCTTAGCCCGGATATATCAACTCGCATAATTGCCTTCGGGTCTTAGCCCGGATATATTTCAAATGCTCATGCACACATATATCAATAATCATAACACATCCATTTCATTTCTTCGTTACTAAGGCTCAAACACAAAACATTTATTAAACCTTTCAAATTTCGGCTCAGTAGCCGCACACAAAGAGCATAATTTCAATTGGCTTTATAACATAGTCTCTAAGCACATTCGACTATCCGTCATAGTATGACTATTCATTTCAATATAATTCAAGTAGGATCATTACTCGAAGACTTACCTCAAATGTCGTCGAACGACTTCAACGGCTATTCAATTACTTTTTCCTTCCCTTTATCGGATCTAGTTCCCCCTTGCTCTTGAGCTTAAGTTCAACAAAATTTAAAATAGTCATTAATCGACTATTCAAGTATTACTTTCAGAATAATATTATATATATTGATCCGACTTTCACACACATAGATTATAGCAAGCTTTATATTAATCAATAAATAATTCATCGGCAAACTTTCATTAATGTTTACAACAAAATCACATATTCACTACGAGCTGTTTTCCTGAGCAGTAGTTACTAAATTACTTATAACTGGAGCTACTAAACTCCAAATCACTTGCCGTTAATTTTCCCTGAATATAGACTCGTATATCTTCCATCCATAAAATTTTCAGAATTTTAGGCTTGGCCAATCAATACCAGATTTTTCTTAAAGTTTCCCCTATTTCACTGGTTGACTATTCTGACCACTCTTCACTACGAATCCAATTTCTCACTTTACAGAATTCCAAATGTGTTGTATTTGATCTCATTTGAAACTAGACTCATTAAGGAGTCTAAGCATATAAATTTTATCTTATAATCATTTTTGTACAATTTATAATGATTTTCTAAAAACAGAACAGGGAATCCAGCAGTCATTTTGACTCAGCCCCACAATACTTCAAATATCTCAAGATAGGTAACTCTTTTGTTTTTATAGTTTCCTTTGTAAGAAAATAGACTCTTCAAGCTTTAATGACATAATTCACTCAGCTTCTAATTCAACTCCTACAATTTATGGCGATTTTCCAAAATCACCTTACTGCTGCTGTCCCCAAACAGATTATTACCAAATCAAATACTAACATTAGCATTTCACCTTAATAGCTAGCTTACCAAGCCTTGATTTAACATATAATTCACACATATCACATTCAGCTATATATATACATTCTAAATCCCTCTCTTAACACATAATCTACTAACTTGAAAATTATTTTCTAACAAATTTTAACTTACACTAAAGCCGAGTGTTACTCAAGCTTTAAGCTCATGTTCTTTCATTATTAAGCAAGTGTTATAACACAAGGATTCATGGCCGAAACCTATGCATAACATTATTCAAGATTTAAACTCTTAAATGTCATTAGCAAATAAAGCCATACACACACAACTTATAAGTAAATTCCATCCTTGCAAAGCCTATAGTTCACTCGGCCACTCAACCCACAACCTATCGAAACTTCAATTCAAACTCATTAGCCGAACATACATATACTTATAATAAGCACATATGACATCTTCTTCAAGACACATTCAGCTATGGCATAATTTCCTTATAAAACCCAATTAATCAATCCACCTTAACCGAAACTTAACTCATACAAAACCTATCTTCAAACCATAAAATAGGTAGAAGTTAAACTAATCATCCAAATGGTGCATAAGTTTTCCAAGAATGACATTGAACTTACCTTACTTTAGGTATCCACCTTAGCCGAATTTTCTTCCCCAAAGGCTTTTCTTCCTCTTCTTTCTCTAGTTACGGCAATGGAGGAGAAAACATAGGCTAACTTTGGTTTTTCCTCCCACTAACTTGTATTTTATTAACCTTATTCATTATTTCATTTTGTAACATAAACTATTAGCATAAAATAGTTATAATATTATTTACTCCATAACATGGCCGGCCACCATATTTAACTTGGGTAAATTGACATGCAAAACCACTCCTTTCAATGCATGTACTATTAGACCATTGTAAATTAGCCTCTCACTTTCCAACAAAGTTTCATATAAGTCCATATAAAAAAGATTCACATAAAGATGATCAAATTAATGCATGAAACTTTCACACATGCAATTACTCACATCATAAACACAGAATATAATTTTTAATTATTTATAAGACTCGGTTTCGTGGTCCCGAAACCACTTTTCGACTAGGGTCAACTTTGGGCCGTCACAACTCTCCCCCACTTAAGAAATTTTCGTCCCCGAAAATCTTACCGGTAAATAGGTTTGGGTATCGTTCTTTCATTGAGCTCTCGGTCTCCCAAGTAGCTTCCTCGATCCCGTGTTTGAGCCATAACACCTTTACTAGCGGAACTCTTTTGTTTCGCAACTCCTTTACTTCACGAGCTAGGATACGCATCGGTTCTTCTTCATAGCTCATGTCGACTTGAATTCCAACCTCCGATGGGCTAATTATGTGCGATGGATCAGATCGATAGCGTCGAAGCATCGAAACATGAAAGACGTCATGAATCTTTTCAAGCTCCGGGGGCAAAATCAATCTATACGCAACCGGGCCAACTCGTTCGGAGATTTCGTACGGCCCAATGAATCTTGGGCTCAACTTGCCCTTACGGCCGAACCTGAGTATCTTTTTCCAAGGTGAAACCTTAAGGAACACTTTGTCTCCCACCTGATACTCGATGTCTTTTCGTTTCAAATCTGCGTACGATTTCTGACGATCCGTGGCTATCTTCAGACTTTCACGGATTACCTTTACTTTCTGTTCAGCATCTCTAATCAAATCAACTCCGAAAATTTTACTTTCACCGAGCTCGGTCCAAAACAATGGTGTACGGCATTTACGACCGTACAAAGCCTCGTAGGGTGCCATCTTAATACTTGATTGAAAACTATTGTTGTAAGCGAATTCAATCAAAGGTAAGTACCGTTCCCATGAACTACTGAACTCGAGGATGCAACATCTCAACATATCCTCAAGTATCTGAATTATCCGCTCGGATTGACCATCTGTTTGTGGATGAAAAGCGGTGCTAAAATGCAGCTTGGTACCCAAAGCTTCTTGCAATTTCTTCCAAAATCGCGAGGTGAATCTCGGATCTCTATCCGACACAATAGAAATCGGTACCCCGTGTAATCTCACAATCTGAGAAACATACAATTCAGCTAGTTTATCCAATGAAAAATCCGTACGCACGGGGATAAAGTGAGCCGACTTAGTTAGTCTATCGACAACAACCCATATCGCATCCTTCTTACTTGCTGACAAGGGCAGTCCGGACACAAAGTCCATTGTGACTCGATCCCATTTCCACTCGGGTATCATGATCGGCTGGAGTAATCCTGAAGGCACTTGATGTTCCGCTTTCACTTGTTGACATATTAAACATCTCGAAACAAAGTCGGAGATGTCCCGTTTCATACCATGCCACCAAAATTGACGTTTCAAATCGTTGTACATTTTCGTACTCCCCGGGTGAATTGACATTCGGCTACAATGGGCTTCGTTCAGAATCATCGAAATGAGTTCCGAATTCCTTGGAACACACAACCGATTTCTGAACCTCAAACAATTATCGTCGTCAATTTGAAACTCTGATCCCTCGTTCGGAAAACACTCAGCCCGTTTTGCAACCAATTCATCATCGACTTTCTGAGCTTCACGAATTTGGTGAGTCAATAATGGTTTAGCTTTTAATTCAGCTACTAACACATTGTCTGGTAGAACAGACAAATGCACGTTCATCGCTCGCAAAGCAAACAATGACTTCCGGCTTAAGGCGTCCGCAACCACGTTAGCCTTTCCCGGGTGGTAATCAATGACAAGCTCGTAATCTTTCAATAACTCAAGCCAACGTCTTTGTCGCAGATTCAAGTCTCGTTGAGTCATCAAATATTTGAGACTTTTGTGGTCCGAAAATACATGGCACTTCTCACCAAACAGATAATGTCGCCATATTTTTAAAGCAAATACGATGGCAGCTAGTTCGAGATCATGGGTCGGATAATTCCTCTCGTGTGGCTTCAATTGTCTCGACGCATAGGCCACGACTCGACCTTCTTGCATCAATACGCAACCCAACCCAAGTAGGGATGCGTCACTATAGATGACAAACTCTTTACCCGATTCGGGTTGCACCAAAATTGGAGCTTCAGTCAAATGAGTTTTCAGTTGGTCGAAACTTTTCTGACATTTCTCCGTCCACTCGAACTTAACATCCTTTTGAAGTAGCTTCGTCATTGGTGTGGCTATCATCGAGAAACCTTTCACAAATCGTCGGTAATAACCGGCGAGCCCCAAAAAGCTCCGAACTTCAGTAACATTTCTCGGAGGTTTCCAGTCAAGTATGGCTGAAATTTTGTTCGGGTCAACTCGAATACCCGACGCGGATACCACATGACCCAAGAAGCTAACCTCTCTTAACCAGAACTCACACTTACTGAACTTAGCATATAACTGCTTATCCCGTAAAATTTGCAACACTAGTCTCAGGTGCTCAGCATGTTCGGTCTCATCTCTTGAATAGACCAAGATGTCATCAATGAACACAACTACGAACCGATCCAAATATGGTCTGAAGATCCGATTCATCAAATCCATAAATACTGCCGGGGCATTAGTGAGCCCAAACGGCATCACTAAGAATTCGTAGTGACCGTACCTCGTTCTGAAAGCAGTTTTGGGTACGTCTGAATCTCGAATCCGCAACTGATAATAACCCGATCTCAAATCTATTTTTGAGAACACTGAGGCCCCCTTTAGTTGATCAAACAAATCATCGATACGCGGTAGTGGGTATTTATTCTTTATCGTCACTTTATTCAGTTGACGATAGTCAATGCACAACCTCATGGTTCCGTCCTTCTTTTTCACGAACAATACTGGTGCACCCCAAGGTGAGAAACTTGGCCGAGCGAAACCTCTATCCGTCAATTCTTGCAGCTGAGCTTTCAACTCTTTTAACTCAGTTGGTGCCATACGATACGGAGCTATCGAAATCGGCGTAGTCCCAGGTATAAGCTCAATACCAAACTCTATCTCCCGAACAGGTGGTAAACCCGGTAATTCTTCAGGAAAAACATCCGGGTATTCACAAACCACCGGCACAGATTCAGGTTTCTTTTCTAGTTCTTGGTCATCCAGTACATACGCAAGGTATGCTTCGCACCCTTTTCTCACATATTTCTGGGCCAACATTGAGGATATTACAGCGGGCAACCCATCCAAATCCGTAGACTCAACTCGGATTACTTCGTTATTTGCACACCTCAAATCAATAGTCTTACTTTTGCAATTCACAACCGCATCATGCACGGTCAACCAATCCAACCCAAGGATAACATCAAATTCATCAAACGGCAAAAGCATCAAGTCCGCTGGAAAACAGGAACCTCGAATTGCTAGGGGACATTTCTTACACACTTTGTCGACAAGCACGTAACGACCCAAGGGATTTGACACCCGAATTACAAACTCAGTAGACTCAATAGGTAAAGTCTTACTGGATGCTAAGGTTTCACATATGTACGAATGAGTAGAACCGGGGTCAATCAAAGCAATTACATTAGTATCAAAGAGAGTAAAAGTACCGGTAATAACATCAGGCGAAGAAGCATCCTCGCGGGCACGTATAGCATATGCTCTAGCAGGTGCACGAGCCTCGGATCTGGTCGTAGCATCTCTAGATCCTCTCTGACCACCACTAGCATTGCCCATATTTCTAGATGGTCTACCTCGAGCAGTGGTAGCACCCGGTTTCCCACTCTGATTTACATTCTGTTCGGACAGCCTCGGGCAATCTTTAATGAAGTGGTCCACTGATCCGCACTTGTAACAGGAGCGGTCATGGAATCTACAACTCCCCAAATGCCATTTACCGCAATGTCGACATTCCGTTCGGCCTCGACGTTCATTCCCAACACTGGCGACTGAAGTGCCTCGTGTACCCACAGGGGGTCGATCACGATCTCGTCTAAAAAGGCCCGAAGTGCTTTTAGACCGGCCCACATCATCTCGAAATTTCTTCGATGCCTGTTGATGAGACTTTCCCGAGAATCTTTTACGAAACTCCCCGGTTCCCACATCAACTTTTTGTTTTTCCTTTCTAAGCTCTTCGGCTTTACAAGCTCGCTCGACAAGTACTACGAACTCTCGTATCTCAAGAATGCCAACGAACATTTTTATATCTTCATTCAGCCCATCTTCGAAGCGTTTACACATAACAGCCTCGGACGAAACACATTCCCGAGCGTATCTACTAAGTCTAACAAATTTTTGCTCGTAATCAGTAACTGACATAGAACCTTGCTTAAGCTCAAGAAATTCCTTCCGTTTTTGATCAACAAATCTCTGACTGATATACTTTTTCCGAAACTCAGTTTGGAAAAACTCCCAAGTTACTTGCTCCCGGGGCACGACAGAAGTCAGAGTACTCCACCAATAGTAGGCAGAATCACGTAGCAAGGAGATAGCACACTTTAGACATTCATCGGGTGTACAAGACAGCTCATCGAGTACCCGGATAGTGTTGTCCAACCAAAATTCAGCTTGCTCGGCATCGTCGCTATCCGTAGCTTTAAATTCAGTAGCCCCATGTTTTCGGATTCGGTCAACTGGGGGCTTATTTGACCTTATTTGGTCAGTTACCGGAGGTATTGTAGGTGCGGGGGTGGTGTTTGTCGGGAATGGAGGTTGTGGAACAGCCGTATTAGTTCGAATGTATTGGTTGAACCAATCATTCATCACGCTATAGAAAGCTTGTCTAGCTTCATCGTTCGGGCTACTCGCATTAGGTTGAGAGTCCACCGGCGCTGTCCCTTGTGCGGGAGCAGGCGCTACACTCTCAAGATCATCAGCTACCGCTCGGTTGGGATCGGGATCCATTACTATAAATAAACACATTTGCAAATGTCAGAAATCACCACACTATCAATTAATCACATAAAATGGCATGTATAGCTAGACCCCAACACATTACGGTAGTCCTAGAATCGACTAAACCGTAGCTCTGATACCACTAAATTGTAACACCCCAAACCCGAGACCGTCACCGGAGTCGAATACGAGGTGTTGACAGACTTTTAAAAATTTTTCCAGACACTGCCCAGTCTGAGTACTAGTCGCTTCAAAAATCATATCTTGAGTTTCACAACTCGAAAATCAGTTTTGTGATTTTTCCCTGAAACTAGACTCATGTCCCCACCTATATATTTTTTTCTAGAATTTTTGGTCGGGCCCATTAGTACAGTTTATTAGTCAAAGTCTCTCATGTTACAGGGGTCGACTACACTGACCTTTTCCCATTACTACTGGGATATCTCTCTGCACAGGGCTTCAATACTAATGCCGTTTGTTTCTATGGAAACTAGACTCAGAGAGGAATCCATACATATATGGTATGACCCCTAATTATCTCTGGTCAATTTATAGTGAATTTCCAAAGGCGGAACAGTGAATCCAGAAACTGTTCTGGCCCTGTTCCACAAGAACCCGAATATCTCTTTCTGTACTGTTCCTATAATTGTTTCGTTACTTCCATATGAAAGTAGATTCATCAAGGTTCGATTACATAATTTATTCACTATTTAATTCCACTCCTACGAATTTATGTGATTTTTCAATTCTACACCACTGTTGCTGTCAAAATCTGTTTTCAAGATAAACTTTACCTATTTTGTGGTTACCATGGACCAACTAGGGTTTTGCCATACATAGGTCCACATGTGATCATATTTAGCCATTCCAATGGCTGATCATTAGCCCAACACTTCCATTTCAATCCATAGTCACATCGTGAAACCATATATATACATACATAAACACAAATGGTCTAATGCCATACTCCACATCTACAAGCCATTTTCGCATGGCTTTACACACATACATCACAAAAGAACTTAAACAACAGGGGGTAGTCCTATACATGCCATATCCAGAGTTCAACTAAAAGAGTACCAAAAGAGCTTGATAGTGTAGATGACTTCGACTTCGCTGATCCCGAATCCGATAGCTAACGAACAAAATCTATAAAACAGAGAGCCAAAGCAACCGGGTAAGCATTTTAAGCTTAGTAAGTCTCAAGTAATGAAATCGGCTTTGACTACAGTATTACATTCACATAGCTAACTAAATCACTTTATTAACACACATTCTCATAATCATACTTACTTCACACTCCATCAACATATATACACAAAGTATCAACCTTTCTAAAAGCCGAAAATTCGTTAGCCGATCGCACGAATACTATTTAAAACGAATCGACTTTTCCAATGCACATGCAACACACCTTATCGTTCGGGTTGGTCGAGCATATTTATTGAATTAGTTACAGCACAAAACGCTCACATTCAAACCCAAGTTTCTTCGGTATTTAACCGAATACAACCGCAAACACCTTTGCCTTCGGGTCTTAACCCGGACATATCAACTTGCATAATTGCCTTCGGGTCTTAGCCCGGATATATCATCTCGCATAATTGCCTTCGGGTCATAGCCCGGACATATTAACTCGCATAATTGCCTTCGGGTCTTAGCCCGGATATATCAACTCGCATAATTGCCTTCGGGTCTTAGCCCGGATATATTAACTCGCATAATTGCCTTCGGGTCTTAGCCCGGATATATCAACTCGCATAATTGCCTTCGGGTCTTAGCCCGGATATATTTCAAATGCTCATGCACACATATATCAATAATCATAACACATCCATTTCATTTCTTCGTTACTAAGGCTCAAACACAAAACATTTATTAAACCTTTCAAATTTCGGCTCAGTAGCCGCACACAAAGAGCATAATTTCAATTGGCTTTATAACATAGTCTCTAAGCACATTCGACTATCCGTCATAGTATGACTATTCATTTCAATATAATTCAAGTAGGATCATTACTCGAAGACTTACCTCAAATGTCGTCGAACGACTTCAACGGCTATTCAATTACTTTTTCCTTCCCTTTATCGGATCTAGTTCCCCCTTGCTCTTGAGCTTAAGTTCAACAAAATTTAAAATAGTCATTAATCGACTATTCAAGTATTACTTTCAGAATAATATTATATATATTGATCCGACTTTCACACACATAGATTATAGCAAGCTTTATATTAATCAATAAATAATTCATCGGCAAACTTTCATTAATGTTTACAACAAAATCACATATTCACTACGAGCTGTTTTCCTGAGCAGTAGTTACTAAATTACTTATAACTGGAGCTACTAAACTCCAAATCACTTGCCGTTAATTTTCCCTGAATATAGACTCGTATATCTTCCATCCATAAAATTTTCAGAATTTTAGGCTTGGCCAATCAATACCAGATTTTTCTTAAAGTTTCCCCTATTTCACTGGTTGACTATTCTGACCACTCTTCACTACGAATCCAATTTCTCACTTTACAGAATTCCAAATGTGTTGTATTTGATCTCATTTGAAACTAGACTCATTAAGGAGTCTAAGCATATAAATTTTATCTTATAATCATTTTTGTACAATTTATAATGATTTTCTAAAAACAGAACAGGGAATCCAGCAGTCATTTTGACTCAGCCCCACAATACTTCAAATATCTCAAGATCGGTAACTCTTTTGTTTTTATAGTTTCCTTTGTAAGAAAATAGACTCTTCAAGCTTTAATGACATAATTCACTCAGCTTCTAATTCAACTCCTACAATTTATGGCGATTTTCCAAAATCACCTTACTGCTGCTGTCCCCAAACAGATTATTACCAAATCAAATACTAACATTAGCATTTCACCTTAATAGCTAGCTTACCAAGCCTTGATTTAACATATAATTCACACATATCACATTCAGCTATATATATATACATTCTAAATCCCTCTCTTAACACATAATCTACTAACTTGAAAATTATTTTCTAACAAATTTTAACTTACACTAAAGCCGAGTGTTACTCAAGCTTTAAGCTCATGTTCTTTCATTATTAAGCAAGTGTTATAACACAAGGATTCATGGCCGAAACCTATGCATAACATTATTCAAGATTTAAACTCTTAAATGTCATTAGCAAATAAAGCCATACACACACAACTTATAAGTAAATTCCATCCTTGCAAAGCCTATAGTTCACTCGGCCACTCAACCCACAACCTATCGAAACTTCAATTCAAACTCATTAGCCGAACATACATATACTTATAATAAGCACATATGACATCTTCTTCAAGACACATTCGGCTATGGCATAATTTCCTTATAAAACCCAATTAATCAATCCACCTTAACCGAAACTTAACTCATACAAAACCTATCTTCAAACCATAAAATAGGTAGAAGTTAAACTAATCATCCAAATGGTGCATAAGTTTTCCAAGAATGACATTGAACTTACCTTACTTTAGGTATCCACCTTAGCCGAATTTTCTTCCCCAAAGGCTTTTCTTCCTCTTCTTTCTCTAGTTACGGCAATGGAGGAGAAAACATAGGCTAACTTTGGTTTTTCCTCCCACTAACTTGTATTTTATTAACCTTATTCATTATTTCATTTTGTAACATAAACTATTAGCATAAAATAGTTATAATATTATTTACTCCATAACATGGCCGGCCACCATATTTAACTTGGGTAAATTGACATGCAAAACCACTCCTTTCAATGCATGTACTATTAGACCATTGTAAATTAGCCTCTCACTTTCCAACAAAGTTTCATATAAGTCCATATAAAAAAGATTCACATAAAGATGATCAAATTAATGCATGAAACTTTCACACATGCAATTACTCACATCATAAACACAGAATATAATTTTTAATTATTTATAAGACTCGGTTTCGTGGTCCCGAAACCACTTTTCGACTAGGGTCAACTTTGGGCCGTCACATCAAGGCTTCTTAGGACTTTCTTTATTTTCTTGCTATTCGTTCTTCTTTATTAATTTTTGCTTGTGCTGATTTATTGATTAACTTGGGACTAATTGTTCTTGTTGCGTTTCAGCCTTTCCAAACTTCAAGATCTGATTCGGCTTTGTTCTGAGGCATAAAAAAACGTTCTTCATTCATAATTTCCAGATTTCTTGCCGCCCAAGTATTTCTTATTCTATTCGATTTGGGTTTCTTGATCTGACAAGTTTAGTTCTCTGTTTTCTGTTTTCGTTGCAGCCAATTTGTTTATAGATCTCGTAGGACTTTCCCGTGACTTGACGACTCAATCTTGGTCCGTGCACAACCCTCTATCATTTGGTATCAGATTTTGGGTGTTTTGGGTGATTTCTAAACTGATCTCCTTTTAAAAACATTAAACATCAGTTTTTACCCATAAAAATTTTTGGAAAAAAAATTATTTGAGTGGGTAAACGTTTTTCGATTGGTTTGAAATTTTACATGCATATTTTTGGCACTATGATCGAATATTAAAAAATATTTTCCACAAAAAAATCAGTAGAAAAGGTCAAAAAAATTGAAAAAGACGAAATTAAACAAAAATTAAAAAAAATATTCAGCGGGTTGAGTTTAGTGTTGAAACTTTCCAGATAAAATATGCAATATTTAAGGACATTCCAGTTTAAATTTTGTGATTTTTGGAGATCGGGAACACCTCGAACAAAGTTGTCAAGTTACTCCGCAGTTTTTCGGGTTTCAGCAATTTTTATTAATTCTTAGCTGTAGGTTTTCATTTGTTTTGCCTTTATTCTTCCTTTACACTATCTAACACCTTCTTGTTTCTTGTGTTGGTAGGATTTAAAAGTGTGCACAATTCTTCCTCGGTGCGACACAAATCAATTGGTGTCTCGTCACTTTTTTTGGACTCATAGTGCAATTAGGATTCCTTGGTAGTTACGGTTCATACACTTTCCAAATTGATTGATATAGACTCTACTAAAGAACTCAGAAGACTAAATTCTACCTCTTTGAGAATTTGATTTTCCTTTTGAGTGATTAAGGGTGAGGTTTGTTAATTTTTTTAAGTGTTGAGTGTTTGTTTTGCAGGTTTTAAAATAAGATGTCTAGAATTGATCAAGACGATGATGAGATTAATGACCATAATAACGTCCTTGTAGTCCACGGCACCCTTAACATCCAAATGAGAGATGATGTTGATAATCAAAGGACCAATATTTCTCATTCTAGGTGTTTTATAAAAGGTAACTTATGTTCACTTATTATTGATGGTGGGAGTTGTTAGAATGTAGTGAGCAGTTATTTGGTGGATTCTTTAAAGTTACCTTGTACCGAGCACCCTAAGCCGTATCACCTTCAGTGGCTTAATGCGTGCTCGGAAGTTAAAGTTACAAAATAGGCCTTGATCACTTTTAAGCTCGGGAATTATGAGGATGAGGTATGGTGTGATGTGGTCCCAATGCATGCGACACACTTGCTCCTTGGATGGCCTTGGCAATTTGATCGTGATGTTACACACCAAGGCAAGCTCAATAGGTACTCTCTTGTGTTTAAAGGCCGAAAATTCACTTTTTCTCCTTTAAACCCCAATGATGTATATAAAGATAAATTAAAAATGATGAAATTTTGTGAAGGGGTGAAGGAGAAAGGACAAATAAAAAAGATAGAGAGAAAAGAGGCTAGTAGTGGAAAAAGTCAAAATTTAAATAGCCCAAAGGTGAGTGAATCCGCAAGTGGTAAAACTAGAGGAAAAAATTTAATTGCAACAAAAAAAGATGTGTGGAGAGCCCTACTCAATAAACAACCTTGTATCCTTGTGAGGTTTAGGCAAAACTATTTATCTCTATCTAACATTAATGAAAATTTGCCTAGTGTGTTTCAATGTCTTTTGCAGGATTATGAGGATGTTTTTAGTGAGGCCCCTAAAGGTTTACCACCTTTACGTGGGATAGAACACTTCCATTGGCCACATATGAAGAAGGATGTCGAAAAGGTTCCCAAAAGACCAAAAGATAACTTTCAACTTCAATACCTTTCCGATGAAAGACGCTTTCATACGATAAACATAGGCAAAGATGAAATCACACTACATGAGCCCGAAGGTAAGCGAGGTAAGGAAATTTTAGCAACCGAGTCCCGTGCAGATTTGAAAATTATTGATAAAACTTTTGGTGACTTAGTTTTTAAAAGATCCCTTCATTTTGATCCGATTAATTGTTATTCTTCGATTGTGGTTGATAAAGTCATTACGAAAGGAAGCGTGAGTTGTTATTCTCTTGATTTGCCTTGTGTAAAATCTGCGAATTTGTGCAAATCTGTTTTGGTGAATAAAAAAAGTTTTGAATGTATGTTGGTATGTATGCGAAAATCCTCATGGTTTAACTTGATTGGTTTAATGAAATCTTTGTTACACTTCGGCATGACTAATCAAAATCAAGTTTTTAAACCCGTAATCAGTTTTGGTATATTTTGTTGGAAAATCAAGCATCATCTATTGTGTGCAAATACTTTTTATTGTTTTGATACTTGGTTTTTGAATAAGGTAACGAAATTTGCCAAATTTGTTTTCAATTTATATTCGTGCCTTAAATAGTTTCAGTGGTTATACATAAAGTTTGAGTTCCATTTGACAAAGGTTAACTCAACAACGGAGCTTCGACTACACTATGCCCCCGATGAGCGAAGGTTTGTATTAAATGGAAAAGGTAAAAGCGACCCTTATTCTTCTACTTATAAAGGTAAGATGCTTGAAACTTTTGAAACACCTTTGTACTCCTTGGATAGTGACAAAGATCGTGTTGATGATTTAATTTTTGTAAAACACTTAGATCGAAACATGCTTGACTGTCCTATTTTATTTATTGATGATCTATCTGTTTTGATGGTTGATAAAATGATTATTGTTTTTGATAATTTTTATGATGCATGTGTGAGTGAATCTATAGTCCGTCGATTAATGCATGGCATGCTTGTGCATTTCTGTGAACCGTGTAAACCTTTTCAAATACCTACTTGTGACGATTACGTTTACCATTTGATTTATTACTCGCGATTTATTCATGGTTTGTGGAAACAATTTGAGATGATTGAATGCCTTAAAACATGTCCATCTTTGTTTCGAATATTTGACGAGGCATTGGCGAGTAAATTAGCTTATTTGCATGGTTATCTGGATCTGTCCATTCGCATGCGTTATACTTGTTTTGTTATGCTTATGATTGTACTACAAGTTTGTTTGTGTTGCTATTTACTAACTCATGGCTATTCTTTTCAGTGGACTCAATTGCCATTAGTCCCATTCGATCAAGAAAAGTCGAGTCCATTTGATTTTTTAGATTCGAGGACGAATCTTTTTGAGGAAGGGGGAATGATACGAGTCACAAAGGCCCAATTCAAGCTCAAGGACGTGATGGGCTCAAATTACCACAAGGCCCAATAACGAGGTCAAAGGACAGACAAATGCGTTCAAAACTAAATGGAACCATTCAAGAATTTATTAGCAAGGCCTTAGATGTGTACACGAAGGAAAAAGAAAATCAAGATTCACTTTCTTGTTTTCAAGAAAATCAAGAAACCGAATCTTGGTCCAATTTTGCTGTTTTGAGCGATTTCAAGAATCAAGAAAATTAAGATTTCAAATCTTGGAAATCTTGGTCCAAGAAACCGAATCTTGCAGCTAAGGCGCATTGGATCTCAGTTACGAGCATCAACGAACCAATTTCGGGAGATAACAGATTACAAGCCCAAATGCTTGAAGAAATGACCCAATAAGATGTTCCAAGCCCAATCAAGAAATTTAAATTAGACTTAGTTTAAAATCAGACCAAATTGTCAAAGTGGCCCAATTTGTTAAGTTTTAATTCTTTAAATACTTAGTTTTAATTTTTAGACTTTATGAATAAATTTATATGTAAAAATTCAGTCCAAGAGGCCCATTTAAAGTCCTTGGCCGAATTTCCCCTTGAAAGTAAAAAAAAAATTAGGTTTTTTTTTAGTTTTCCCATTAGGACTAGGAAAATAGTTAGAAGGCCTATATGTATGGCTTGGCCAGCCACCCTTATACACATTACACTTGAAGAATACATTGAAATCAGATTCTTTTATTGAGTGAAAATTCTCTTTGAGTTCTCTAAGAATTTTCTCTTGAGTTTTCTTTAGAAGAAGTTTTAACAATCTTTTCGATTGTGAGAGCCATCTTCAGCCTTCTTCTTGACATTGTTCTTCATTGGAGGGAAGATTAGAGCCGTTTGAAAGGAGTTGTGAAATCTTTCGGGATTTCAAGGCTTCTTAGGACTTTCTTTATTTTCTTGCTATTCGTTCTTCTTTATTAATTTCTGCTTGTGCTGATTTATTGATTAACTTGGGATTAATTGTTCTTGTTGCGTTTCAGCCTTTCCAAACTTCAAGATCTAATTCGGCTTCATTCTTAGGCATCAAGAAACGTTCTTCATTCATAATTTCCAGATTTCTTGCCGCCCAAGTATTTCTTATTCTATTCGATTTGGGTTTCTTGATCTGACAAGTTTAGTTCTCTGTTTTCTGTTTTCGTTGCAGCCAATTTGTTTATAGATCTCGTAGGACTTTCCCGTGACTTGACGACTCAATCTTGGTCCGTGCGCAACCCTCTATCAGTAGGAGATGGACTACAAGCCCAAGTTCTTGAAGGCAAGGCCCAATAAGATGATTCCAAGCCCAACCAAGAAGTCAAACCATACTTAGTTGAAAATTGGCCAAAGTGTTAAAGTGGCCCAATTTGTTAAAGATTTTAATTGTTTAAATATCTAGTTTAATTTTTAGACTTTAGGATTATTATATGTCAAAGTTCGGCCCAAGCAGCCCATTAAAATGTCTTGGCTGAATTTCCCTTTTAATTTATTAATTAGGTCTTTTTTAAGTTTTTCCTAATGAGATTAGGAAATAGATAGAAGGCCTATTAATAGGCATGGCCGGCCACCCTATTGAATACATTACAATTACATTGAAAATTTCAGATTTGCTTTAAGTGAAAATTCTCTTTGAGTTCTTCAAGAATTTTCTCTTGAGTTTTCTTTGGAAGTAGTTTTAACAATCTTTTTGATTGTGGGAGCCATCTTCAGCCTTCTTCTTGCCATTGTTCTTCATTGAAGGGGAGATTAGAGCCGTTTGAAGGAAGTTGTGAAATCTTTCGGGGTTTCAAGGCTTCTTAGGACTTTAACTTTTATTTTCTTGCTGTTCGTTTTCCTTTTAATTCTTGTTCGGGGCCGATTTCATCATCTAACTTATTTACGGTTTCTTGTTGCGTTTCGAGTTTTCTTCAATATTAAAGAGGCTGATCGACATTCTTTTGGCAGCAAGAACCATTCGTTCATTCATCTTTTCTATTGATCTTGTCAACTTTTCATCTCAATTTTGATTAAATTCGATTTTCTGGAATTTAGAGTTTGACTTGCTATTTTGGAACTTAATCTTTTCAGATTCGGCTTGAGAAGTTTATAAACATCCTTGATTATCGAAGATCATTCTTAATCCATAATTTCCCTCTTTCTTGCTGCACGATTCCTCATTCTAATTCAATTTTCATTTTTTTTTGTGATCTGCTGAATTAATTTTCTGTTTTGGTCCAATTGACAGAATCGGCTGAATTGGTTACTTCTTTGAAGCTTATTCATGAGTTCTTGACTTCTGAATTCCTTAATAATAAGTGTTTTGATTCTTGGTTTATTTTCTGCTACTTTAGGGTTCTTTAATTTCAGATCTGGGAATTCTAAAAGTTAATCTTTCTGCTTCGTTTCAGATCTGATCGTCTAGAGTTTTTATAGGAGTTTCCCGTGACTTGACAACTTGATCTTGGTCCGCGCACAATCCCCTATCATTTGGTATCAGATTTTGGGCGTTTTGGGTGATCTTGGTTGAGTTCTAAAATGACCTCTATTTTTGAAACTACAAACAGCAATTTTACCCAGAAAAGTTTTTGGAAAAAAATTCATTCGAGTGGGTAAACGTTTTCCGATTGATCTGAAATTTTACATGCATATTTTTGGCACTGGGATTGAATATAAAAAAATATGTCCCGCAAAAAATCAGTCGAAAAATTCAAAAAAATGAAAAAGACGAAATCCAATAAAAAGTAAAAAAAAATATTCAGCAGGTTGAGTTTGGTGCCCAAACTTTCCAGATCAAAAATTAAATATTTAAGGACATTCTAGATTTAATTTTGTGATTTTTGGAGATCGTGAACACCTCGAATGAAGTTGTCAAGTTACTCTGCAGTTTTTCAGGTTTTTGGATTTCAGCAATTTTTATTGATTCTTAGTTGTAGGTGTTCATTTTTTTTGCTTTTATTCTTCCTTTCCACTATCTAACACCTTCTTGTTTCTTGTGTTAGTAGGATTTAAAGTGTGCACAATTCTTCCTCGGTGCAACACAATTCAATTAGTGTCTCGTCAATTTTTGAACTCCTAGTGCAATTAGGATTCTTTGGTAGTTTCGGTTCATGCACTTTCTAATTGATTGATATAGACTATACTGAAGAACTCACAATATTGAATTCTACCTCTTTGAGAATTTGATTTTCCTTTTTGAGTGATTAACGGTGAGATTTGCTAATTTTCCTTTTTGAGTGTTGAGTGTTTGTTTTGCAGGTTTTTGAAAAAAGAAAAAAAAATGTCGAAAGTTGGTCAGGTTGATGATGAACATAATGATGTCTATGATAAATTTAAAAAGATCCAACAACAGTTAGACGAACGGGCTACCTTACTTCGAACATTGAGTGCTACTATCAATGAGATGCGATTGGATCAAGAGCCTCAGTATAGGGATCCAATTAAAGATGATGTGGATAACCAGCCTCGTGCTCATAGGCACGCTTCTAGACGTGTCCCTAGAACTGACTATGACGTTCATGATCGCAGACAACCCTCTTTGGCAAAACCAAAGAGCGGGCAGCAACGAGAACATCCCTTTCATACTCGCTGCCATGTACAAGGTAAGGTTTGTAGAGTTATTATTGATGGTGAAAGTTGCTCGAACGTAGCCAGCACGACGATGGTGGAAAAGCTTTGCTTAACCACTACCAAGCATCGACGACATTATCAACTACAAGGGCTTAGCAACGAAGGCCAATTTAAGGTCACTCAACAAGTGCGCATCGCCTTTTCTATTGGCAAGTATCAAGATGAAGTCGTGTGTGACGTAGTGCCTATTCAAGCCTGCCATTTGTTGCTAGGAGAACCATGGCAAAGGGATCGAAAGTTCACCCACGATGGTCGTACCAATAGGTATTCTTTCAAGCATCAAGATAGGAAAGTCACCTTAGTGCCGCTCACTCCGGAACAAGTCCATGAGGACCAAATCAAACTGAAAATTTCTGTTGGTAAAATAAGTGAGGAAAAAGAAAAAGGAGAAGAGAAAAATAAAAGTGAAAAAGAAGAAAATGAAAATGAAAAAGGAGAAAAGGAAAGCGAGAGAGAAACAAAAGAAAATGTGAATGAAGTGAGTGAAAAAGAGAGAGAGCTTAAACAAGGAATGAGTGAAGAAGAAGAGAGTGCTCAACCACAAGGGAGGAATATTTTTGCTAACCCCCATTCAAAATTGCCTTGTGATTTCTCTTTGTTTCAGGTTTGCAAGATTCCACCCATGGACAGGTTCTAGCTTTATTACCCTTCTACCGAGAGACGTTTTCAATTGATTGAACAAGGTAAACCTGATCATCGTTTTCCCACCTCTAATGGTAAGCAAGGTGAAGTTTCTCTATTCTCTAAACAAATTCATTCAACTAGTATTGATGACGTTGCTCATGACTTGAATTTTGAAAAGGTACTGTATGTTATTGCTTATAATTGCCATTCTTGGATTGATGACATTTTAATTTACTCAACAACATTAAATGATCATGTTTTCCTTGTTAGAACGGTTTTAGACATTCTAAGAGCTGAAAAATTGTTTGCCAACCTTGATAAATGCTCATTTTGTTGTGATAAGCTAATATTTTTAGGTTTCATAGTTAGTGCTCAAGGTATTCATGTTGATGAGGACAAAGTTAAGACAATCAAGGAGTGGCCAACTCCTAAATCGATAACTGAGGTGAGATCTTTCCATGGTTTAGCTAGTTTTTATAGACGATTTGTGAAAGATTTCTCCACTATTGCCGAGTTGGTGAAATCCTTACACGAGAAGGCTAGGCAACGAATAGCCAAAACAAATGACATCAACAAAGCAAATAAGGGGCGCAAACGGGTTGTATTTGAACCTGGAGATTGGGTTTCGGTCCATATGAGGAAAGAACGATTTCCTACAAAAAGAAAGACCAAGTTGGACCCAAGAGGAGATCGACCTTTCCAAGTACTCGAGCGGATCAACGACAATGCCTATAAAATTGATCTACCTGGTGAGTACAATGTAAGTTCTACTTTTAATGTGGCTGACTTGTTCCCATTTGATTTTTCAGATTCGAGGATGAATCTTTTTGAGGAAGGGGGGAATGATACGAGTCACAAAGGCCCAACCTAAGCTCAAGAACGTGATGGGCTCAAATTACCACAAGGCCCAATAATGAGGTCAAAGGCCAGGCAAATGCGTTCCAAACGAAATGGGACCATTTAGGAATTTGTTAGCAAGGCCTTAGATGTGTACACGAAGAAAAGAGAAAATCAAGATTCACTTTCTTATTTTCAAGAAAATCAAGAAACCGAATCTTGGTCCAATTTTGCTGTTTGGAGCGATTTCAAGAATCAAGAAAATCAAGGTTTCAAATCTTGGAAATCTTGGTCCAAGAAACCGAATCTTGCTGTACGATTCGAAGATCATTCTTAATCCATAATTTCCCTCTTTCTTGCTGTACGATTCCTCATTCTAATTCAATTTTCGTTTTTTTTGTGATCTGCTGAATTAATTTTCTGTTTTGGTCCAATTGACAGAATCGGCTGAATTGGTTACTTCTTTGAAGCTTATTCACGGGTTCTTGACTTCTGAATTCCTTAATAATAAATGTTTTAATTCTTGGTTTATTTTCTGCTATTTTAGGGTTCTTTAATTTCAGATCTGGGAATTCTAAAAGTTAATCTTTCTGCTTCGTTTCAGATCTGATCGTCTAGAGTTTTCGCAGGAGTTTCCCGTGACTTGACAACTCGATCTTGGTCCGCGCACAACCCTCTATCACTTAATCATGGAGTCAGTCCATAAGAAGTATCGTGATTGAAAACTCCTTATTATATACTCATTACGAAAGCAATTCATTCAGCTGCTTTGTCCAATGATCTCGTCATGTGTCTGTTATTCTTATATGATATCCTTGATTCCTTTGAGTTAAATCCGTTCACTCAATTCAATCCTATTTCATATTATTGTCACCATTGTGTATTTTTATTGATTAATATGATCACAATCAACAAATGATCGTGATAAATTGCTTGTTTGAGAACTAGCAACATGTGGCCATGTTCCATATTTATTAATCTACACAATGCTAATGAGAGGATATCGTTAACTTTTTAATCGAGCTATGAATTTCATTCTTATTAGTAAACCCATGCCATTCACAAGTCATGTACCCAACATACTGATTATGGGCTCGATCATCTTTGAAGCATAAGCCTGAACCTATATCAAAGCAAATGAGTTACATACACATGGTCAGTGACTAACTCAAGATTTAGGTAAATCACACAATGAACATCACAAGTGAATTAATTCACAAACAGATTTCAAATTAATTCAACTTGGGTCCAATCCAATGTATCATTCTCCCAATGAATACACCTGTTTCTACCGTGGAGTTAGCTGCTTCAATAGCCAAGACTAGTACTGAGATTAAGGATGTTCTATGAGGGTAACGCACTTATGACAAGGTCATTAGATAAGTACCAAGTAGTTGCTTTTGTAATGATATGTTGTTAAGGAGAGCTTAGTCACGATACTATAGTGGAATGACTTTGTGATTAAATGAGTTTATAATTAATAGGCAAAAAGCTAGAATTTAATTATAAATCATTTGAGCCCTAATTGCATTATACAGAATCAAACGGATGAATGTGAAAGCAGATCGTAAAATTTTTTCAAGTTGCGAATTTAACCTAGATCTTTAGACGAACGTAAACTAAAACGAGAAACAACGAAAACAGATTAGTTGTCACAAAGGAGAGTTAAACGAAATTAAAACAATAAAAAGATGAACTAGTTGGTAAAGAGTCCAAAAGAGATTAAAATTAGGGTTTCTTGGATGGAAAGAAACTGTTATTGGACCTTAAGAAAACGCTCCAACTAGATTTGAAAAAAAATAGAAACAGATTTGTTAGAAGTGATTTTAAAGACAAAAGCAATCTGGTTTGTGCAAAAATGTTTGAAACAACAATAAAATATTAAAACTCCTAATTTTGATGTGTTTTTTGATGGAACAAGATAGAAAAACATCTTTCTTGAAGCAACTTTAACCTAGAATGAAAATCAATAAAATAAGCAAGCCAAAACAATAATAACTAACTTAAATGAGCAAGAAACGTTAAATTAAGGATAGAAAAGAGAAGATGACATCCTAAAAAGCCTTGGAAACATTAAGAATCCACAACTCCAGAATGTGAACTGTGCACCAGGTAGTGTCCCAAGAAAGAGAGACAATTCGACCGCTTAAAAACCAAACCTTTCCTTTCAAGATCTAATCCTAGACATGCACCCTCCCATTACCATACTTTTTATCTTTAATTGATCAACTGTGGATTATTTCATACATATATATAATAATTATATTAATAAGAAATACTAAGCAGATATATAAGGAGATGGATAATAAAATAAAATTATTAGCTAAGATTTTCATGGTTTTATTTCTAGAAAATAAATGAAAAACCAAAAGCTACATAGTTTTTCACCACAAGGAAATCCTTAAGTCTTCAACCGCCATCGCTCCATCTTCTCCTCGTCATGGATTTCTTTTTGGAAAAATTACATTTATGTCCTATATTTGTTTCCGTCTCACAAGAATTCTATATATAAATAAATAGTCCTACGCTGAGATGATAGTCCACGATCTATTTCCTAATAACCACAACCTTGTAAAAAAATAAAAATAAAAATATAATATCTCATCTTATCAAATATCAATCAAACATGATGAAGAGAGAGATTTAGTCTTGGTTTACACTATAAACATAACACAACCTGGCTCTAATAAAAATTGCTAAAAAAATCTTGTTTGAAAATGGTTTCTTGCACAACAGAAAAGTAAAATTTTAAAAATCGACTAGATTTGCAATATTTATAACAATAAACCTTAGACCAGAATTGCACCTATGTTTTCAGATAAGTGGATCCTTAATATTTTTTAGCTTTCAACCAAACGATCTTCTCTGCTATTGTCGTGCCATGAACTACTTTGAGTGTGGGCTAAAATCAATTGAATAGAAACACAAAACTAGAATTGTTTGGGGTGAAAACGAAAATTCTCTTTTCTTTATTAGAAACCGATAGAATTGTTATTTTAGAAAAATATATCTAATAGTTGAGAACAAATTCTCTCTATTTTTTGGTAGAGTAACAATTTCTCAAAGTTTGTGTTATGCCCTACCGGTGTCATCTATTTAAAAGAAGAGAAGGTAAAACCCTTTTTAATTGTAGAGGTTTATTTCAAATAGAAAAACAACTTCTTAGTCCAACTAGGAGAGGGAAAAGGGGCTAATAGGTTGTACTTCCCTTCATAAGTATTATGATGGGGATTCGGGCCTCTCTCACATCGGGTACAATTACGAGTACTTCCTAGGCCTTTTGACCCAGAACTTTGTAATGTGATTCAACCAGATTCGATTTTTCTATTTCTCAAAATAAACTTTAATATTTTGTATTAAATAATTTTCTCATCCTTATTTTATCTCGGTAAAATTTTGACGATTTTACCTATGGTAAAATTTTGAGAAAATATGTTCAATATTTCATAAATCAACATGTTCACTGTGACTGAATGATTTATTTTCATTTTCAGAAATTCAAAAGAACTCAAAAACATAAACTTATTCTTTTAATTATTTTTAAGTAATCCATATAGAATTGCAAATGGATCATTTCCATTTTCCATTTTTGGAAACCTACATTCATTTTCAAATGATTCCATCTTTCCATTTTGAAAAAAAAACCATAATCATTTCTGAATATTTTCCATTCTCTTTCCTATTCATTCTGTTCATTGCTATTCAAACTCACAATTCATTTTTGGTTTCCATGAGCTAGCGGATGGACAAATTGGACATATGTAGTGATACGAGTAGCTCGGTCCAATTCAAAGGCAATAGTAGAGATGGGCCTTTCCAAGTACTCAAGCGGAACAATGACAATGCCTATCAAATAGATCTACCTGGTGAGTACAATATAAGTTCTACTTTTAATATTATTGACTTATCTCCCTTTGATGTTTCATATTTGAGGATGCATCTTTTTGAGGAAGAGGGGAATGATACGTGTTTCAAGGCCCAAAATCAGGCTCATGAACGTAATGGACTCAAATTTTTACAAGGCCCAATAAAGAGGTCAAAGGCCAAGCAAATCTAAGCAAGATTGAACATGACCATCCAAGACTTCGTTACTAAGGCCCTAGATACGAACATGATCAAAAAAGAAAATCAAAATTCACTTTCTTATTTTCAAAAAAATCATGAAACCAGATCTTGGTCCAATTTTGCTGTTTTAGAAAATTTCTAGAATCAAGAACATCACAATTTCAAATCTTTGAAATCTTGGTCCATGAAACAGGATCTTGCAGCCAAGGTCCATTGGATTTCATGTACGAGCTTGAATGAGCCAATTTTGAGAGAAAACGAATCACAAGACCAAGTTCTTGAAAACATGGCCCATTAAGATATCTAAAAGCCCATCCTAAAGTTTGGAAACTAATTTAATTGAATATCAAGCCAAATTATCAAAGTGGCCCAAATTGTAAAATATTTAAACTATAGGTCCAGTTTTATTTTAATAGGTGGATCATGATGTAAGAATTCAACCTGAAGAGCCCATTTAATTCCTTTGGCTGAATTCCTATTAAAAGTTCACACTTAGAATTATTATTATTTATTTGATGAGTTGTCATGTTAGTTATTCCATTAGGGTTAAGAAAACTTATTTTGGGGCCCTATAAGTAGCATGAACATTTATCCTTTTAGGAGAACAGTTGGTTTTTATTTTTTTGAGTTGATAATAGTTCTCTTTGAGTTTTTCTTCAATAATTGCTCTTGAGTTTCTTTTAGAAGTTGTTTTAATAATCTTTCAGGTTGCGCCTTCGATATGAAACTATTGATGATAGAAGCTTGTTTAGTGGAGGATTCAATAGACCACTGGGTCATTGATTTGGGAGCAACTAATCATGTTTATGTTTCTCTATAGGGGTTCGAGGAGACAAAAGATCTTAGAGATAAGAGCTTATTGTTGTGGACTAGGAATGGGATAAGTGTGGCAGCTGAAGTAGATGTACATCTTTATTTCAAGAATTTTGGGAAGATTATCTTAAGAGACGCTTTCTATGTACCAAGTTTCAAAAGAAACTTAATTTTTGTTGCATGTTTATATAAAGACGGCTTGATCGTGACTTTTAATAATGAAATTGCAGTATTTGGAAATTGGATTCTTATCTCTAATGGTTGGATGTCAAATAATCTTTATTTTATCAAACCAAAGATGTACACACTACTTGAGACTAAAATATTGAATAAAAGGCTTAAAATTTCTCACTCTAATGAGGCGTGCCTTTGGCATTTGAGACTTGGTCATTTTAACCGAGAAAGAATCACTAGAATAGTGAAAGACGACATTTTAAGTTCACTTAAAGAAGTTGATCTTTCACAATGTGAATCTTGCTTAGAAGGTAAGATGACTAAGAGATCTTTTAATGTGAAAGGAATGAGGGCCGGTAAACCCTTAGAACTTGTACACACCGATGTGTATGTCCCCATGAGCGATAGTGTAAGAGGTGGTTACAATTATCATATAACCTTTATTGATGGCTATTTCAGATACGAGTATGTATACCTGATGCATGGCAAGAGTGAAACATTTGATAAATTCAAAGATTTTCATGCTGAAGTGAATAAACAATTAAGTTTACCTATAAAGGCACTTCGATCAGATCGAGTTAGGGATGTCCTAATTGTGCCTCCAACGCATGAATAAAAGATGAATTCCCTTGCACAATAGCTTCTGTGTGAGTCATATGCTTCCGCATTAAAGCCTTAAGAGCTGCTAAGGGGTTAGAAGGAGAAGCTTGTGTGTACTATTGTCGTCGATGTTCTTGAACATGCTGATTCGGTATTAAAGAGTGTTGTGGCTATGTATGATTTTGGTGTGGATGCATTTGGCTTTGTTGTGCTGATTGTAGTTCTGCTGTTGTTGATTGTAATTCCCTTGTATTGAATTAAAATTACCTTGAGTAGATACATTTCCACACCGGAATGTCGTAACATTTTGTCCAGCATTCTGAGTTCCCTAAGATTGTTGATTGCATGCAGAATTATTATAAGAGGCACCATATGAATTGTTGCAGATGTTACTGACATAAAAGGCATTCTCTATATGTTGTGGACAATCTTCATAGTTGTGGTTGTCACTGCAAATCTCACAACAAAAGATAGGAACATCAACTTGTTGAGCGACTTGTATAGGTGCAACGTCACTAGTCATTTGCATATTTTTTTATCATATTTGTAAGAGAAGAAACTTGAGCACTAAGTGCAGATATTGCGTGCAATTCAATAACTTCTGGAGTAGCTTTTGCTTGTACAGCTCTAGAGATAGGATATTGATAATCACTTTGAGCAATTCTCTCAAGAATTCCAATAGCATCATTTTAAGTACAATCTAGCAAATGACCATTGGCTGATGCATCGACAAGATTTCTCGTGTGTGAGTTCAGCCCATTATAGAAAATCTCAATTTGTGTTTCCTGTTAAATGCTATGCATGGGACAACATCGAAGCAAATATTTATAACGTTCTCATGAGGTGTCAAGATTCTCATCATCTAGCTGATTATAAGCTATAATATCATTTTGGAGACGAGCATTCATTGTCCGTGGGTTAAATTGCAAAACAAATTGTGATGCTAGTGCATTCCAAGAAGTAATTGACCATGCAGGTAGCCCAAGGAACCAAGTACGAGCTTTTCCCTACAAGAAATAAGGAAATAATTACATATTCAAAGCGTCATTAGGAACGCCTTGTTGACTAAAGGAAGCACAAATCAATAAAAATGATTTAAGATGTTCTCGTGCATCTTCATGTGGCAGTCCAACATATTTCCCATTAGAATTCAAAATTTCAAACATTACTGGATTGAGTTAAAAATTTCCAGCTTGGATTGCTAGCCAAACAACTCCCGGTTGTAAGTCATCCAAGATAGGTAGTACAAAATCTCGTATAGTCCTACTTTGTATTTGAGCGTCTTGCAGCAACGGTGGGTCATTAGCATTTTGGTGCTACATTGGGGGTATGACTTCATGTTTCTTGGTAAAGTCATATTCCTTTGTTCTCGAAGTCTCCTCCAAACAGTTCTTTCAATTTCTAGATCAAAATCGACAATAAACTCCGAATTGCTTCGAGTCTTACCACAAGTAAAATAAAATGTGAAAATAGTGACAAAACGAAAACAAGTTAGTAACAACTAAATATTATGAAATAAAAACAAACAAAAATAAACATCAAACAAATGCCATCCCCGATGACGGCGCCAAAACTTAATCGGTTGTTTAACGTCACAGCAATAATGTGTAAGCGTACACTGTCAATGCAAGTATAGTAGACAGATATGAGTTTGTCGGATATCAATCCCACGAGGATGGTTGTCTTTTGTCTATCAATGTTAGTGCAATAAATAGATAGAAACAAGATAATTTGTGAGAGTAGTTGTCGAAGCAATAACTTGAAAACAATAAGATAAAATATGATAATGATAAACTGGTATCCCCAATGTGAATATTCAACAGAATTCTAAGTGCTCATAAGGTATAATAGGATAGGTGATTGTCGATGCACTAAATTGCAATGAATATTTTACCAAGCTTAACTTCTATATTTAATCTAAGACTTAAACATGCACATTAGCCACACCTTCCAATAATGGCAATAGAACACTATTAAGAACAAGTGGATTAAATTTCTCTAATCCTCAAGCAACTTCCTTTGTCATGCTTGTTAGCTTGAACTGTCACTGCACTTTCCAGTGTTAGTGACCGCAATAACACTTCTATGCTAAAAATGTTCAAACCCAAAGATTAAAAAGTAGAAGCAAGATTGAGTAAAATAACATTTAACCCAAAAATCATGTATACTTTCGTACAAACATGAAATAGAAAGTAATCACCAGCGTTTAGAAAAAAAAGAAACAAGTGGAAAGTACTATTCCTAGAAAATCTCGACTTGATCTCTCAACTCCCTCTTGTGTCGCACTCAGGGCTCCTCGTCAAGATCTAATCTGCATCCCTTTCACGTCAGTTCACTCGTAGGAGGCTTAAGCCACCATAGCCAAAAAGCTTCAAAAGATAGGTTGAAGAAGATAATGCACCCCAAAAAGCCTTATATTTTTTTTTACCTTTTTACGTGAATATTAATATTTATCCAAATAGCACAGGTGTCCTTTCATTAGAATCACGCTGCCTCTGTACATACAAGTTAGTTGTACTAGACTGGACAGCTCATACATTTTTTTCTTATCCTGACAGCTGTTAGGTGCGGCGACAATTCTGGGCACAATCTAGAAATACTCATGCAGCGACATCAGTACCAAAGTATGACAAAATTAAGGATAAATAGGCTAAGATCCACTGAGTTATAAAATGAATTTTACTGAACTAAAAATGCTAAAATACATGCTAAAGATAACTAAATGGGGACAAATTAACCAATAAGTAGGGAGAAAACATATGTGTTTTCTAGTACTATCAATGTGCATTAATTTTACCAACCTAAACAAGGTCTGCCCCAAAGACAGCCTCCCCTTGCCTTCAATTGATCATTTGGTTGATTCTTCTTCAAGTCACAAGTGATATGATCCCAAGACAAAGAAGGCTTCGATGGGCTTATGCAAAAATGTTAGGATCAACCCAAACTAGTAGTGCCCAAGTTGGGTCGAGCCCAACTATCATGCTGATCTAAATCAATCAAGTTTTGGACGAATTCTTTAAGGGGCTCGATATATTTAATCATGCCAATTTTAAGGGCTATTGAATCTAATTTTATTTTAATAAGCTTGCACTTTAATTTAATTCCACAGACTTTATCATGTGTATTATCATATGTCTTGTGTTTATTTAATTGCTAAGTTGTTAATTATCATAACATGTATGCGTGTTTGTGTTTTGTGTTCATATGCACATGGGTGTTTGTCTTAAGTTATTGATTTTATAGTATAATGAAAATTATTTTAGCATTCAATCATATGTGTGTTATGTGCATATGTGTCTAGGGTCTAATCGAGTGTCTAATTTAGTTCAGTGTCTTAACCGATTGTGGATGGTGATTGTTGCAAATTGATGTCTATCCATATTTGTTGTTGGTGACCATTTGGTGGACCTACTTTAATGTCTAATACATGCATAAGTAACATCCATGGAACCAACACATTCAAGCCATTATGAAGATACATGAGACCGTTTGTATGGGAGGGCAAAGTACATGCCTTAATGTATTCCTTAATGAGGAAGAATTCATGAACAAACAAGGGAGATGTGCCTCATTAAATTGACCATTGAACCAACACAGACATTAACCGAAATGGGGGAAGGATTTAAGAGATTTATGCTGCCCATTCATGTATTCAAGGCACATTAAAGCTTCAATTTAAGTGCTGCATGAGTGGAACGACAGAAATGTGCAAGTATACACAATCGCAACAAGTAATAAAATGACAAGTAGATGTCGAGTTATCCTACCCACAGGGACTGTGAAAAGAATTATTTATGAATGCAATTTTAAAAACACTTTGGTGAAGAAAAATATTTCGATTTGAGGAGGTGATTAAAACCTAGGATTTTAACTAAGTAAAATAAATAAAAATAAAATAAAAGTTCCAATGCAAGATATCAAAAGATGATTTTAATCAAGATGACATAATTGTGCTATATTAATTACATTTCTTAACTTAGAATTATTAAACTCATGTTTATGTTGTTACAAATAAATTCAGGGCAACTCGGTAATTTGCTAACTTATAAACATACTTACCTACCAAAATTCCTTTATCTCTTGACTATATATCTATGTCAATTTAACCGATTAAACAAATTTTAATAAGAAAATGTGTTAATGCACATACATACCTATGAAATTAAAATAATCTCTTGTACATATCTCTGTGCCAATTCAAACAATTAATTCAATCTCATAAGCACATAAAAGATTATGTGAGGTAACAATGTATTTCTACCTTGAAACAGTTTAATCACAATAATCTTGTAAATTATGCAAGGCTAATGTATCGTTAGATACTGTTGCTAATTTAACCTTCAGCTACCTTATATGATTAAACATGCACTGATTAAGTATTGTGAAAATTAATTACAATTTCAATCTGTTTAAGTAATTAATTCATTAGTTACCTTACAATTGTAATGCAAGAATAACTTAGTCATGTTTTTACTTAATCAAACATCTTACAGAGGCCTGTAACAACACAAACACAATTTTAATAACTCAAGTAGACGAAATGCAATCAACCTAACACAAATTAAATTTAAGCCGTATTAATTAAATTAAACATATCAACATCACAAATATTCGTAGACATGTTCATAACAACAAAAATAAAATTAAAAGGATAAGGACCAAAAATCAAATCTGGTGTTTCTCCGAGGATTGACTAGTTTGCTACGCTCCTCCTTCTCCGCTTGTTCTTATTGAACTGAGGCTTCCACGAACACTTGAATGCTACTCGAAATGGTGGTTGAAGCAGTCTTTTTCAAGAGGTGAAATCGAAAAAGGAATAGGGGTAGAAAATGAAGAACAATGGAAGGGAATGATGAGAGAAAAGTGAGAGAGAAGTGAAGAAATGAATGTGTTTGAGATGTGTTTGAAGTAAGCAGCCAAGGGGGGTATTTATAGGTTGAGAAGGCTACTAAAAGTAGCCAAAATCATCAGCCAAAGACTCCCCCCATGGTTGGCTACACATGTGGCATGTTTGAAATATTCAAACATGCTATTTTTAGGTTGAGGAAAATCTTGAAAGACATGAATAGTGGAGAAAATTGAAGGAGTCTTCAAGGGACATTTTGCAAGCCAAATAAACAGCCAAACAAGCTGACTGGGTCAGCATGTGGTACGGTTTTGGGCTGCCCAATGCTTGATTGGATTGGTTTTCTCGGTTTAGCTCAACTAGGACCCTTTTGATAATTAATTAACAATAATTTCTTTAACCAAATTAAATTGGATTAAAATTAAAATTAATTATATTATGAATTAATATTTATAGTTTGGACTATCCTAGGCTGAAAAATTAATTTGCTTGATGCTTAAAAATTTCTTCTCGGTTTTGTACTTCTAGTAGTGTCTACCGAATCGTTTTTCGCCCTTTGTGCAAATCTGTCGAAAATAACCAAAATTTAATATAAAATTAATTAAAATTCAAAATTTTCATAATTTGAGTGCAATTTAATTATTTTATAATTATTATATATTTTTTGACAAGAATTTTACCGAAATTGCATGAATTTGAGTTAAAAAGGACATGAAAAAGTGTGTATATTTTCGTGTTTCCACATCCCCAAACTTAATTCATTGCTCGTCCCGAGTAATGAACAAATTTGAAAATAATTTCTTGGAAAGACCTTTGAAAAATTCTTTCAAAACAACATTCTTCCCAATATTATGCTTTTAGTATACTTATGTTGAAGAACAAGAATTTTGAGATTTATGCTACTTAAGTATACATATCATTCAAATTAATCTCAATTATTCTTATGATAGCAAAAATAGACTAAAGAACAATGTCCTTATTGTTAAAAGTGAATAGATACTATACACCAGGTAAAATTCTAGAAAAGAAGACGTGAATCAATTTGACTTCTTAAGTACAAGCTCTCTCTCGATCCAATCCTAGACATATATATATCTATTGCCACACTTTGTACGTTACAACTTGTTCATTTTTATTTATGATTTTCACCTCTTGGTTTATTATGTGAAAATAAGAATTCCTAATAAAACCTAATCCTATTAAATAACCTAAGAATGGAAATAAAATAAAATCAAGATCCCCTCTTTTTATTTATTTGTAGATCCCTCCGAATTCAACTCATCTATTGCTCCATCGTCTTTGTTTTTGCATGAATCGCTTCGTCCCTCTTCAATAGTGGACTCCATGGTTCAAATATGAAATCTAGAAACTTAGGCACAAAAATAAATGGGTCATTGATATTTTCGTAAGAGTGCTTCTCATTGAGTCATCCCGTATTTTGGAAAATCTCCAGTAAGCTTGTTGTTGCCACTGCATATGTTGCATTATGTCCATCAACTTTGACAGCTCATCTCGAAGATCTGGGTGAGGTGATTGAGTCCTGAACATTGAAGTTACGACGTCAAGTTCGGTTACTGGTTCCATTGGTTTTGCCTTATCAGGGATTTCAGCTGACTGCATTGGTTCGATCTCTATGGGATCTTCTTCGGGATCCTCACTCTCTTTAACTCATTGCTGTAGAACAGAGTCTCTGGCTATTCGATAGAGGTCCTAATCTATGATTGTGACGTGGTTATAACCTGTCTTTTTTACGTTTGTATGAATTTTAGCTTTCAAGCACAAAATTGTTGTCGTAAAGGGAAAGTAAGTGGGCCAGAACGTCTAGCGGCACAATTCAGCATATCTCTCAGGATGATTTTTCCCACATCAATGGTCTTTCCAGTTAAACTCGAGCATAAGAAGATCATTCACTCTAATGAAATTGTAATCCCATGTGAAATAGGCATACGGCTAAATCGAATGAAATAGAATTATACCTTTGTTAGTGGTGTCAACTATTCTCTACGACAAGTGTGAATTCCTTGCTTTTACACAGTCCACTTAGAACCTGAAATTGTAAGTTTCTCAAGAATTTATTGCAGATTTTCAGACTGAATATTCCTCATCAAGAAATAATATTCGTCATCTTCGAAATCAGGTAATTTAAAGAATTCATTAATAGTGTTTGAGGTTATTAGTACCTTGATTCCGCGAACAGAAACTTCCGTCAATTTGCTTGAGGTCAAATTCACGTAAAATTCACGAACTAACTCCTCACTGCACTACGTCTTTTCTCACAAAATAACTCCCAATTAAGAGCTTCAGCAATTTGTCAAATGCGCGCTATGAAATCAATATAGTTGCTTTCTTTTAATGTAAAGCCTTTTTCTCGGTACGTCTGTTGATTCTTGAAAATGATTTCATATCTCGCTTTGGATTCTTCACAGTGGAATTTGTTTTGTGATTCGTCAATTTGAGTAGAGGCATGAGTTCTTTTACGAGGCATGATTAACCTAATCATAGGATAGAATAAATATTTTTTCAAAAATTTAATAAGTATAAAATATTAATAATTTAATAATTTGAAAAATTAAATAATTAAATAAAATTGAAATTTAGGAGAAAAATTTGTCTTACCACCTTTTTATAGAAGTTAAGAACTCAAAGAAAATATAAATAAAGCAAAAGAGGTTGGTTTAAGGATGGTTGTAGGGTGTCTTGATGGTGTGGTGCGATAGGCAAGGGTGTTGGTATGAGTGGCAAGGTGCGGTGTGAGCAGATGCACGGGTAGCAGGTGGCACTGTCAGGTGAGCAGCAGGGCTGGTGCTTTGGCATGCGTGAGAGAGTGCGTGAGAGCGGGTCTGGACCGAGCGGCAATGGTGGCAAGAGCTACTGGGTGAGTGTGTAGGCTACTGGCCAAATGGGGCTACTGCTAGGCGTGAGGGTGCCGCATGGAGCTGGGCAGTGTTGCGGCTAGAGAGTTCAACACTAGGTGATTCGATACTTGGTGGGTTTTTGATGCTAGGATTGATGGAGGGATGAGTGAAAAAAAAGAAATGGTGGGTGAAATTTATAGTGAAGGGAGCAAGAGTTTAGAACAAATTAATAATTAATATAATGCAAATTGAATTATTATTTGCTATTAATTTATTAAAATAAAAACTTATTAACTAAAATATGATCAAATTTAAACTAACCCTAATTTTATGCAAAGTTGATAATAATTAATATATATTATAATAAATATAATTATATTATCATCTTATTTATTAAATTAAATTAAAAAAATTATTCTAGATGCGTTTCGAAAGTATTTACAAAAAGAGACATCTAATTTTTAATATTTACAAAAAGAGCAGCCAAATTTTGAAAATAGTTCAATTAAGTACATAGACTTGAAGAAAATTTGAAATTGAGTTACAATTAAAACATGGATCAAAATTGACCCTTTTATTTGAAACACTAAAAATTTATTTTGCCTTTTAGGGAATATTTTCTCGAAAAATTATGTTAAAATCAATTCCCAGGAAAGATTGAAGGGGGCATAAGTGGTCCCACTTAAGTTCCAATCTCCTAGACATAATTTGTTTAAACATACTAATAACGAAAATATACCCTAAATTATTTATTTAAAAAGGAAAAGAAGAAAAATTGAATATATGATAAAATGAACGAGATTTGATCCCGTTCAATTTATCCCCCAGTAATGTTTTAAGCGCTGAGCATTGACTCGAAAATTACCTCCCTTACTTTGAAGTTTGATAACTCCATATGGATAAACTTGGTGAATCATAAATGGACCAGACCAACGTGATTTTAACTTACCTGGAAAGAACCTTAATCAGGAATTGAATAACAAGACTTGCTGACCTGCTTCAAATGCTCGAACTTGAATGTGCTTGTCATGCCATCTCTTAAGTCTTTTCTTGAGTAATTTGGCATTCTCGTATGAGAACATTTGGAATTCTTCTAACTCGTTTAGTTGAAGCATCTGTTTCTCTTTAACAAGCTTAAGATCCAAGTTGAGTTGCTGGAAAGCTCAGTAAGCTTTGTGCTCTAACTCCAAGGGCAAATGACAGGCTTTCCCAAAAACCAACCTATAGGGTGACATTCTCGAAAGGTGTCTTGTATGTTGTCCTGTAGGCCCATAAAGCATTGTCTAATATTTTTGACCAATCTCATCAGTTCGGGCAAACTACCTTTTCGAGTATGCCTTTAATCTCTTTGTTTGCCAGTTCTGCTTGCCCATTCGTCTGCGAATAGTAAGCTGTGGTAACCTTGTGCTTCACTCCATGTTTGTCGAGTAACCATTTCAATCATCTGTTCACAAAATGGGACTCTTCATCACTGATGATAGCTCTCAGGGTTCCAAACCTTGTGAACACATGCTTCTGCAAAAACTTCATCACAACCTTAGCATGATTCGTCAGATATGTCTCAGCCTCAACCCACTTAGACATGTAGTCTACTGCTACCAATATGTACTTGTGACCAAAAGGTGGAGGGAAAGGATTGAGAAAGTCAATACCCCAAACATCGAATAATTCTATGTCAATGATGTTTTTTTGGGACATCTCATTTCTGTTGGTGACGTTTCCAACCCTTTAACATCGATCATAACTCTTTACATAAGCATATGCGTCTTTGAATAGTGTTGGCCGAAAGAATTCGACTTGCAATACTTTGGCCACAGTACGTGTACCTCCGGAGTGTCCCCCAATCAGAGCTGAGTGGCAATGATATAGAATCTTATGTACTTCATCTTCTACCACGCATCTCTTGATCAATTGATCTGCACACTTTTTAAACAAGTATGGTTCTTCCCAAAAATAGTATTTCACATCGTGAAGAAACTTTTTCCTTTGATGATACATCTTATCAATCGGCATCAAACCACAAGCTAAATAGTTAGCAATATCAGCAAACCAAGGGGTATTATGGACATGATTTACCTTCAATATGTGTTCATTTGGAAATGACTCCTGAATGGGTATAAGTGGAGAATTCCCTTCTTGCGGCTCTAATCTAGACAAGTGGTCTGCTACTTGGTTTTCTACTTCCTTTCGATCTTGAATTTCTAGATTGAATTCTTGAAGTAGAAGTACCCATCAGATCAGTTTCAGCTTAGCATCTTTCTTGGCAAGTAAATACTTAATTATCGAATGGTCTGTTTAGACAGTCACTTTGGTACCTACAAGATATGATCAAAACTTGTCGAAAGCAAACACAATAGCAACTCTTTCTCTATTACCGTATAATTTAGTTGAGCTCCTGTCAGAGTCTGAATTGAGTAGTAGATGGGATGAAAAACTTTATATCTTCACTGGCCCATGACAGCTCCAATCGCGAAGTCACTTGCGTAACACACCAATTCAAATGGCAAACCCAATCTGGTGTGACAATTATGGGTGCCGAAACTAACTGAATCTTCAAATCTTTAAAAGCTCTTAAGCACTCCTCATCAAATTTGAACGTCGTGTTCTTCTCCAATAATTTTCATAAGGGTTTAGCAATTTTGGAGAAGTCTTTGATAAATCTTCGATAGAAACCGACGTGGCCCAAAAAACTCCTAACACTCTTTACAGATGTTGGAGGTGGGAGTTTCTCAATAATGTCTACCTTTACTTTATCTACCTCGATTCCATGTCTCGTTATCTGATGCCCTAAACAATACCTTCTCGTACCATGAAATGACACTTTTCCTAGTAGAGTACGAGGTTTGTTTCTTCTTATCACCTTAGTACCTTGGCTAGATTGGCTAGGCAATCATCATATGTATCTCTGAATATGTACGGGTAGGTGAATGTTGTCTTGTGTTGATCTTCTAGTGCTACTGTAATTTGATTATACCCCGAGTATCCATCGAGAAAATAGTAATAGTCTTGCCCTACGAGTCTATCTAGCATCTGGTTCGAAAACGACAAAGGAAAGTGATCTTTCCTAGTCGCCTTGTTCAACTTTCAGTAATGATGCAAATTCTCCATCCCATAACCATTCTAGTCGGTATCACCTCGTTATTCTTATTTTCAATGATCGAAATACCTCTTTTCTTTGGCACGCGCTAGATCAGACTTACCCATGAACTATCTGAGATGGGGTAAATTATACCTGCATCTAACCACTTGATGATTTCTTTCTTTACCATGTCCTTTATGATGGGGTTCAGTCTTCGTTTTCCATCAATCGTCCCTTTTTCGCTAGCTTTCAAGATGATCTTGTGCATGCATACAGACAAACTAATGCCACGAATAGCGGCTATGGTCCATCCGATAGCCTTCTTAAATTGTTTCAATATTAGGATGAGTTTCTCTTCTTGCTCAATGGTTAATTCTGTTGAAAGAATCATAGACAAAGTAGAAGCGTTACCTAAATAAACATATTTTAAATGTGAGGGAAGTACCTTCAGTTCTAATTTATGTGGCTCATCGATTGTCACTTTTGGTTGGGCATAATCCCTATTCTCTAAAGATTCAAAGTAGAATTGTTGATTAAATCCCCTTTGATTAGCTTCTAGCAAAGTTAAGTATTCATCCTCCTCTTCATCACTTGGAGGGTGTAATGTCAAAACTTTCTTTAATGGGTCCTCAACATAGTTGAGTTCCTTTTCCATGATTAATTCCTCTAAATTGAGCACTATAGAACAATCATCAATTTTGTTAGGAAATCGCACAGAGTTAAAAACATTAAAATGTTACTTGGTCATCCTGAACACGCATAGTAAGCTCACCCTTCTACACATCAATAAGTGTCATTCCAGTTGCTAGGAAATGCCTTCCTAGGATGATTGATACTTATTTGTCTGCTTCAAAGTCTAGAATAACAAAGTCAATAAGAGAAATAAATTTGTCTACACGTACCAATACGTCCTCTAGTTTTTCTTCTAGATGTGCTAAGGATCGATCTGCTAATTGAAGCGTAACTGTAGTAGGTCTAACTTCACCTATCCCTAACTTCCTAGGATGATTGACAGTTATTTGTCTACTTTAAAGTCTAGAATAACAAAGTCAGCAAGAAAAATAAATTTGTCTACACGTACCAATACGTCCTCTAGTTTTCCTTCTAGATGTGCTAAGGATCGATCTGCTAATTGAAGCGTAACTGTAGTAGGTCTAACTTCACCTATCCCTAACTTCCTAAATATTTACATGGGCATCAAGTTGATACTCACACCTAAATCACATAGTGCCTTATCATAATATGTTGCTCCAATGTTGTAAGGTATGGTAAAACATCTAGGATCCTTCAACTTTTGGGATAGTTTGTCTTGAAGATATGCACTGCATTCCTTTATCAAGGCTACCATCTCAAATTCTCCAAGTCTTCATTTTTTTGACAGGATATCCTTCATGAATTTGACGTAGTTCAACATTTTTTCAAGTTGCTTGAGTATGTCTAGGAACTTCTTGAATTGAACTTCCTGCTTCTACTTCTGAAGTCTTTGAAGGTAGGGTGGTGGAGGCTTCTTTACTGGAACTGGTTGATTCATCTTCTGTGGTAATTCTGCATCTAACAAAGTAGTTAGTTTATCAGAATTAACTGGTTCAAAACTTACCTTATTAGATTTTGCAGATTCTGGTTCAGGTGAAACTAAAATTTCAGCACTCAGTTGAACTTCCTCCAAGTCTTGAGCATCAGCTGGCTCTTTTTAAACTTCGACGGTGTTGGGCTCTAATGTCTTTCCGTTCTTCAGTGTTAATGCTTTACAATGGTCCTTCCGTGGATTCATCGGATTCTCCGAATCACTAGGTAAAATAAATTATGGTCGGTTTCTGAGTTCAGTTGTAAGTTAGCCCATTTGGTTTTCTAGGTTTTTCAACGTAGCTACTTGGCTTTGGATTAAGGCATCATTCTTAGCTATGTATGCCTTAAACAAGTTTTCTAAGCCATTGGATGGTTCAACTTGAGGTTTTTAAACTTATTGGGTAAAAATAGGTGGCTGGGTCGGTCTAGGTTAGGCGTATGTGTTATTGGGTTCATCCCCTTGGTTACTCTAGGAGATATTAAGGTGGTTTCGCCACGATGGGTTATAGGAATTGGATTGAAGTCCTTACCTTCCACGATTTTGGTTCTAGTTACCCATGTAATACACAGATTCTGGGTTCGACGGACATTCTTCGAACAAATGTCCTTCCCCACAATAGACACAAGCTACATTTTCAAATTCGTTTGGTGGTTGAGCTGCAAAACTATTAAACCCATTAATGATAAAATTTGTAAGCATTGAGGATATTGAGGATACCTGAGATGCAAGTGAAGTGAGAGCATCTATTTCATGTATTCCAGCGGCTCGTCTTCTTGACGCTGCTCGATTGGTTGGCCATTGATAATTTTTGCTGGCAATCCTCTCAATGATTTCATAAGCCTCATTATAAGACTTAGAAAGGAGAGCACTATTAGCAGAAGCGTCCACTACCATCCTCGTGTGGACATTAAGACCGTTATAAAACATCTCAAGTTGGATGCAATGTGGGAATCCGTGATGAGGGAATTTCTGTAATAATTCTTTATACCTTTCCCATGCTTCATACAAGGACTCATCATCCATTTGTTGGAAAGCAGTGAACTCATCCCTCAACTTAGCATTCTTGCTAGGTGGAAAATACTTCATGAGGAATCTTTCTGCTAACTCTTGCCATGTGTAAATTGAATTCGATGGCAATGAGTTCAACTAGGCTCGAGCTCTGTCCCTTAGCGAATATGGGAACAACTTTAATCATAGTGTATCTTCAGGTACTCCGGCTAAGTTGAAAGTATCGCTCATCTTCATGAACAATCTTAAGTGAATATGAGGATCTTCGATAGGCATTCCACTGAATTGGCCCATTGCCTGAAGCATCTAGAGCATGACTGGCTTCAGTTCAAACTATTGTGCCTCGATTTCAGGTCTCCTAATACCCAGATTAAGATCATGAAACACTGGCAAGGCATACTGTCTTAGAGCTCTATCCCTATCATTAGCAATAAGGATAGGATTTTGGGCAGGGTTTGCTCCACTTCCTTGATTCGGATTTTTGAAGTTCATCTCTTCAGTCATTCTTTGACTTGCTTGTCTTCTCCACTGTCGAAAAGTTCTTTCAATCTCAGGGCCCATGGGGAGTAACTCGATAATTCGATCAATACTCATAAACACTTGAAACAAACACAGAAAAAATAATTAATTTTAAATTGAATATAAAAATAAACCAAAATGCAAAATTAACAAATTCACAAATAATGACTTTAAAATAGTCCCTCAGCAATGGGGCCAAAAACATGGAACAATGAAAATGTGCAAGTGTACACAATGGCAACAAGTAATAAAGTGACAAGTAAATGCCGAGTTATTGTACCCACAGGGATTGTGAAAAGAATTATTTATGAATGCAATTTTAAAAACACTTCGGTGAAGAAAAATATTTTGATTTGAGGAGGTGATTAAAAACTAGGATTTTAACTAAGTAAAATAAATAAAAATAAAATAAAAATTCCAATGCACAATTTCAAAAGATTATTTTAATCAAGATGACATAATTGTGCTAGATTAATTACATTTCTTACCTTAGAATTATTAAACTCATGTTTATATTGTTACAAATAAATTCACGACAACTCGATAATTTGCTAACTTATGAACATACTTACCTACCAAAATCCATTTATCTCTTGACTATATCTCTATGTCAATTCAACCGATTAAATAAAATTAAAAAGCAAATGTGTTAATGCACATATATACCTATGAAATTAAAATAATCTCTTGTACATATTTCTATGTCAATTCAAACAATTAATTCAATCTCATAAGCACATAAAAGATTACGTGAGGTAACAATGTATTTCTACCTTGAAATAGTTTAATCACAATAATATTGCAAGTTATGCAAGGCTAAGGTATCGTTAGATACCATTGCTAATTTAACCTTCAGATACCTTAGATGATTAAACATGCACTGATTAAGTATTGTGTCAATTAATTACAATTTCAATCCGTTTAAATAATTAATTCATTACTTACCTTACAATTGTAATGGAAGAATAACTTAGTCATGGTTTTACCTAATCAAACATCTTTCCAAGGCCTGTAATAACACAAACACAAATTTAATATCTCAGGTAGATGAAATGCAATCAACCTAACACGAATTAAATTTAAGTCATATTAATTAAACTAAACATATCAACATCACAAATATTCATAGACATGTTCATAACAACAACAATAAAAATAAAAGGATAAGGAACAAGAATCAAATCTGGTGTTTCTCTGAGGCTTGACTAGTTTGCTCCGCTCCTCCTTCTCCACTTGTTCTTATTGAACTGAGGCTTCCATGAACACTTGAATGCTACTTGAAATGGTGGTTGAAGGACTCTTTTTCAAGAGGTGAAATCGATAAAGGAATAGGGGAAGAAAATGAAGAACAATGGAAGGGAATGAAGAGAGCAAAGTGAGAGAGAAGTGAAGAAATGAATAGGTTTGAGATGTGTTTGAAGTGAGCAACCAATGGGGGTATTTATAGGTTGAGAAGGTTGCTAAAAATAGCAAAAACCATCAGCCAAAGACTCCCCCCATGGCCAGCCACACATGTGGCATGTTTGAATATTTTAAACATGCTATTTTTAGGTAGGGGCAAATCTTGAAAGGCATGAATAGTGGAGGGGTTTGAAGGCAAACTGAAAGAGTCTTCAAAGGACATTTTGCATGCCAAATTATCTGCCAAACAAGCTGATTGGGTCAGCATGTGGGACAGTTTTGGGCTGCCCATTGCTTGGTTGGACCGGTTCAGCTTAACTGGGCCTCTTTTAATAATTAATTAACAATAATTTATTTAACACAATTAAATTGGATTAAATTTAAAATTAATTCACCTTGATGCTTCAAAATTGCTTCTCGGTTTTGCGCTTTTAGTAGTGTCTGCCAAGCCATTTTTTGCCTTTTGTGCAAATCTGTCAAAAATAATCAAAATTTAATATAAAATTAATTAAAATTCAACATGTTCATAATTTGAGTGCAATTTATTATTTTATAATTGTTATATATTTTTGACAAGAATTTTACCGAAACTGCATGAATTTGAGTTAAAAAGGGCATTAAAAAGTGTGTATATTTTTGTGTTTCCAATGAGCCATGCAAAATCCATTCTGCTAAGGGGGTATTTTTGGAAATTAAAGGGCTGACCTACATTTTATTAGATGAATACTTCCTAGCTAAGCATAAATGAATGCCAAAGTGAAGAGACATCACATTTATTCGACCAAGCATGCACCAAACATTAAGCATGAACCAATTTACTTTATGGAGTGTGAACACATTGATGTTTTAGTGTGAACAACTTAAGAGTTAGGCGTGAATGTGTTTATGCTAGTGTGAATTCATTTTATGCCGGCATTTGAATGGCTATTTTAAGGGCCTATAGAAACTATATAAAAGGGACATTTTCGAGGACATCTTTTTTTAATATAAAATGATATTGTGAGAATTTTCTCTCCAAGGTTCTTGAGTGAACTTACCAAACTTATCAAACTTTTGAGTTTGTGGCATTCAACCCTTTGACTTATCACTTCATTTACCACCCCGAAGTGTGACATCTTTATTATACCAAGGTTCTAGTGTTTGTTAAATTTAAACGGGTCGAGTTCGATTATAACTTCAGTCCCGTAAAATATTTAAGTGCTACAGGTTGTGGTTTCCACCAACCTTTGAACCTATTCAAGAGATCCTTCAAAACAAGAAATTTTTCGAACTATCCTAAGACTCGGAAAATCATATCAACAGGTTCATGAGTTTTATGGATTCCTTTTTCGATTACAATTAGATCTTAATGGTCCAAGGTGACTTAGAGAAAACAAATTTCATCACTGACGAGGGGTTGTTCTATTATCAGGCCATGCCTTTTGGCCTAAAGAATGCGAGAGCAACCTATCAGAGGCTGGTAAACAGAATTTTTAGGGAACATATAAGATGTGTTGTCGAATTCTATGTTGATGATATGTTGGTGAAACGGGTAACTATGGAGGAGCATGTATAAAACTTTTCAGAGGCGTTCGCTAATTTGAGGGCCCACAACATGAAGTTGAACCTTGAGAAGTGTGCTTTTGGCGTGTGAGCAGGTAGATTCTTGGGTTTTGTGATCTCAATGAGAGGGTTAGAAGCGAACCTAGAAAAGATTCGTGCTATTCTAAAAATGTCTCTTCCGTAAAAAATTAAGGATATTCAACACCTCACGGGAAGGATAATGACACTTAACAAGTTCATCTCCAAGATGGTAGACAAGTGGCTCTCCTTTTTCAAAGATTTGAGAACTTCCTTTTCATGGACTAAAGAATACCAACCAGCCTTTGAAAAACTTAATTTGTACCTCACCTCCCCACAACTTCTGAAGTCATCGCAAGTGGGAGAAACCCTCTACTTGTATCTGGCTATCTCGGAGGAAATAGTTGTAGTTTTCTTGGTTAGAGTAGAAGGTGTTCACGAGTTCTCAGTGTACTATGTTAGTAAGATGCTATAATATGGCGAGCTCAAGTCTCGAAGATTAAAAAACTTATTTTTGCTCTCATTGTCACAGCTCACAGGCTATGTCCTTATTTCTAAGCCCGTCCTGTTGTAATCATGACAAGTCAACCCATAAAATATATATTGTCCAAAGCTGACAAATCAGGAAGGATGACAAAGTCGAGCATTGAGTTAGCTGAGTTTGGTGTAGAGTATGCATCGAAGATGATAATAAAGGGAAAGATATTAGCCGATTTTATAGTTGAATTCTCTTTTGAGAGGCCTATTAACGCAAAAAGTAACATAATTTATAACTTGAGATACTGTGCCATGAGTATTTTACAAAATTACATAAATTGGATATTTGTAATCTCCTGTAAATGCTAATGACCATCAATAATATAATTCACTATCTTTGTGATAATTTGTGGTAAACTTATACTATACTCTAAGATCTATTTTTCCATCTGTTGCATGCAACATAGTAGTTAGTTCACCTCAGGAGGATATAAACGCGACTGATGACTTGAAAACATAGTTAGTCTACATTAATGGTTCCACAACAAAGATGAGATTAGCAGCAGGAGTAGTCTTAGTTGATCCTAGTGAGAATGAACAAAAATATGGGCTATCTTTCTGTTTTCAAACATCCAAAAATACGACAGAATATGAAGCTCTAATTGCAGGATTACAATTAGCTCACCAGTTTGGGGTGAGAGACCTTGTCATACATATGGACTCCTAATTGGTGGCAAAACAAATGAATGGTGAAAATAAGGTGAAGGAGCACAAATGAAGCAATTTTAAACAAATGAGGTGAGATTAAGGAGCACAAATGAATGGCAGAATTCGAAAAGGAGTAAGTGAAGCAATTTTCAAGGAAGGATAACACGCGTGCAAATGCTTTATCTAAGCTGGTGTCCTCGATTTTCATCGAACAAAGAGGAAAAATTTTGTTAGACTACAAAGACACTCCAAGCTACAACACCCTACAGGTTCTTAGCTTGGATCAAGAAGAGACGTGGATGACTCCAATAATTTGCACGTTACAGGGAAAGAAAATTCATATGGATAGGAAGGAGCTGGCAAAGTTATGGCGTAGAGCTGTGAGGTATGCCAGTATTACACATTATGCATGCTCAAATTAGCTACAAACTGATGAGATAGAAGGTTAAGTAAAATGAAATTAAGTTATCTAATCATTCAATTATATAATTAATTAAAATAGTTTATTTTGTCATACAACTAATAGGTATACCCTTGTAGAGGGTGTCCTGTATAGAAAAGGGGTACTCACATCCGCTGCTGCGATGCCTAACACCTTCTGAGGCTGAATATGTGATGCAAGAGATTAATGAAGGTATTTGTGGTGATCACTTGGGTGTAAGGTTACTGACACAAAAAGTCTTCAAGCAGGGATGCTCACCGGTCGACGGTACAGAAGGATGCTCACCGTTTGGTGCGAACTTGCGACTCTTACCAGAGATATGCTCAGGTACAATGGCAACCAGTAGAGCCTTTATAGACCATGTCGAGTCCTTCGCCATTTCTGACTTAGGGAATTGATATCCTCGGTTCGTTCCCAATAGCCACGGCTTAGAAGAAGTTTATAATGGTAACTATAGACTATTTCACTAAGTGGATCGAAGTTGAAGCTTTAGCAACCATTACAGAGAGACAAATGTAATCTTTCCTTTGAAAAATCAATCGTGTGCAAATTTGGCATACTACACTTAATCATAATGGAGAATGGCATAGAGTTTCAAGAAAAATTCAAGAATTTTTGCAAGGAAAATTCAAGAGTTTGTCAAAATCCCACAAACAAACGGTCAAGTTGAGGCAATGAACAAAAAGATTTTAATAGCCCAAAAAAAGAAGGTGGATGAGGCTAGGGTGCTTGGTTAGAGGAACTATCAAGAATTATGTGGGCTTTACGAACTTCACCTTATAAACGACAAGGGAGACAATATTCTCTCTTGTTTATGGTGCAGAGGTAGTAATTCTTGATAAGATTAGCTTACGATCACATAGAACAACACATTTTGATGAAGATGCCAACCAAGAGGCCTTGAGACTCGGCCTAGATCTAATTGATGAAGTCAAAGAAGCAGCAGAGGTTAGGAATATATCCCGCGCTCAACAGGTGGCTCGATACTACAATTCCAGAGTTAAAAATAAATAGTTCCAAGTACAATCGAAAACAAGGTAGCACACATGGAACGTTAGCCCTCAATTGGGAGGGACCCTATAGAATCGTGCAGAAAATAGGGTATAGAGCTTACCAAAATAGAGGGTGCTGTCCTCCCACAAACCTTGAACGCTCGATACTTAAAAAAATACTATGTAGAATTTCTTACCCCTTAATAAAGAATGTTATTGACAAATATCTGCCGTCAAAACCCATTTTTGGAAATCAACTTTTTATTTTAAAATGAAAATGGAGTAGTCACGAATCCTTTTTATTAGGTGTGATTGGATTACCTTGAAACTTAATCATTTTAATAAAATTGTTAAATTTACTAAAATGATAATTTTTGGTCTACAAAATCTAAGAAGTGGGTTCGAGAGTCGGTTACGATGAGGAAGGATTAGCACCCTCATAACGCCCAAAATTGGTACCTAGTTGATTACTTGATGTCTTAGTGTCGAGAATTGAGAATTCAAGGAAAATTTAAAATACGATCCCCTTTTTGCATGACTTGATTAAACTATTGTTAATTAAATTAAATTTTATGGAGAAAAGCCTTATTTCCAGCTAATCGAGAAGGAAATATCATACCCCATAAGTTAGGGCACGATGTCTCGAATCCCCCAAAACAAGAATAATCGCCATTTGATCATTGCCTAAATCTTATGTGTTTTCATTTTAAAAAGGATATTTGATTACTTCGGTACAAGGAGAAAGTCATACTCCATAAGTTAGGAGCATGACCCCTCGAATTCCACAAATAAAGGATACTGCCTCGATCTTAAGTCATTCTTTGTACGTTTGCGTAGGAAAACAGATAATTGTATGCAAAAATATTTTCAATACATTGTGATAGAAAAATTATGATATTGACAAAATAACAACATAAATAATAAAATCAAATGACAATAATATGATGAATACAATAATAAGAAATAAAAATAAATAAAATAATAAAAAAATTATTCGATTAATATTACAATATAATAAGGATAATAATGGTCAAATAATATAAAAATTTATGTTAATAATATAATTATGTTCAAAAAATGTTGATTTTTGAGCCAATTTTAACAGAAAATAATATTAATTAACAATGGTTATCACTTAAGTATTAATAGTATCAATAATAAAAATAAAAGACCAACATAAAATAATCGAGAAATTCATGGGAAAAAATGTAAATAGCATAAATTATAAATGCTGGAAATTAAATAACAAAAAGTCAAGGGGTGGGATTAAATGAATAGGGGATTAAATTGAAACCATAACAAAATTTTAGGGCATAAATAAATAAAACACTAAATAAAGGGTTAGATTAAAAATGCAATAAAGTGTAGGGACCAAAAGGGCAAATAACCCGAACCTAGTACACGTCATTCCCGAAGGGTCGATAGTCTAGGGACTAAAATGAAAGAATTCAAAGTTAAGTGGCGTGATTTTTTTTAAAAAAAAGAAAAAAAACAGAATTAGGACCATATTGAAAGGCGCTTAATGGCGGAAGGACTAGGACAGCAATTAGACCCCTACTACAAAAACACGTAGATCCCAGGGCATCCAGATCGGGTCATCGGGTCAGCCCTCAAAATGAAGTCATTTTAGGGCATTTAGGGCTAGGACGAAACGGCGTCGTTTAGGTGACCCTATGTAAGTAAAAAAAATATTTTAAAAAATCATTTCTAGACCATTTAAAAAAATTTATGTTCTTTCTTTTTTTTTCTCTGAAGCCATCCCTGTCTTTGACCACAGGGCTGTCGTAACCCCATTGTGGCCATTAGTCATCAGCAACGACAATCGTCATCTCCGGTGGCCAAAAATTTTTTGTTAAAAAAAATCCCTTCGAACCCCCTAACTTCTCCGAGGATGGATCTGATGTTAGATCCGAAGTAAAACAACCAGACCCTAAAGATATTTTTACAAAACCTTTTGGTTTCTTTATTTTTTTGAAGGGTCACCCTTATTTCCTCGCCCGACGAAACCCAAACGAAGCTGTCTTTCATTGGAGACAGTGGCCTCGGCTTCCCACGGCGAAGAACAAAGCAACACAAGTAAGAAATAATTTTCTTTTTTTATTTATATTTTTCAAGAAACAAAAATAGATAAAATGAACTACCTTTCTTTTAAACTTGTTGCTTTTTTTGAATTCGATTTCTTGTGTGTCCAAAAATACAGAGGGTTTTGTTTGGCTTTTATAGCTGAATCAAAATACAAATATATATATTTTTCTCTTTTTTGCTTGTTCACTATTTCTCTACTTCTACTTTCTGTCCTTTGCTTTTTGTCTTCTTTCCCTTTTTGCAGGTGGTGGTGGCAAAGGGCGAAGTAAACGGCGATGGGGAGCCACGCCTTTTCCATTTCGGTGAAAAGGCAGATCTTGGGCAACACATTTACGGATGTGGCGGAGGCTATGATGTAGATGGCTTTAGGATTCTAGGGTTTCCTATTTAGTTTTCAGGTTCGGGGCTTTTGGGTTGTTGGGTTATTGAGCTTTAGAGTTTAGGTTAGCAGATTGAGTCATGGGCTTGTAATTTGGAATGTTAATGGACTTTATTTTTTTTGTTTGTTTTTCTTGGTTTTTTATTTTATTTGTTTGGGTCGAATAAAATTGGGCCTTTACAGCTGCCCCTCTTTGCTCATTGTCGTTTAACGGGAATGGAGCAAAGACTTTAAAAGAGGACCAATTTTGTCTGGTCCCGCTGCATCTTGATTTCTCTGGTGCTTCTCTTTTTCTAGTAACCCATTTTTCAATTCATTGGTTACTCTACTTCACTGTATCTACTTCACTATAACTTTAGAAAGGTAGGATTTAGTGTTACAGTTTCATCTTACTCCATTGCAACTTCAAGGAGATAAGATTTGTTGTTGTAGTTTCAAGCCGACCCAATACAACTTCAAGGGTATAGGATTTGTATCTTCATTTTGCTCTGCTGCAACTTCAAGGAGATAAGATTCGCTATGGTAGATTCAATCCGACCTACTGTAACTTCAGGGGTATAGGATTTGTGGTTTCACTGATCTGTTACACCGGTCTCTAGTGGAACAGAACCTGTAGAATCCATTTCATAGGCCTATATTTTATGTCAAGTGATTAGGATGTTATGATCAGAATGAATCAAATGCTCCTAACTAGATGTATATGAATGCCATTTGTATGAATGCAGAATGTCATTTTTGAGAATGATCCCCTTTTTAGTGCTTAGGTTGACATTGCTCATTGTTCGTCAAGGTTCTATCACTGATGTGTTACCATGCCTTCTTGTTCAGGTCTAGTATCTTTGACAGGAAACCTGAAGAGGTAATCACAATTTGGACTATTCGTTCTAAGATATTTCCAACCTTTAAATTTGGTTAGTTCTAACTAGTGGTCCTATTTCAGGTCTCTGTACTATTTAGAAATATATCAGAACGATATGCAAAAATCTTTTTACTTTAATATTGTTAGTCTCTCCATCATTATTTCAATGCAAAAATGCTTCGACAAGGTCGTAACAATGGACAAGACTAAAATTTATTGGGGGAAAAGCTCTTAATGAAAAGATTAATCAAATTGGCAAACATTGCTAAAACAAAAAAGTGGGTAAAAATGAAGCCAAGTGCCCTAGATATCGCAGTATAAGCTTCTCCGAGCAAACTTGCTAAGGGAAAATCTAAGCCTGACATGTGTTTGGGAGACCTAGAGTACTCTATCGATGCCCTAAGGTGTAAAGTTTCTCTTCCTTGCTACCTTTGAGGGGAAGCGACTATTACATGCCCATTATTTAGTCAAAATTTCAGCCCCCTTTTTGGGTTTTCAACTCAAAACTCCTTTGGTCTTAAGACGCCCTTTGCGAGTTTTCATAGGGTTGGGCAAATCTCTGTCATCCATCTAAGTTAAAATCAATGCTCCTCCAGAAAAAGGCCTTTTTACCACAAAAGGTTCTTCCCTATTCGGCATCCATTTTCCTCTAAAGTCCTTTTGTATGAGAAGGATCATTTTCAACACTAGGTCCCCCTATGGAATTCTATAGGGTGAACCTTTTTGTCATAAACTCGCATCATTCATTTTTTATACACCTGTCCATGATAGATAGCTTTGAACCTCTTCTCTTTGATCAAGTTTAACTGATCATATCAAGATTGGATTCATTCTGCTTCGTCTAACTTCAACTTTGATAAAACTTAGAGAGAAGGAATCTCGACTTCAATGGGAAAGATTGCCTCTATTCCATAAAGCAATGAGAAAGGTGTTGCCCCAATGGAGGTTCAGATAGATGTTCGATAAGCATAAAGGGTAAATGGTAACTTCTCATGCCAATCTTTATAAGTCTCTGTCATTTTCCCCACGATCTTCATAATGTTCTTATTGGTTTCCTCCACTACACCATTCATTTTTGGGTGATATGGTGACGAGTTGTGATGTTTGATCTTGAATTAACTACAGACCTCTGCTATCGTGCTGTTGTTCAAATTTAATGCATTGCCAAATATGATCTTTTCTAACATTCCATACCGACATATGATCTCTTTCTTTAAGAATTTGCTAACTGCTAACTTTGTGACATTGGCATAAGAAGTGGCTTCTACCCATTTGGTGAAGTAATCAATGACCACAAAGATGAATCGATGCCCATTGGAAGCTTCTGGCAAGATCTGCCCATTGACATCCATACCCCACATAGAGAAGGGCCATGGAGAAGTCATAACATGAAGAGGTGAATGAGGCACATGAATTTTGTATCCATAAATTTGGCATTTATGAAAACCCTTGGCGTAATTAATACAATCCCCTTCCATAGTAGACTAATAATATCTGAATATCATGATTTGCCTGGCCATTGTAAAACCATTAGCATGTGTTCCGCAAATACCCTCATGGACTTTTTCTAGGATTTTCTTGGCCTCAACAACATCTACACACCTTAGCAACACTTGGTATTTTCTTCTTTTGTATAGGATCACTCCATCTAGGACGTACTCATTGGCTAGCCTTCTTAGAGTCTTGTTATCATTCTCGGTTGTCTGCTCAGGGTATTCACGATTCTTTACATATTGCACTATGTCATGGTACCAAGGGCGATCATCTCTTTCTTCTTCCTGGATGTTGTAACAATGGGCCAGGGCCTCATAAATGCTCATCTGGATAGGTTTTATATCCTCTTATTTGTTCACTTTGACCATGGAAGCTAAGGTAGCCAAGGCATCAGCCATCTAATTTTCATCTCATGGGAGGTAGCAGAAGGTGATTTCATCAAACTCCTTAATTAACTTGAGAACTAGCTTTTAATAATCAATCAACTTGGGATCTCTCGTCTCCCATTCACCTTTGAGTTGATAGATAACTAATGTAGAGTCCCCATATACCTCTAGTACCTTGATATTGTATTCTATAGCTACACGGATACCCATGATGCATGCCTCATATTCTGCCATGTTATTTGTGCAATCAAAACCAAGTTTACTAGTGAAAGGATAATGATCTCCATCTGGGGATACTAGGACTGCCCTAATTCCGTTACCTATGGCGTTTGAGGTGCCGCCAAAATTTAATTTCCAAGGATATTCTCTTGGAGTACCTTTTTCAGTGGTTGCAACATACATCAGATCCATATTTGGAAAATTGAAATTTAAAGGCTCGTAATCCTCTAGTGCTCTACTAGCTAGGAAATCCACTATTGCACTCCCCTTTACTACCTTCTGGTTTACATAGATTATATCAAATTTGGAAAGTAGAATTTGCCATCAAACTATTTTTCCATTCAATGCGGTTAACGCCATCATGTACTTTAAAGTGTCCATCTTCGAGATGAGCCAAGTCATATGGTACAACATGTATTGTTTCAGCCTCTAGGTAGTCCAGATTAAGGTGCAACACAACTTCTCAATTGGCAGATATCTTGTCTTGCATTCGGTAAAATTCTTGCTAAAGTAATAGATTGCTCTTTCATTCCTCCCTGACTCATCATGTTGGCCAAGTACGCATCCCATATAATTTCCAAATACTGCCAAGTACAGTATTAGTGGTTTATTTGGGCTAGGCGGCATCAGCACTAGGGAATTGTGTAATAGCCTGATTTTGACCCTAATCGAAGAAAGTAGCTTCAGGATCACAAATCTGAGTTAGAAAATATTTAATATTATTTTTGATATTTGCAATATGTGAATTAATATGTGTGAAAATTTCGTACGAAAATTTGATCGTTTGAGTGCTCAATTTGATAAAATGACTTAATCGCGTAAAATGGAAATTTAGGGGTTAAATCTAAAAGCACCTAATCGTTGTTGTCTTTTAAAATGGGAGGAGTTAAGAAGCAATTAGACCATGAAATATATAGTGGGTGGCATATGACAAAATTGGCCTTAATATATATGTTATATATATTTATTATAATAAGTTAATTTAGTCATTTGGTAAATTATAATATATAATTAAAATAAGTAATGAAAAGATGAATATCTTCATCTTTCTTAGCCGAATGTTGAACATGAAGAACTCATCCATGGCTTTTTAAAGTTTTGGCATTTCCATAGCTAGATTAAGGTATGTTTTGGTTTCGGTTTTTGATGTTTTTTACATTTTTGTGATCATTGCTTTGTGTTCTATCAAACCCATGCTTTAATTTTAGAATTTGATGGTGATTTTGAGATGTGCCATTGATGAATGCTTGAGATTTACGATAGTTGATGATGAAATATGAAAGATATGTAAAAGATTAACATGTTTTGTCTTTGAATTTTTGGTGAAATTGAGTAATTAGGGCTAAATTGTGAAAATAAATTTTTGAGGGACTAAAATGTGAAATAAATGAAAAGTGTGGACTTGTATGAAGCTATGAATATTCGGCCCTAGCATAGTGTGGGCAAATTTTGTGTATTTTGTGTTTCATACAATAGGGACTAAATTCTAAAAACTGTAAATGTTAGGGGCAAAATGGTAATTTGCCCATTTACGTGTTTTGGACTAAATTGAACGAAATAATATTTAAACTAGTTCATTTTGAATATATTTAGATCAAGAACCAAAAAAATCGGAATTGGATCAGGGAAAAACTAAAGTCATCGACTAATCGCCCGGTTTCAATCTTCACTGTCCGCGGTAAGTCTATTAGCAATTTAATGTTATTAAATCAGCATATATACATGTATATCTATTGTATATTTAATGAGCTATAATTAAAAGTATATAAATTGAATTAAAGGTATGAATTATATATATGTATATGTGAGGTTCGAATATATATGTATATACATGTATAAGTTCTTGAATTGAATTAAAGGTATGAATTATATATATGTATATGTGAGGTTCGAATATATATGTATATACATGTATAAGTTATTGAATTAAATTAAAGGTATGAATTTTACATATGTATGTGTGTGATTCGAATAGATGTATATACATATACAAGTACTTGAGTTGAATTAAAAGTATGAATTGTAAATACTTATAAGATTCGAACATGGATTACAAACTTCTTGAGGTGAAGTTAATGTGTGAATTGTACATAAATGTTTCAAACATGTTTTTGCTATTAAGAATTACATGAGGAATCATCTTTGTATCTATGATATTCAGGTTCTGTGCCTAGCAGGGTTAATGCCGGTGAATTTTTCAGACTTAATGTCTAGCAGGCTTACTGCCGGTGTTCTGAGTCAGGCTTCAAGCCTCGCAGGCTTTATGCTGGTGAATCATTTAAAATATGTGTTTAGTAAGTTCTTTGTCAAAATAACAACAAATGAATTATAAAATTATAATAATTTAGTATATGTTATTATATCTTATTTAATAAGTATTTATATGCATTCGGTTATATACCTTTGCAGTGTATATGCTTTTGATTATAAGTATTTGATAGATATATATATGCATTCGGTTATATACCTTTGATGTGTATATGCATTTGATTTTAAGTATTTGATAGGTATATATGCATTCGGTTGTATACATTTGATGTGTATATGCATTCGATTATAAGTATTGGATAGGTGTATATGCATTCGAATGTATATATTTGATGTGTATATGCATTCGATTATAAGTAGTTGATTAGTATATATATGCATTCGGTTATAATTATTTGATGAGTATATACATACATTTGGTTTTATACATTCAATGAGTACAAATATTTGGTTATCAATAAAATGATCTAAGGATATCAAAAGTTCATCACTCTATCCTCTATTTTGGTATTTAAATGTTTGAACTCAACTTATGGCATGTATAGATTGGATAATGTTTTGAATGTTGTATTTTGATATACTGTATATGTAAATAATAGCCATGCGAAAATGGCTTAATTCCTTATGGTTTAGTTTGTTTGCAGTGTTTATGTTTTGTTTTAAATGGTAAAAAGTAGGACTTATAATTATGCATATTTGATTATAGTTTAAGCTTATTATATGTAAATATATGTGATGCACATGTCTTGATTTAAAATAGTTGATTTAGTTTTGGATTTAGTCAATTGGCCGAACATACATAAGGTAGAATGACATTTAGATTGAATGTTAATAGGTTATAAATAATGAGTTAGTATTAGTCAAAAATTTCACTTACTTGAAATAGGATTCGGATTTATTTTGTATGAATTTGGTTTTGGCATATTGATCAAAAGTTAAGTATGTCTTGGATGAAGTGATTGTTAAATTGAGTTCACGAAATGGTGTTTATGTTAATAAAATGTTATGAAATAAATTAGTAATTTGCATATTTATATATTCGATTATATGATATTATAAATCATGTATAATTTGAAATTAAACCAATTATGTGTATTGAGATATTTGACTTGTAAATTGCACATTCGGTTTATGTTCTTTTTAAATAGTTAAAATATATATATTCATTTGTATTAGTTGGTACTATATTATAGTGTTTCGAATTTTAATATGTGAATATGTGAATATGAATATGAATGAATAGTTAAGTTCAGGTATATTTTGAGTTAAACAAATTGCATGTAAATGGTTAAAATTGTTGAATTCAAATGAACGTTTGTTCTGAGTTGTGTTTTGTTCAGTAATGCCTTGTAACCCTAATTCGGTGACGGATACGGGTTAGGGGTGTTACAAATTAGACATGTAATTTTTGACCTTGTCGATGGTCTTCTGGAATTCCTCATCCTATGTTTTATAAGGAGACAGAATATGGGTTCACATTTTTAGTTAGTTGTGAAATGAACCGAGCAATGTAATTTAATCTCCCTAGAAACCCCAAACCTCCTTTTGGGTATGCAGCGGTGGTAACTTCTATATAGCCTTGACTTTATTTGGGTCAATCTTGATCCCTTTCTCACTGGCTACAAATCCCAGTAATTTACCCGACGTGGCCCCAAAAGAGCATTTTGATCGATTCAGTTTTAGTTGAAAATTTCTCAACCTCAAAAATAGTTTCCTTAAGACTTCCACATGCTCCTTTTTTGTTCGGGATTTTACAATCATATCATCGACATAAACCTCAATTTCTTTTGTGCATCATATCATGAAACAAAGTTACCATGGATTTTTGATATGCTGCTTCCATATTTTTCAATCCGAATGACATCACTTTATAAAAAAATGTTCCCTACATTGTCACGAATGTGGTCTTCTCCATATCTTCATGATGCATCTTTATCTAGTTGTATCCGAAGAAACCATCCATGAATGAGAACAATGAATGGCTATCATGTTGTCCACTAGGGTATTGAAGTGAGCCAACGGGAAATTGTATTTTGGGCTATCCTTGTTTAAATCCCTATAGTCTACACACATTCTTACTTTCCCATCTTTCTTAGGGACGAGGACTACATTGGCTACCCACTTCGAATATTTGACAACTTGTAGGAAATTAGCGTCAAATTGTTTCTTAACCTCTTCTTTTATTTTCAATAGTACGTCAGGCCTCATCCTTCGAAGTTACTACTGAACTGGCTTGAATTCTTCCTTTATAGGAAGTTGGTGTACCACGATATCAATACTTAGACTAGGCATGCCTTGATACGACCATGCAAAGACATCTTTGAATTCTTGGAGTAACTCAACGAGATCTCGCCTTGTCTCTGTAATGATGCAAGTTCTAATTTTCACCTCCTTCTTTTCTTGTTCATCCCATAAGCTCACAATTTCCACTGACTCTTTGTGAGGTAAGATCTATTTCTCATTTTGCTTTCCCAGTCATAGCAGATCAGGAGACAAGTTACAATCTTGCTCATCTTCAAAGTCCTGAGGTTCCTCTAGACACATATTCTGCTCAAAAGGAGATTTTGAGTCAGCAGCAGCATCGCTCGTATCATTGATATCCGGAGACCTATTATAGGAATAAAAGGAGACCCAAATAACAAATAAATTTAAGAATAATCATTTGTGTGGTATGGGTATGAATGAAATGAAAAAATAGAAGAATATTTGTCAAGTGGAACACAAAGATACATTGTTTTTATTGAAATAAAAATAGTTGACATGTGCCTTTTTCCCGAATAAAAATTAGATTGGGGCCGAGAATTAGCTAGGCTCCTTAGGGAAGTTAAGGCTTTGAGTATTAGGGCAAGGACCTATATGTGACATGTATCTGTTTTATGTAAAGAAACTTATTTTCTAGTAAAGTTGTTCTAATAGATTTGAACTAGAATCAATGCCCTTTTTTTTGCATTCATTCATTAGCATTACATTTCATTACATGTATTAAATTTCATAAAAAAGACCCTAATTAATCAAAGTTATGACAGTTACCCTGGAAACCACCAAGAATCTGCCAACCGAATATCGTTACAGTACCCGCAGTAAAACCAAACCCATGGATTAAAGGTTAGAGAGACTAGAACAATTTCAGAAAGACATGCAAGATCAGTTGCAAGCGCAGTTGCAGGACCAACTAGCCAAGGTGCAACAAGACAGAAATGACCAAATACAGGAGTCCCAAAGAAGCATAATAAGCCAGTTAACCTAGTTACTGCCCGGCAGACTTGAAAAAAGGAAGAGTGCTGTAAACTCTGGAGATGATACCGATGACCCTACATATCCCCCAATCTTTACCCCAGTGAACGTCCAAGCCCAGCTGGATACATATCCATGAAGAGTACCCATTACCATAAGACCACATAAATACTAGACCGGCACCTCAAGACTGGTGAATTACCTAATGGGTTCAAGTTCCAACCCTGGAGATAATCCAACCAACCCCGTTGTTCCAAATTGGGACGACATGGTGAAAATGGAGAGGGAAAGAGTAGAATTGCCAAAACAACTGAAAGATCGGTGCAAGTGGTTGGAGGAGAAATTCAGAGCTATGGAAAGTGCTAATTACCTTTGCGAGGTTGATGCCAAGGAATTGAGTTTAGTCCTAGATCTAGTGCTCCCACCAAAATTGAAAACTCTAGAATTCGAGAAATACAATGAGACTAGTTGCCCTGAGGCCCATATCACAATGTTCTACCGAAGAATGACCAATTGTTAGTCCATTGTTTCCAGGATAGTTTGATCAGGTCGGTTGCCAAAGGTATAATCAGCTGAGCTGTGCCAAGATCAATTCATGGAAAGACTTGGAATAGGCTTTCATGAAATAGTACAACCATGTGACTAATATAACACCCGATAGAATTACGCTACAAAACATGGAGAAGAAGCAAAATGAAAGCTTTAGGCAATGCGCTCAAAGGTGGAGGGAGGTAGCAACACAAGTTCAGCCACCTTTTCTGGAAAAAGGAAATGACAATGCTTTTTATCAACACCTTGAAAGCCCCGTTCATCAACCATATGCTGGGTAATGCTACTAAGAGCTTTTCAAATATAGTTATGTCCAGAGAAATGATTGAGAATGCAATTGGAAAAATAGAAAGTTAAGAGCACGACCCCTCGAATTCCCCAAATAAAGGATATTGCCTTGATCCTAGACTATTTAAAAAAAGTATTCTTTTCTTTCTTTTTTTCTTTAAAGCCATCCTTGTCTCTGACCACAAGGCCGTTGCAACCCCATAGTGGCCACTGGTCATTGGCGATAGCAACCATCGTCTCCAGTGGCTGGAAATTTGTTTCCCAAAAAAAGCCCTTCGAACCCCCTAACTTCTCCGAGGGTGGATCTAATGTTAGATCCGAGGTAAAATGACCAGACCCTAAAGACATTTTTAAGAAACCTTTTTGTTTCCTGATTTCTTTTAAAGGGTCGCCCTTATTTCCTCATTCGACAAAACCCAGACGAAGCTGTCTTTCATGGGAGACAGTGGCCTCAGCCTCCCACGGCGAAGAACGAAGCGGCATAGGTAAAAAATAACTTTCTTTTTTTATTTTATTTATATTTTTTGAGAAATAAAATAGATAAAACGAATTACCTTTCTTTTAAACTTTTTGCTTTTTTGTATTCGATTTCTTGTGTGTCCAAAAATACAGAGGGTTTTTCTTTTGCTTTTATAGTCGAATCAAAATACAAATATATTGTTTTTTTTCTTTTTTGCTTGTTCATTGTTTCTCTGCTTTTACTTTCTTTCCTTTTCTTTTTGTCTTCTTTTCTTTTTTGCAGGTGGTGGTGGAAAAGGGCGAAGTCAACGGAGATGGGGAGCACGCCTTTGCAATTTCAGTGAAATGGGGCAAATGAGGCATCAGATCTTAGGCAACACATTCGCTGATGTGGTGGGGACTGTGGCGCTAATGGCTTTAGGGCTCTAGGGTTTCTTATTTAGTTTTTAGGTTTAGGGCTTTTGGGTTGTTGGGTTATTGGGCTTTAGGGTTTAGGTTAGGAGATTGGGTCATGTGCTTGTAATTTGGACTGTTAATGGAATTTATTTGTTTTTGATTATTTTTCTTGGTTTTCTATTTTATTTGTTTGGACCGGATAAAATTTGGTTTTTACATATGCACTTAAGTTATTTGTTTGTCAACATAGCTCGCGAACCTATGCTCTCAGCTGAGGTTTAAAGGTGAGATGAGTTGTACTCACAACCTTCATTTATTTGAGTAAGCTAAGTTAAGCTCACTACTTCAGAACAACTCATGGACCTAAGCTCCCAACTGACAACTTGAGGACCTACGCTCCAAGCTGATGTTTAAAGGTTAGATGAATTATACTTACAACCTTCATTTATTTCAGTAAGTTGAGTTAAGCTCACTACTCTGGGACAACTCGCGAACCTACGCTCTCAACTGACAGCTCATGGACCTACATTTCTATTGATAAACTTCAACACAGCCCACCGACCTACGCTCCCAGCTGATGTTTAATGGTTAGATGAGTTATACTCACAACCTTATTTATTTGAGTAAGCTGTGTTAAGCCTGCTACTCCGAAATAGCTCGCGGACCTATGCTCTCAGCTGACAGCTCACGAACCTACGCTCTTAACTGATAAACTTCAATGCAGCTCGTGATCTATGCTAGGTTAGATGAGCTATGCTCATACCCATCATTTATCTCATCCCCAACAGATATTCAAAATTTAATTGAGATAGGCTCCTAACCCAAGTTACTTAAAACTTTTTGAGTCAAAATGGGTTAAGGATCACATGAGTAAAACTACTCAGCTACTCTAAGTCAATCGAAAGCTTATAAGCACGTATTCAAAAATTTGACAAAGTCCAATTTCTCGTTATTAACAATGCTATTAAACAACAAGTTATATGGTGTTCGCAAAGGACTATAATGGCATAACATTAGCAAATAAACTTGAAATTTTTCCAACTCAAAAATCTAATTTCATACTTGAAAAAATAAATACAATAGTATACAAGCTAAGGCATATCACTAAGTCCTTTTAGGGTTGCTAAAGGCTTCGTTTTCTCTCGTACTCCCTTCGCCAGCTTTGTTGTTATCATTTTCGTTGGTAGAGGAAACGCTGGTTTCAGCTTGATCTTCATCCAAGTAGAAATATTTAGAATTTCTCCACTTGGGCACGAACTCTTCTCAGGCAGCTCTAGGAAGGGAGGTGAATGTTAAACCCCAGTTGGTCACTAACAATGTTGCAGAGAGCATCAAAGTCAACCCTAAGTGCATCAAAAGACCCACCAACAACTTGAGCGAGCATTAAGATATTGGCCTTTAGCTCGGGCAGGAAATTATTGAAAATTTAAAGAGTTTCCTTCTTGAAACCTTCCAAAGCTTCAGCGTGCTTATGTTTCAAGCTCGCCATAGCAACCTTTTATTCTTCAGCCATTCTGCTCATAGTAGCCTGATGCTCTTCAACCATCCTGTTCATACCAGCATCCATGTTTTCCTTTTTTGTTCGTTTAGTTGTGACCACACCAGACAGTTTCCCTACCTTGCCCTCAATGACCACCAAGCTCTCAACCAAGTTCACCCACAAGTCTTGGTTTTCTTGTTTTAGCTTGGAGTGGAGATCACGAGCTCTCTCTAGGGCTTGCAGAGCATTTTGGTAAGAGTCATCAAGCTCTCTCTTGCTAGCCTCAGCCAAGAGAACTTGTAGGGACAAAGCCAGTTCTTACAAAGAAGGCCTCTTCACACCACTAGATGAACCAACTAACTACAAATGATCCTTGGTTGCTTCTGGAAAAGAGACCATCAAATGATTGGTGACAGCTTTGGGGCTATAAGGGAACTCTCTTGCACTCAGGTGCTCACGCCAAGGAAACAACTCTCCAGTCTCATCACCCATCCCAACAAATTTCACAGGTGCGCCAACAACACTATCCTCCGCGATGGTACCAAAAGTAGTTTTGTTCGAAGCTCCTTCCGTGGTTGGGGGACAAGAAGAATGATAAGCAGAAGGTAAGTTAGTAAGAACAATAGCTGAAGAACTTACGTGGAAAACTGTAGGTGAGCTCACATGAGCAAGAAAGGGTGAGCTCATAACAGGGAAACAAGAGCAGCGAAAATAACAACAGAAGGCCCAGTGTGGTTTGTCCTCTTTTTCTGACGCTGTTCTAACCTTCCACTATCTTCCTCCTCCTCGCTGCTTACCACAACATTAGCATCCCCAGTATTAGTCCTGTACTTCTTGTGCATATCTAGCATAGAAGCTCGCATGTCCATATATTTTTCTATTTCGCATGAAAAACTTGTAGATTCTTCCGAACTGTCCTCACTATCGCGAGTTGTGCTTCCACTAGCAACAATTATAAGATCAGCAATAATGATAAGCAAGTTAGGGTTCGCACCATTTTCCACATGTTGCGAAGGTAGTGAAAACCAAGCTCGAGGCCTCATTTTACAATAACTATAGAAATAATTCCTTGATTTTTTTTGTATCCCAACAACATCAGTCCCAAGTCATCTATGGCCCCATGTGATTATGTGAACCTTTTAGACTGCACCTCAACAGCGGCTGCTACTTCGTTGTCATCCCTCGGTCACCATCTTTTGGGGGTAAAATTTTCCAAGCAAAATCGAAATACATTCCTCACGATTAAGACATTCTCCAAGTGTAGAACACAACCCTTGCAAAGCCTTTTGAAATGTGCCCAACCTTTTCTAGTCATAATGTCCCACTGAATTAAACACATGTTTTTACTTGGCGAGGACCACTCCGTAGGAAAACCGAAGCATCGATGAGCTTACACTTCACCTCGAATGTACTTCCCCAATTTCAGAAAAGGTTGGAGCACCTATTGGAAATAATACATTCCACATCTTTTCAAAGGGTGAATGAGTAGAGACCTGATGAACTCCTTCGGTTATAGGCCTTCTGTTGGTACAAGTTTTGGAAGACTGCGACCAGTGGTACTTCATCACGTTGACAACAGTCGATGAAATAGGTGATTGCAATCCACCAGGAAAACCCAAAAAACTGGCCAGGTGCAATCTCGTAGATTACAGAAGAAATGAAGAGGCGAATGAAACCTAACCTCTATTACGTGGAGGGGAAGAAGAAATTATTTTTTGCTGGTGTTGCTCAGGCGACGTGAGCCCGCAATAATTGCAAATCCATTGCACGCCTCAGAATTATCTAACGACTACTGCCTCCCCTGGTTCTAGGCATGATCACAACAGAGGAAGAAAGAATACCCAAAGTAGAAAAATTCACAAAACATCACCTTAAAGAAAAGTCCTTCGTTGAACGCAGTAGTGGAAAATGTTTGAAACAATAAATTTTAGGGCTTCGTAACCCCCCTTTTTAAAGAATTTTTGTCCCTCATACTTTAACGATTCAAATAACCAAGGCCAAAAGAGCCATTATATCTGAACTGTTATGATCCCTTCGTACATGTGGTGAGGTAAATGTTAGGCACCTGTGACCAAGGCGTGTTCAGTAAGCCATTCAAATTTAAAACGTCAGTTCTAAGAGGTGTCACTTTATAACCCTTATTAGAACCACCAGGGGGACTATATTGTTATGAGATATCCAATTGCCAACACGAAACCGAAATATAACCCAGACTATCGACCTATGACCCGAGTTTGGACCCCATCAGGTGGAGTCATTAAGGGGCTCATGGGAATAGCTCACGAGCTCAGTTCACTCATCCCTAGGTGTTCGGAAGCATATGGTACAAGCCAAATGAATGAATCGGCGAGCACCTAGACCAGTGAACACGTGTTAAGTTTAGGGTAGCATACGTGTCGACATGCATGGATACTACGTAGAATGTCAATTCCACGAATAGTAACCATAACATATAAATAACCTGATTCTCCCCACTAATAGGACACACAACAAAAACACGCAACAGTAAGTAAGGTTAATAATAAAAGGATAGATAAAAAAAAGATAAAAAGGAAAAAAACCAGAGGAAGAAGTTTTGTAAGTTGCTTTACACCATTTTCATGAGCTAATCCAAAGGCTTATAAGATTTTTCATTAAAATTTCAATTAAATTTCTAGCCTATTATGATAGATGAAAATGGCCCACTTAATAAATTTGGAATTGTCAAAGTTTAGCTTACTAACCATTGATAAAAGTTTGAATGATAGTGATAGAATGGTTGAACTTTGAGTAATATTATGTTTATTGTTATTTTGATGTTCTTCGAGTATAATTTCAAAGTCGTATGTAGATTTGTTCAGGTAAAATATAAAACATGGAAATTTTAAATATTAGAGCTATAAGGGACTTCATTGAAAAGAATGCATAAAAAGCTTAATTTAAATATTTATAAGTTAAGTATGATAATTTAATAATAATGTTTCTATACTTGGTAAATTGAACGGTGCTAAAAAATGAGGTCAGAACATCGAGGGATAACAAAAAGGCAAGATCAGATAATGAGAAATGATTTTAGTTTCTGCTACTATAATTCGATTTCAGTTATTTATTTTGTTGAATAGCTAGTCGATATAATTGCATCTCTACATAAAAACTTTGAAATGATGAATTAGATGTTGTGCTTGTGTAAATCATGCTATAAATTATTGATTTTGTGATACAATTATATATATTCGGTTTATAAGCATTTATATCTTGATCTTTGACTTTGATTGTATTGTTGGAAAATTTTGGTTAAGAAAACGATTTTCAGTTATAACGAAAGTTTAAAATTTTTTTAAAACTGAGTCGATCTGTGATATTTATAACAATAAACCTATTCTAGTAAAGTACCTATGCTTTGTGTGAGAAGGATTTTTATCGTTCCCGACTTTCAACTGAACAACCTTTTTTGCTATCCTCGTACCTTGAATTGCACCAAATGTGGGAACAAGCAACACGAACCAAAGACAAAATTTAAAAAAAAATTATTACTTTCAGTAGGAAAGCAATTCTCTTAATTGAAACTGATAGAAATTGTAATTCCCTAAAAATATAACTTATTTTTAGAAAATAAATTTTCACTATTTTTTGGCAGAATAACAATATATGAAATTTCTATATAAATAGTTCTACTAATGTTATCTATTTATATGAAGAGATAGGAAAATCCAGGTTGAATAAGAATAGCACAACTAATATTTATTTGATAGAAAGCACTCCCTTAGTCTAACTAAATGAGAGAGGGGCGGCACACCCTAGATAATAACACTAGGGTTGCCACCCCTTGTATGTAATATGAGAGGTTTTGGGCTCTCCTATATTGAGTTCAATTATATGTGCTTCTTGAATTTTTGACCTAACACTTTATAATTTAACTCAACTAAACTTAACCCAACCCAAATTATTTAACTCAACTAAACTCAACTCAACCCAACCCAAATTTTGTTTTCCATTTTTCAAAATAAATATTACTTAATTAATTAATTAATTAATTAAATTGACTAAATTGATTTTCTAATTAAATAATTTTAACAATCCAATTCTAATTCCGTAAAAGTCATGACAACTTTACCGTAAAAGAATCTATAAGGAAATATATTTAATTTTCATATTCAAAAAATTCATAATGATTAATTAATTTAATTCTATTTTTAAACTTTAATTATTTAATTATAATTAATTTAATAATAATATGAAAACCTTAAATTAATTCTCAAGTCATTTTTATTTATAGTGAGAAAACATATTCATTTGTGAATGCGACCCATGTCTCTAGTTTCATCATTTTCATTCATTTCAATTCATTTGGTTCTATATGCAACTTATTTTTTGTTTCAATGAGCTGATGGAAAGACCGGTTGAACATATATAATTAGGGATCAAATAATTTATAATTAAGCTCCATATTTTTTCTTATTAATTACAAACTCATTTAGCTATGAAGTCATCCCACTATAGTATCGTAACTGAGCTCTCCTAAATACACACCATTAGAAAGTTACTTAATAAGTGCTTGTCCAATGACCTTGTCATAAGTGTGTTACCTTCATAGGATATCCTCTACCTTTTTCAGATAAATTCGTTTCCTTAATATGATCATATTTTATCTCATGTCAACAATTACATCTTCCTTCACAAAAAGTCAATTACTATCAAATATTAATCAAGTCATTTATCACAAAGACAAATGACATGTAGCGACATTTAATTTTCATCTATCATGTAATTTTGATGAGAGAATATCATTTACCCATTAGTTAGGCTATGAATTCAACTATTGTGGAATGATGCTACATACTAGAATTACAGAAGTCGTATTGTAATACCGCCAACCCGTATTCGTCGCCGAAATAGAATATGAGGCATTACCAGATTTTACCGAATACATTTTTCGCAAAATCCCAAAGTTTCGTTTTTTTTAACTCAATATAACCCCTTTATAAGATCTATTCTTCCCTGCAATTTTAAATCGAGACCAATCCAACACAACCAATCCATTTCAACCTATTTTCAAGATAGATTTAATGTATTCATAAGATAACCTCATCACATACCAAAACCAAAATTTTTTAGCCATACCAATGGCTAACCATACATTCATTTCACATTAACATTTACTTTACTAGCTTATACATGCCATTAATTTTCAAAATAAAGTTTCTTTATATACTGAGATCTTGAGGTTGATAGTGTGATGCGTCTCCGACCAAATCCGACCTCCGAGCTATTAACACTACAAAACAGGGGAAAAAGAAACAGGGTAAGCACTTTGTGCTTAGTAAGTTCATGTAACAAGAATTATACTTACCTAATATTTCCAATATAATGCAATAAACATCCATACATCCATTCAATGCATTATTCCCTTAACATGCACAAACTCAACATTCAAGTTAGTTCAATAATTTCCATGTATCAATAATATATATACCATGATTGATGAGCTCATCAATTCCATGATTTCCATTCCCTTGTTATTTTTCCAAATTTATCCCGTTGAATTTCTTGGAATTTCGATGGATTTTTAGGGGTACACTTTAGTGTACAAATCCGGGCCTGTCAATTCATATTCATGTGTGCACATTTCCATTTCAAAGAGCACACTCCCGCGAACCTCATCCTTATAGCGGGATTACCAGTTCAGGCTAAATCCCCTGTGATATAAACTCATAGGTATTGTCGGGATTACCAGTCCATGCTAAATCCCCTGCAATGACAATTACTGTAATGAGCTTGGATCTGAATTACCAATCCAGGCTAAATTCAGACCCTAATTCAGATTACCCATCCGGGCTAAATCCATTTTCCACATATTCTTCGGGAGGGCTATATCAGGATAGGATCACTCGTCCGGACTAAATCGTTTTTACCGTCAATTCCTTTTCAGAGATCAATTGAATTTTCCTTCCATTCAACCGGGATTACTTCCCCTTTTTATCAAATATATCAATGTTTCATCAATTTTCATACAATGAACATTCAAATCATGTTCACACCAATAACAAACATTTTAGGCATTTAAGAATATAATTCAAGTTACACGAACTTACCTCGATACTTGTTCGTAAACAAAAATCTACTAATCTCGAACATTTTCTTTTCCTCGATCTAGCTTTGTATTTGAATTTTTTGGATCTAGATAAATAAATTTAATCATTAATCTAATACATTTCATGTTCATATGTAACATTCCTTATAATTCCATTATTATTTATAGTTCATTCAAAGTTGTCTCATTGAGTCATAGTCACTAAATTATTTATATCTTGAGCTACGGAACTCCAAATTAAGATCCGATAATTTTTCCTGAAACAAGACACACTTATCTTCTTACCATAAAATTTTTAGAATTTTTGGTTTAGCCAATAAGTACAGTTTATTCTTTAAATTTCCCCTATTTCACTGTTCGACAGTTCCGACCCTCTTCACTAAAAATTAATTATCTTATTGTACAAAATTCAGATGATGTTATCGCTTGTTTATTTGAAAATAGACTCATTAAGGATTTTAAAAGTATAAATTTAATCCGCTAATTATTTTTCTCCAATTTTTGATAATTTTACAAAGTCAGAACAGGGGAACCCGAATTCATTCTGACCTTGTCTCACAGAACCTATTATATCTCATGATTTACAATTCCATTCCTTACATTGTTTCTTTTATAAGAAACTAGACTCAATAAGATTTAATTTCATATTTTATTCATCCTCTAATTCGATCTCTATAAGTTTTGGTGTTTTTCAAAGTTAGACTACTGCTGCTGTCCAAAACTGTTTTAGTGCATGGTGTTAATTACATTTTTCCCCTAAGCTTTCAATAAATGATAATTTCATCCCTGCTCAATTAACCTCTCAATTGAGCTTATTTTTCTCAATTAACACTTTATCCCATCACTTTAAACTACCTTATAACCTTTGGAAATCAGAATTTTAGCACTAGACTTTAATTCCAAACCTTTTCACAATTAGGTCCTACAAATTAATTTGTATTGAAATTACCTAATAAAATAATCTCATAAACAAATTAAAGCTTTAATTTCATGCTATTTCATCATAAAATTCCAGCACATATTCATAGCAACTTTCAATTTCGTTCATAAAATAAAAAACTAATGAATTTAGTAATAGGACCTAGTTGTAAAAGTCTTAGAAACACAAAAATTACAAAAACAGGCAAGGATTAACTCACTTGGTGCAAAATTATGAAAAACCAGCTTGAATAAACCCTTAGGACATTTTTGGCTGATGAGAATGCAGAAAAATAAAGGGAATTCTAGATATTCCAATTTGGTCCAATTTTTATGTTAGTAAAATTTGTTATTTTCCTATTTTACCCTTATTCACCAATTCTCCTGATTTTTCTTAGCTTATGCCGCTCAAAATATCTCCTTTTGGGCTTATTTGCAATTTATGTCCCTCCTCATTTAACAATTGAGCTATTTAATCATTTTAGTAACTTTTACACTTTTTTCAATTTAGTCCTTTTCACTTAATTGACTACCCAAACATTAAAATTTTGTAACAAAATTTTAATACCATATTACTGTTCTTCATAAATATTTATAAAAATATTTTCGATTCATTTTTACGAGATTAAGGTCTCGATACCTTGTTTTTACCCAATTTCTTCAATAATTTTTTTTCTAACTAACCACTAAATCGGTAAAATTCTTCTATCTATATTTTCATACGATTTTCCTATCATATCAATATTCATGCAAAAATATTAAAATAAATTTATCTTTAAATCAGATTTGTGGCTACCAAACCACTGTTCTGATAACCTTGAATTTAGACCATTACAACTCTCCCCCTTAAGGATTTTCGTCCTCGAAAATATTACCAGTAAAAAGGTTCGAGTATTGTTTCCTCATTGCCTCCTCCGGTTCCAATGTCGCTTCCTCAATCCCGTGCTTTTGCCATCATAATTTCACCAAATTTATCTTTTTATTTCTAAGCTCCTTTGTTTCCCGTGCCAATATCTTAACCGATTCTTCATTGTAAGTCATTTTCGGCTGAATCTCCACTTCTGTCGGAGAAATAACATGTGAAGGATCTAATCGATACCGTCGTAGCATAGACACATGAAAAACATTATGAATTCTATCGAGTTCCAGTGGTAATGCCAATCGAGAAGCGACCGGTCCAATTCTTTCTATGATTTCATATGGCCCGAGAAATCTTGGACTCAATTTACCCTTTCAACCGAACCGAAGAACTTTCTTCCAAGGAGAAACTTTTAAGAATACCTTATCACCCACCTGAAATTCAATCTATTTTCGTTTATGATCAACATATGACTTTTGACGATCGGAAGCTGCTTTTAGACTATCTCGAATCACCTTGACTTTTTCTTCTGTTTCCCAGATCAAATCAACCCCATGTATCTTCTTTTCACTGAACTCTGTCCAATATAATGGTGTTCTACATTTTCTACCATACAAAGCTTCATACGAAGCCATTTTAATACTGGACTGATAACTGTTATTGTAAGAAAATTCAATCAAAGGTAGATACTTCTCCCAGTTACCTTCAAACTCTAGTATACAACATCAGAGCATATCTTCCAATACCTGAATTACACGCTCAGATTGGCCATCTGTTTGAGGATGAAATGTAGTGCTGAAATACAACTGAGTACCCAAGGCTTCTTACAATTTGTCCTAGAAATGAGACGTAAATCTGGAATCTCTATAAGAGATAATGGAGATTGGCACTCCATGTAGCCTGACAATCTCATATATATACAGTTCAACCAATTTATCTAGAGAATAATCCATACGTACCGGGATAAAATGTGCTGATTTTGTTAATCGATCAACAATCACCCAAATGGCATCTTTCTTCTTCGGTGACAATGGTAATCCCGACACAAAATCTATAGTAATTCTTTCCCATTTCCATTCCGGTATAGTAATTGGCTGGAGTAATCCCGAAGGTAACTGATGTTCTGCTTTGACCTGTTGACATATCAGACATCTTGATACAAACTCAGAAATATCAGGTTTCATACCTGGCCACCAGTACATCTTCTTCAAATCATTATACATTTTATTACCTCCCGGATGTACGGACATAATACCACTGTGTGCCTCGTGTAAAATCTTCTGTACAAGCTCTGAATTCTTCGGTACACATACTCTGCCTCTGAATAATAAACAACCATCAGTCCCAATTTGAAATTCTGAATCATTACCTGAATCACATTGTACCCGTTTAGTCTATAGCTTCTCATCATTTTTCTGAGCTTTATATATTTGTTGTAGAAATGTTGGTTTAACTCTCAACTCAGCTACGACTGAACCATCATCAACCAAAGACAATTAGGCATTTATAGCTCGTAAAACAAACAGAGATTTTTTACTTAAAGCATCAGCAACAACATTAGCCTTACTCAGATGGTAATCAATAATCAAATCATAATCCTTTTATCAATTCAAGCCACCAACGCTGTCTCAAATTCAGATCTTTCTGTGTCATCAGATATTTCAAACTTTTATGATCAGTATAAATATGACATTTCTCACCATACAAGTAATGCCACCATATTTTTAATGCAAATACAATAGCAACTAAATTAAGATTATGCACCGAGTAATTTCTTTCATGTGTCTTAAGTTGTCTTGAAGCATAGGCTATAATTTTACCTTCTTGCATCAAGACACAACCTAAAACATTTAATGATGCATCACTATAAATAATAAATTCTTTACCCAGTTCAGGTTGTACCAACACAGGTGCTTTCGTCAACAAATCTTTCAGTCGATCAAAACTCTACTGGCATTCATCAGTCCACTCAAATTTAACATCTTTCTGTAATAAACGGGTCATCGGAGAAGCTATCATAGAGAACCCCTGTACAAATATTCGATAATAACCAACTAAACCCAAGAAACTTCTAACTTTAGATACATTTTTCGGTGGACTCCAATTCACAATAGTGAGATTTTACTCGGATCTACCCTGTTGCCTTCTGTAGATACGATATGTCCGAGAAAACCCACTTCTCGAAGCCAAAATTCACATTTACTGAATTTAGCATATAGCTGCTTTTCTCGCATAATTTGCAACACAATTCTCAAATGTTTTGCATGCTCCTTTTCATCTCGAGAATAGACCAAGATATCGTCAATAAAACTACTACGAACCTACCTAAGTACGGTCTAAATATTCGATTCATCAGGTCCATAAATACTGCAGGTGCATTAGTTAGCCCAAACGGCATAACTAGAAACTCATAATGCCCATACCTGGTTTTGAAAGCTGTCTTTGGCAAATCTGGCTCTTTTACCCGTAGCTCATAATAACCCGATCGGAGATCAATCTTTGAAAATACAGTGGCACCCTTCAACTGGTCAAACAGATCATCAATCCGAGGCAATGGGTACTTATTCTTTATAGTGACTTTGCTGAGTTGTCGGTAATCAATACATAATCTTAAGGACCCGTCCTTCTTTTTCACAAATAGAACCGTAGCACCCCAAGGTGAATAACTCGATTGAACAAAACCCCTATCAACAAGTTCTTGCAATTGTGTCTTTAACTCATTTAATTCCGTAGGAGCCATACGATACGGAGCTTTGGAGATTGGAGTAGTTCCCAGAATCAGATCTATAGAAAATTCCACTTCTCTTTCTGGTGGCAACCCCGATAATTCCTCTGGAAACACATCGAAAAATTCACATACAACTAGCACTACCTGTATCTTTAACTCAAATACCTTAATGTCTAACACATGCCAAATAAGCATCATACCCTTTTCTGACACACCTCTGAGCTGTCATCACCGAAATCACATTAGATAATTCCTCTGTTCGATCAGATTTAACCCGAAGTAATTCTCCATTCTAACACTTCAGAACAGTATATTTCTGTTTACAGTTTACTACTGCATCACGCTGAGTTAGCCAATCCATACCCAATATCACATCGAACTCATCAAAAGGTAATAACATCAAGTCAACCGGAAAACAAATACCTTTTACCATCAGTGGACAATTTTTACAAACTTTATCCACCATCACAAACTGGCCCAGTGGGTTCGAAACTTTAACCACAAATTCAGTAGGTTCAACAGATAAATTTTTAACAAATACTAATTTTGTACATATGTATGAATGTGTAGAACCAGGATCAATCAATGCAGTAATATCAGTATCAAGTAAAGAAAATGTACCAGTAATAACATCGGGTGCTGAGGCATCTTCTCTAGCACGAATGACATATGCCTTAGTAGGTGCTCGTGCCTCAGGCCTACCTGCAGTATCTTTCATAGCTCCTCGGCTACCACTGACATTACTAGATGGTCGAGGTGGTCTACCCCTCAAAACTAGATTACCCGGCTTCGATGTCTGTTCAGCTTCTTTTTCACCCCTTTCTGGACAATCTCTGAGGAAATGGTCGAAAGACCCACATCGGTAACAAGCCCGCTCTTTAATCGGCATTCACCAAAATGAGTTTTATTACAGTACTGGCATCTCGGCTTAGGGGTACCAACACTGCCAACACTGGTCACTAATGCAGTGGACGGTCTTGGATTATTGCGTTGAAAACCTCGCTCTCTACCCGAATACCCAATAGCTGAGGTAGAGCGATCCTGGTATTTCTTCAACTTCTTTGAGGCAGAAAATTGAGATTTTTCAATCGATCTTTTACTAAGAATTCGAGCTTCCCTCTTAGCCTGTTTCTTTTCTTTGCTCAATTCTTCTGCTTTATAAGCATGCTCTGTCAATGTAGCAAACTCTTGAATTTTAAGAATTTCGATCAGTAGCTTAATTTCTTCATTCAACCCTTCTTCGAATCGTTTGCACATTTCGGCTTCTAATTATACCCATTCCCGCACATATTTACTCAATCGGACAAATTCTCTTTCATACTCAGATACTAATCTGTTACCCTGTTTCAGCTCAAGAAATTTTTTTCTCTTCTGATCGAGGAACCTCTGACTGATATATTTCTTTCTGAACTCGGTCTGAAAGAATTACCATGTAATTTCTTCTTTCAGAACAACTAAAAATTTAGTATTCCACCAGTGGTAAGCTGTATCTTTTAGCAATGATGCTGCACATTTCAGACACTCTTCTGGTGTGCAAGATAATTCCTCTAAAACCCAAGTAGTAGTTTCTAACCAGAACTCAGCCTGTTCGGGATCATCATCAACTGCAGCTCTGAATTCTTTTGCCCCATATTTTCTAATTTTCTCAACCGGAGCTTTCCCTTTTTTGATAGATTTAATACTTGTACCCTATGAAATCTCAGGAACCGGTAGAGGAGGAGGAGCTTGGCTTGCTGCACTACAGGGTTAGTTCTTATATACTAAGTAAACCATTCATTCATCATTTGATAGAATGTCATTTTAACCTCTTCACTTTAGTCCATTGTCTCGGACCTTCTACTACTAGTAGCTTCAACTTATCTTTGTTCTGAAGTCGGAGCATGACTCCCAGCTTCTTCGGGTTGAGCTCAGTCGACAGGCATTTACTATAAGAAAATCACATTTCAAATGGTCAAGAGATATCACACTATCAATAATAATTTAAATGGCATGTATAGCTAATCCCGTATTAGCTATGTCGGTCCGAGAACCGGCTAAACCATGGCTCTGATACCAACAAATTTAATACCCCCGACCCTTACTCATCGCCGAAATAGAGTATGAGGCATTACTAGATTTTACCGAATAAATTTTTTGCAAAATCCCAAAGTTTTTTTTAACTCAATATAACCCCTTTATAAGTATCTAATCTTCCCTGCAATTTTAAACCGAGACCAATCCAACACAACCAATCCATTTCAACCTATTTTCAAGATAGATTTAACGTATTCATAATATAACCTCATCACATACCAAAACCAAAATTTGTTAGCCATACCAATGGCTAACCATACATTCATTTCACATTAACGTTTACTTTACTAGCTTATACTTGTCATTTATTTTCAAAATAAAGTTTCTTTATATACCGAGATCTTGAGGTTGATAGTGTGATGCGTCTCCAACCAAATCCGACCTCTGAGCTCTTAACACTACAAAACATGGGAAAAAGAAACAGGGTAAGCACTTTGTGCTTAGTAAGTTCATGTAACAAGAATTATACTTACCAAATATTTTCAATACAATGCAATAAACATTCATACATCCATTCAATGCATTATTCCCTTAACATGCACAAACTCAACATTCAAGTTAGTTCAATAATTTTCATGTATCAATAATATATATACCATGATTGATGAGCTCATCAATTCCATGATTTCCATTCCCTTGTTATTTTTCCATATTTATCCCATTGAATTTCTCAGAATTTCGATGGATTTTCAGGGGTACACTTTAGTGTACAAATCCGGGTCCGACAATTCATATTCATGTGCGCAAATTTCCATTTCAGAGAGCACATTCCTACGAACCTCATCCTTACAGCGGGATTACCAGTCCAGGCTAAATCCCCTGTAATATAAACCCATAGAGTATTGTCGGGATTACCAGTCCATGCTAAATCTCCTGCAACGAAAATTACTCTAATGAGCTTGGATCTAAATTACCAGTCCAGGCTAAATTCAGACCCTAATTTAGATTACCCATCCAGGCTAAATCCATTTTCTACAAATTCTTTGGGAGGGTTATATCAGGATAGGATCACCCGTCCAGGCTAGATCCTTTTTACCATCAATTCCTTTTCAGAGATCCATCGAATTTTCCTTCCATTCAACTGAGATTTCTTCCCCTTTTTATCAAATATGTCAACGTTTCATCAATTTTCATACAATGAACATTCAAATCATAGTCACATCAATAACAAACATTTCAGGCATTTAAGAAAATAATTCAAGTTACACAAACTTACCTTGATACTTGTTCGTAAACAAAAATCTACTAATCCCGAACTTTTTCTTTTCCTTGATCTAGCTTTGTATTTGAATTTTATGGATCTTAATAAATCAATTTAATCATTAATCTAATACATTTCATGTTCATATGTAACATTCTCTATAATTCCATTATTATTTATAGTTCATTCAAAGCTGTCTCATTGAGTCATAGTCACTAAATTATTTATATCTTGAGCTATGGAACTCAAAATTAAGATCCAATAATTTTTTCCAAAACAAGACTCACATATCTTCTTACCATAAAATTTTTAGAATTTTTGGTTTAGCCAATAAGTACAATTTATTCTTTAAATTTCCCCTATTTCACTATTCAACCGCTCCGACCCCTCTTCACTAAAAATTAATTATCTTATTGTACAAAATTCGAATGATGTTATCGCTTGTTTATTTTGAAAATAGACTCATAAAGAATTTTAAAAATATAAATTTAATCCCTAATTATTTTTCTCCAATTTTTGATGATTTTCCAAATTCAGAACAGGGGAACCCGAATTCATTCTAACCTTGTCTCACAAAATCTATTATATCTCATGATTTACAATTCCATTGCTTACATCGTTTCTTTTATAATAAACTAGACTCAGTAAGCTTTAATTTCATATTTTAGTCATTCTCTAATTCGATCTCTATAAGTTTTGGTGATTTTTCAAAGTTAGACTACTGCTGCTGTCCAAAACTGTTTTAGTGCATGATGTTAATTACCATTTTTCCCCTAAGCTTTCAATAAATGATAATTTCATCCCTGCTCAATTAACCTCTCAATTGAGCTTATTTTTCTAAATTAACACTTTATCCCATCACTTTAAACTACGTTATAACTTTTGGAAATCAAAATTTTAGCACTAGACTTTAATTCCAAACCTTTTTACAATTAGGTCCTACAAATTAATTTGTATTGAAATGACCTAATAAAATCATCTCATAAACAAATTACAGCTTCAATTTCATGCTATTTCATCATAAAATTCCAGCACATATTCATAGCAACTTTCAGTTTCGTTCATAAAATAAAAAACTAATTCATTTAGTAATAGGACCTAGTTGTAAAAGTCTTAGAAACACAAAAATTACAAGAAAAAGGCAAGGATTAACTCACTTGGTGCAAAATTATGAAAAACCAGCTTGAATAAACCCTTAGGATGTTTTTGGCTGATGAGAATGCAGAAAAATAAAGAGAATTCTAGATATTCCAATTTAGTCCCATTTTTATGTTAGTAAAATTTGTTATTTTCCCATTTTACCCTTATTTCACCAATTCTCCTGATTTTTCTCAGCTTATGCCGCCCAAAATATCTCCTTTTGGGCTTATTTGCAATTTATGTCCCTCCTCATTTAACAATTGAGCTATTTAATACTTCTAGTAACTTTTACACCTTTTTCAATTTAGTCTTTTTCACTTAATTGACTACCCAAACATTAAAATTTTCTAACGAAATTTTAATACCATATTATTAACACTTCATAAATATTTATAAAAATATTTCCAACTTGATTTTATGAGATCGAGGTCTCGATACCTTGTTTTTACCCAATTTCTTCAGTAATTTTTTTTAACTAACCACTAAATCGGTAAAATTCTTCTATCTATATTTTCATACGATTTTCCTATCATATCAATATTCATGTAAAAATATTAAAATAAATTTATCTTTAAATTGGATTTGTGGCTACCAAACCACTGTTCCGATAACCTTGAATTTAGGCCATTACACGTATACCCAACGCACTAGCTTTCGGTTCTTTATCTATTTGGATTCAGGCTTTTACTTACATCAAAGTATGGGTCATGCATACATTACCCATCATCCATTCAGGATTAAGGTATGTTGCACTATGAACATCACAAATGAATAAATCCATAAACAAGTCTAGGATCAATCCAGTCAGTCATGTCTATGTTTCTATCTTTTGGGAGTCATCCACCTTGATACTTAAAACAAATTTCTCCCTAATTATACTTGATAGATGAAATATTAGTTTCAATCGATTTGCTCATTTTTGATTAGACTAAGGACATGTTTAGGTTCATCTATGAATACAATTTGTCTTTCCGTATTATGATCTGATCATGTAATACCACTTAGTAATAGTTAAACGTTAAATAACCAATTAGCCAATATTTGCTTCCATTTTGCTTTGCATGCAAAAACCTTGAGGACAATATACAAAGGTTATTAATGTAATTAATGGATATTATATTAAACCAATTTGTTCAAAAAAATAAAAGTATACAAAACAAATATACTACACTTAGGGTACTAAATTAAAGATATATATGTTATGATAATAATTCCAATAATATTGCTCCATTAAAGGATGTTAGACGTAGTCTGGGTGTAGTTGGTATGCCATAGGATCATTATCAATGATTTTATTTAGTCTCAATTTCTAGAAGGTCGTGGGCAGTCCCAATTCCTAGAGGGTTGTGGATATATACTGATATAAGGATTAGTAGCTCTGATTCCCTGAGGGTTGTGAGCAACCCTAATTCCCAAGGGTTCGTGGATATATATTTATATATAGTGTAACACCCTTACCTGACCTGAACATCGAAATTGGGTACGAGGTGCCACAAATGAACTAAATTGGGTAAACACAAATCTTTAACCTAACAATTATAGAGACTGATTGTATTTCTTATTAAAAAATGTTCTTACAATAAAAAATCTTATATTAAATAAAATTTTACTATATTAAAATTTCCAGATTTTGAAGAATCTACTCAAATATAATTAATTTGACTCTGAGGTGAAGCCCCTAAAGGTACCCCCTTCCTATGTGCAAGACACTTTATTGACAGTGATCCTTGATCCAATACGGTCCAGCTTGGTCCCTCCTCGAGTCCCTTATTCCACAATTCTGGCAAAACACATGCCAACGCTTTGGTAAGTTCAATGATCTTAGTGAGTTTCTTCACTACCAAACTTCATATCTCGCCCCTTATTTACTGGGGTAAAATTTTAAAGAAGAAAAGACATTAAATCCTTATTTGTACTCAGACTTTAGTGTCTTATCTGGGTTGAAAAGCTCTAATACACTTTCTACCTTTCTTTCATGGCGGTTCAATCCGCTAATACCATCAGTTCCTAGTCGAGCTTATGTCCCAACGATAGGATTTAAAGGTTTCTATAGGTTTTGTCAATTTGGCAGATTCTCTCTTTACCTACATACTTATGGCATCATTTCTCATTATCTTGAGGCTAAGTTTCAAAATTTCACAGCTTAAACCCCATCGTCCTCCTTAGGAAGGGGTTCAACTGTACACTCTATTCTCAATAGAGCTCCCAATACGATGTTTTCCTTTTTACTAAGTCTTTTATCTTATAATAGTTTGGTGTATTTATTTTCATTCCTTCGATAAGGCTACTAGTAAGGCCAACCCCACTCTGGTTGACCTAATCAAATTTTACCTTTTCTTCATCCTGCTCTACACTCAAATTGCAAAGTTCTTTGGATTACTCCTTAGTAATTCACACTGTTCGCTATACCTTTCTTTTAAGGTGAAACACAACTGTCCGCAGAGCACTGTTCTGGCCGATAGCTTCCTTTAGACGGTTATCTCAACGATCATTCAAGTGTACGGTCTCTCTTATGCCAGGGTTTTATTTCAAAACAAACTCCATGATTATTATACTTGCAATAGATCCTCCTCTAATAGGAATAGTCTTGACAGATATATCTGGCTTTTGGTACCCTTTATTGGTGTCTCTCCCTTGGATACCAAATTTTTTTGAATGCCTTCTGGCCGTCATTAACGAAGGATCCTCATATATGATCCTTAGATACATGTTCTCTCATTTGTCTTTACCCCAATCACTATTAGCACATCATTTCCCTTGTTTGAACCTTGTTGGTTTACCACACATATGCCCTTTCAACTTTCAGGACTACTATTTTAGCTTAAACTTAGTATTCTCAGCTTAAAACACAATTTTCCAAAAACATACAGATCCCTTAAAATGGTTCTGAAAACCTTTAACTTTATTCACTTAACCCTACATGTACAGAAGGAGTTAGAACCATAGCAGCTTAATGGATTCTCCACTTTTCTAACTCAAAACTCATGATTATTAGTTCATGCAGAGCTTTCCGTAACCATCTCTTCTTCGAAACAACTCAGGAAGAAGATGAAGAAGAGAGGAAAATGAAACAGAAGTGAGAAGAATTCTCATCGAGAAGTCATTTCCCAGCTATATATAGTCCTCACTTTCTTATCAACCCCAGAGAAACCATCCGTTAATAATCATTTTATCTCCCACTAAGGAACCAATTAGTTCCAATTCAGCTGAACCAAAATTGGTTCTCAACCATGTCCAATTCAATCTCTAAGTTTTCTTGACTTTCAATAGAGGCCGCCAACTTATGGCTTCTTTCAATTTAACCACTCAATTATTTCTTAATTTCTGGACTTAAAAGAAACTGGGTGTGACAAGTCTCCCACCTTCAAAAAATTTGTCCTTGAAATTTCCTTTCATGCTCAGCCTCAGAGGTAGAATTAGAGAAACTCTTCTTTATTCTTACCAATTCTTTAACTTGGTTCCATACATTCACATTATTCTTACTTTGCCATATTGGTGAATCCTTTAGCATTTAACAAAATATAAATGTCGACTCGTTTTCGGATATCAAACCATTTCATTGTTGTAAGACTTTAATCCATAACCTTTCTTCAAACCTTTAATTTGGCAAATGCTTGGAGGTGAACACCACTTGAATAACATCTTCTTGTTTTAATTTCTAGTGAATATTTCTACAACTTGTAGATTTATTCGCGCATTAACTCTACCCCATTTTGGCGGGTCAGTTTCTTTCTCATTCTAGGTCAACTAAGTTCGCCCATAAAATATTTTTACTACTATCTAGGCACAGTACCAGGGCTACTACTCTAATTCCAAAGCTCTACTCCAATAGCATCCATTACTTATCAGCCTCACTCGAAAAAGGTTGCCATTGAACATACCCATGACTAGTTCTACTTGCATGAGGGCTACACCTTAGTAAGTAATAGTTGGCAGACAATTCCACCTTCGGAATCTTAAAGGATTCTTCCTTCTCCCGATGCCAACAAGTGTCCAACCTGCATTGATGGATTTGAATGGTTCCTTAGTACTCGTTTAATTTTACCATAACTCCCCACATTTTTCTTTTGTTATAAATAAACCAAAACACTAAAGAAATTTCACAACTCTTCAAACCTTCTACTTGATAATCTTACCTAATATTTCTCACTTCTCTTCTTCTTATCTTTTATTTTTTCCTTATCTAATTCTATTATCGGAGTGCAGTTCCCCACTACTCTAGACGTTAAAATTTTGACAATAAATCATTCATTCTTTGTCTTCCCTCACCTATTCAATGGCTAAATTCTCAACAGAAGTTATAGATAATATGATAGTTCCTGATTTACTAATACACACCCATCTGTTATATTATTGTGGGTTATCTGTTACCCTAAGAAATCTATTTTTCCCTACCTTGTTTCTGTTCTCAAGCAATTCGAGAGAAGTGTCGACTAGGCGCCTCTATTGGCTACCTCATCCTTTCCTAGAGGATATGTTCTATCATACGAGATTATACACCTTATCCATTTTAGGTCAATCCAGAATATGGCAAGGGTCTATTTAAAGAACTAGGGAAGTTCTTTTCCTCAATCTCCCCGTTCCTACCCTAGACCCGGCATTTTGTGACTCCTTTTATAACATGGTGGGGAAACCACGTTAGCATAGCTCATCTCCCCATCTTTTCCTTACCAAGGGTTCATCTCCCTTCTTTAAAAGCCCTAGTGACTTCCTTCCATTATAACCAAGGTAGGAAAAATCTTTGACTGCCTTTCAATGTGAAGTGAAACAAAAGGGCTGAACTCAAGAGAGTTACCTATTCTGGCAGACAATGAAGCGTACAACTCCTTAGATTCATAAAAATCTGTCCACTAGAGTTAGGGATTTACCTATGCTCTCCCCGCTTGGAGGCCTAAATTCAAACCCTCTATGGGTTTGCAAAATAAAAAGGGCTGGTGAGAGCTGCACGCTAATGAAAATGTGCACTTACACAATGAAGGTTCTCTAAGCCCTTGAGGAATGTATAGCAAACACCAAGTTTGGCATCCAAGTGTACCTTCCTCCTCAACTCTCTCGTCTAATCCTCATTTTCAAAAATCAAGTGTGATTGTTTCCACTCCTTTCAAAAGACTTAGGGTGGGTTTGGATGGGCGATTGGGTGCGATGCGGTGCGTTTAACTTACTCAGATAACGATACTTTAATTTCATTGTATCTTTCCTTTAATAAAATTTTCCTTTTCTCTAGCACTTGTACTTTTACTCTCATTTTTGCACGCCAGTTTTGAAGAACATATATACATTCAGCATATAATAACTTAATAAAATAAGGACTCGAGAGACTTAGCTAGATCGAACTTCATACACATAAAGTGTACTTCAAATTTTCAAGTTCAAAGGATCGCCTAAACCATGCTTTGATACCACCAAATTTGTAACACCCTTACTCAACCAGAACACCAAACCTGGGTACAGGGCGCCACAAATGAATCGAATTGGGTAAACATAAATCCTTAACTTAAAAAAACCATATGTTAAATAAAAGTTTATTATTTTTAAATTTCTGGACTTTAAAGAATCTACTCAAATACAATGAATTTGACTTCGAGGCGAAGCCTTTAAAGGTACCCCCTTCCTATGTCCCGATGACAAGATTTTAGAGGTTTCACTTTACCTACATAAAAATTTAAACTAAGTATTTAAAAAATAAAACTTTACAAATTGGGTCACTTTAACAATTTGGCTTGATTTTCAAGTAAGTATGGTTTGTCTTCTTGTTTGGGCTTGGACTCATCTTATTGGGCCTTGCCTTCAAGAACTTGGGCTTGTATTCCATCTCTTACCGAAATTGGGTCGCTGAGGATCGTAACGGAGATTCAATACAATTTGGCTGCAAGATTTGGTTTCTTGGACTAAGATTTCCAAGATTTGAAATCTTGATTTTCTTGATTCTTGAAATCGCTCCAAACAGCAAGATTGGGGCAAGATTCAGTTTCTTGATTTTCTTGAAAACAAGAAAGTGAATCTTGATTTTCTCTTTCTCTCGTATATGTATCTAAGGCCTTGCTAACAAACTCCTGGATGGTCCCATTTAGTTTGGAACGCATTTGTTGGGCCTTTATCTCGTTATTGGGCCTTGTGGTAATTTGAGCCCATCACGTTCTTGGGCTTAGGTTGGGCCTTTGTGACTCGTATCATTCCCCTCTTCCTCAAAAAGATTCGTCCTCGAATCTAAAAAATCAAATGGGGATAATTCAGCCACACTAAAGGTAGAACTTACATTGTACTCACCAGGGAGATCAATTTTATAGGCATCGTCGTTGATCCGCTCGAGTACTTGGAAAGGCCTATTGCCCATTGGGTCCAACTTGGTCTTTCTTTTGGTAGGAAATTGTTCTTTCCTCATATGGACCCAAACCCAAACTCCGAGTTCTAAGATAACCTGTTTGCGCCCTTTGTTTGCTTTGGTGGTGTTGGTGTCATTTGTTTTGGCTATTCGTTGCCTAGCCTTCTCATGTAAGGATTTCACCAACTCTGCTTTCTGTTCGCCATCTAGATTAACAATGTATTCAAGTGGTAATGGCGTAAGATCAAGTACTGTTAGTGGGTTAAAACCATAAACAATTTCAAATGGAGAATAACCAGTTGTAGAATGAATAGATCTATTATATGCAAATTCAACAAATGGTAGGCATTCGTCCCAATTTCTAATGTTCTTTCCCACAACAGATCGTAATAATGTTCTTAAGGTTCGATTAACTACTTCAGTTTGGCCATCAGTTTGGGGGTGACATGTAGTAGAATAAAGTAATTTCGTACCAAGCTTACCCCACAATACCTTCCAAAAGTGGCTAAGGAATTTGACATCTCTGTCAGAAACAATTGTTTGAGGGATGCCATGAAGTCTTACCACCTCTTTGAAGAATAAGTTTGCCACATGTGTAGCATCATCTGTCTTGTGACAAGGAATAAAATGTGCCATCTTTGAAAACCTTTCAACAACAACAAATATACCATCTCTTCCTTTCTTAGTTCGAGGAAAACCTAGAATAAAATCCATGGATAAGTCTATCCAAGGTGAAGTAGGAATCGGTAAAGGAGTGTAAAGGCCATGAGGCATTACCTTAGATTTTTATTGTTTACATGTAATGCACTTGGAACATACCTTTTCAACATCCTTCTTCATATGTGGCCAATGGAAGTGTTCTTCAAGATGTCTAGTGTTTTGGCCACTCCAAAATGTCCCATTAAACCTCTACTATGGGCTTCATGAATCAATATGTCTCTCATGGAACACTTTGGTATGCATAACCTGTTTATTCGAAAAAGAAAGCCATCTACAAGATAAAACTTTTCAAAAGCAGTATGTCCACAATTCTTATAGATATGGCCGAAATCAGCGTCATCATCATATAACTCCTTAATATGTTCAAACCCTAAGACTTTAGCATTCAATGTAGTTATTAAAGCATATCGTCTAGACAAAGCATCTGCAACTACATTATCTTTACATGTTTTATATTTTATCACATAAGGGAATGTTTCAATGAATTCTACCCATCGGGCATGCCGTTTACTCAACTTACCTTGTCCCTTTAACCATTTAAGGGATTCATGATCTGTATGTATAACAAACTCATTAGGCAGCAAATAATGTTGCCATACTTGAAGTGCACGAACTAATGCCAATAGTTCTTTGTCATAAGTTGAGTAGTTTAATTGTGCACCATTCAATTTCTCACTAAAATAAGCAATAGGTTGCTTATCTTGCATTAAAACGGTGCCAATTCCAATTCCTGAAGCATCACACTCAAGTTCAAAAGTATTAGAAAAATCAGGTAATTTAAGAAGAGGAGTAGAACATAACTTAGCTTTTAGGGTGAAAAGCCTTTTCTTGGGTTTCACCCCATTTGAAACCCACTGGTTTCTTTATCAACTCTGTTAATAGGGCAGCAATAGTAGAGAAATCTTTCACAAATCGTTTGTAAAAACTAGCTAAACCATGGAAAGATCTCACCTTAGTTACCGATTTAGGAGTTGGCCACTCCTTAATTGCCTTGACTTTGTCCTCATCGACATGAATACCTTGAGCACTAACTATGAAACCTAAGAATATTAGTTTATCACAACAGAATGTGCATTTATCAAGGTTGGCAAATAATTTTTTAGCTCGCAGAATATCCAAAACGGTTCTAACATGGAAAACATGATCATCTAATGTCTTGGAGTAAATTAAAATATCATCAAAGTAAACTACTATGAATTTACCCAAATGAAGCCTTAAAACATGATTCATTAATCTCATAAATGTACTAGGTGCATTAGTAAGGCCGAAAGGCATAACTAACCATTCATACAATCCAAATTTTGTTTTAAAGGCTGTTTTCCATTCATCCCCTTCCCTCATTCGAATTTGATGATAACCGCTTTTTAAATCAAATTTAGTAAATATGATTGAACCATGTAATTCATCAAGCATATCATCAAGTCTAGGAATTGGGTGTCGATACTTTACCGCTATTTTGTTGATTGGACGATAATAAACACACATTCGACAGGTACCATCTTTTTTTGGTACCAATAAGACAGGAACAACACAAGGACTTAGGCTCTCACGAATGTACCCTTTGTCTAGTAATTCCTCAACTTGCCTTTGCAATTCCTTTGTCTCTTCGGGATTGCATCTATAGGCTGGTCAATGTGGTATTGAAGCTCCGGGTACTAAGTCAATTTGATGCTCTATCCCTCGAAAAGGTGGTAAACCTTTAGGGGCCTCACTAAAAACATCCTCATAATCCTGCCAAAGAGACTGAAACACACTAGGCAAATTTTTGTTAATGTTAGATAAAGATAAATAATTTTGCCTAAACCTCACAAGGATACAAGGCTGTTTATTGAGTAGGGCTCTCCTCACATATTTTTTTGTTGCCAACAGATTTTTTTCTCTCATTTTACCACTAGTGGATTCACTCACCTTTGGGCTTTTTAAATTTTGACTTTTTCCACTACTAGCCTCTTTTCTCTCTGTCTTTTGTACTTGTCCTTTCTCCCTTATCCCCTCACAAAATTTCATCATCTACAATTGATCTTTATATACATCAGTGGGATTTAAAGGAGAAAAAGTGAATTTCCTACCTTTAAACACAAGGGAGTATCGATTAAGTTTACCTTGATGTGTAACATCGCGACCAAATTGCCAAGGCCGTCCAAGGACCAAGTGTGCTGCATGCATTGGGACCACATCACACCATACTTCATCCTCATAATTCCCGAGCTTAAAAGTAACAGAGGACTATTTCGTAACTTTAAGTTCGGAACATTCATTAAGCCACTGAAGGTGATATGGCTTAGGGTGTTTGGTACAAGGCAACTTTAAAGAATCCACCAAATAGCTACTCACTACATTCGAGCAACTCCCACTATCAATAATGAGTGAACATAAGTTACCTTTAATAAAACACCGAGAATGGAAAATATTGGTCCTTTGGTTGTCATCATCTTTCATTTGGATGTTAAGGGTTCGGTGAACTACAAGGCATTAAAAATCAGCAAAGTCCCCTTCTTTTGGTGGTTCGACCAACTCTTCGCTATTATCATTGTCATCCACAAGTTCTGGCATATCTAGATCTGTTTTATCAGAGTTGGAAGTGTACTCACCGTTATATTTTAGAAGAAGTAATCTCGTGTTAGGGCATTCTCAACTATAATGACCATGCCCTTTGCACTTAAAGCATTCAATTTCACGAGTCCTCTTCACACTCGAATCACCTAAATTGGGTTGCTTAGAAGGTGTTTGCATTTTAACAGGAGCCCCTTTTTTCTAATCTGATTACTTACTTCTATTACTCAAAGAAGACTTATTAGTAACAAAAGGTGATTTTGAACTCTTAAAATCAGAATTGGAATTGTTACCACGGTAATATTGTGAAGTAGAGAAGGAACCAAACCTTTGTTCCTTTAGTTGTTGCTCGATCTCAATGGCTTTATGAACTGCTTCTTCCAAATCAATGTAAGTTTGTAGCCTCAATGTATTAGCTATCGGCCTGTTCAAACCATCAATAAATCGAACCATAGTTGTTTCCTCATCCTCCTCCACATTAGCTCCCTGAACGAGCATCTCTATCTCCTTAAAATATTCATCCACCGTCCTACTACCTTGAACAAGTCGTCTCAGCTTTGTTTTAATCTCTCTATAGTAGTGAGGTGGAATAAACCTTTTACGCATAATCTGTTTCAACTCCTCCCATGTTGAAATCTCACCTTCATAATTCCGATGACGATTCACCCCAAATTGAGTCCACCAACTTAATGCATAATCTGAAAATTCCAGCGTTGCTAACGCTACCTTTTCATCATCCGGACATTTATAATATCGAAACATAAGTTCAATCTTAGATTCCCATTCACAATAAGCTTTTGGATCATTCTTACCACCAAATTGGGGAATTGTGAACTTCGATTTTGCCAAAGAGGGTTGCCCACAATCATGAAAATCAGCATCAGTTCTAGGGACACGTCGAGGACCGCGCCTATGAATAGGAGGCTGGTTATCCATATCTTCTTTAATTGGCTCTCGATATTGAGGCTCTTGATTTAATCTCACCTCATTGATGGTAGCAGTCAAAGTTCGAAGTGCAGCAGCCTGTTCGTCTAACTGTTGTTGGAATTTTTTAAATGTGTCATAGACATCATTATGGTCATTATCACCTTGACCAACCTTAGACATTTCCAAAAACCTACAAAATAAACACTCAACGCTCAAAAATAAAAGTTAACAAACTTCACAGTTAATCACTTAAAAAGAAAATTTAAATTCTCAATGAGGTAGAATTCAGTCTTGTGAGTTCTTTAGTAGAGTTTGTATCAACCAATTAGAGAGTGTATGAACCGAACTACCAAAGAATCCTAATTTGCACTAGGATGCCAAAACTGACGAGACACCAATTGATTCGTGTTGCACCGAGGAAGAATTGTGCACACTTTAAAAATCCTACTAACATAAGAAACAATAAGATGTTAGATAATGTAAAGGGAGAATAAAGGCAAACAAATGAAAAACCTATAGCTAAGAATCAATAAAAATTGCTAAAACCAGAAAACCCGAAAAATTGTGGAGTAACTTGACAACTTCGTTCGAGGTGTTCCTGATCTCCAAAAATCACGAAATTAAATCTGGAATGTCCTTAGATATTGAATTTTTGATCTGGAAAGTTTGGACACCAAACTCAACCCGCTGAATAATTTTTTTAATTTTTATTTAATTTCATATTTTTCAATTTTTTTGACTTTTTCGACTGAATTGTTTTTGGGAAATATTTTTTTATATTCAATAACAGTACCAAAAATATGTATGTAAAATTTTAGATCAATCAGACAACGTTTACCTACTCAAATGAATTTTTTTGAAAAATTTTTCTGGGTAAAACTGCTGTTTGTAGTTTAAAAAATAGATATCAGTTTAGAAATCAACCAAGAACACCCAAAACGCCCAAAATCTGATACCAAATGATAGAGGGTTGCGCGCGGACCAAGATTGAGTTGCCAAGTCACGAGAAAACTCCTACGAGACTCTAAACGAACAGATCTGAAACGAAACAGAAATTAAAAGATTAGAACTTTGAATTTCCAGATCTGGAATAAAAATTCCCAAATCAGCAAAGAATCAAATTGAGAATAGGAATAAGTGTTAATAAAGGTTCTTGGGGAATCAAGAACATGTAATTAAACCCAAAGAATACTCCAATCTGCCGAATCTAAAAAGAAAGACACAAACAGCAAGTTAAATTTCCCTAAAATTCCAGCAATCAAAACAACACAAATTTGAAAAGAAGAAATCGACAAGAACAAGGAATTTAGGGATTTTGAACGAATGTTGCTGCCAGGAACAAAAGGGGCGATCCGATCGTTAGTAAATAAGAGGGCGAATCAGATTTGGAATGCTTTGGAACGCCTGAAATGCAACAAGAACAGCAAACAAAGTGATTAAATAAAATCGACACAAGCAGAATTTAAAATAAAAAAATTGACAGCAAGAAATTAAAAGATAAGTCCTAAGAAGCCTTGAAATCCCGAAAGATTTCATAAATCCCTTCAAACGGCTCTAATCTCCCCTCCAAAGAATATCAATGGCAAGAAGAAGGCTGAAGATGGCTCCCACAAACAAAAGATTGTTAAAACAACTTCTAACGAAAACTCAAAAGAGAATTCTTAGAGAAAAACTCAAGGAGAATTCTGCACTCAAACAAATTTGAAATTTTTAATATATTTGAGAAGTGAATAACAAGGTGGCCGGCCAAGCTTTTATATCGGCCTCTCAAGTGTTTTCCTAATCTAATTAGAAAACTAAAAATAAAAAAAAACTCCTAACTATTTTAATATTTAAATGGAAGTTCGGCCAAGGGCTTTTAATTGGGCCTCTTGGACTGAATATCTACATAAAAATTTAAACTAAGTATTTAAAAAATAAAACTTTACAAATTGGGCCACTTTGACAATTTGGCCTGATTTTCAAGTAAGTATGGTTTGTCTTCTTGTTTGGGCTTGGACTCATCTTATTGGGCCTTGCCTTCAAGAACTTGGGCTTGTATTCCATCTCTTACCGAAATTGGGTCGTTGAGGCTCGTAACAGAGATCCAATGCGATTTGGCTGCAAGATTTGGTTTCTTGGACCAAGATTTCCAAGATTTGAAATCTTGATTTTCTTGATTCTTGAAATCGCTCCAAACAGCAAGATTTGGCCAAGATTCGGTTTCTTGATTTTCTTGAAAGCAAGAAAGTGAATCTTGATTTTCTCTTTCTCTCGTATATGCATATAAGGCCTTGCTAATGAACTCCTGGATGGTCCCATTTAGTTTGGAACGCATTTGTTGGGCCTTTGATCTTGTTATTGGGCCTTGTGGTAATTTGAGGCCATCACGTTCTTGGGCTTGGGTTGGGCCTTTGTGACTCGTATCATACATACTTATGGCATCATTTCTCATTACCTTGAGGCTAAGTTTTGAAATCTCATACCTTATCGAGATGCCCCCCATTGTCCTCATTAGGACGGGGCTCAACTATACAATCTATTCTCAATAGAGCTCCCAATACAATGTTTTCCTTTTTACTGATTCTTTTATCTCATAATAGTTTGGTGTATTTATCGTCATTCCTTTGATAAGGCTACTAGTAATTCCCACCCCACTCTGGCTAACCTAATATTATTTGACTTTTCTTCATCATGTCCTACACTTGAATTGCAAAGTTGTTTGGATTACTCATTGGTAATCCACCATGTTCGCTATACCTTTCTTTTAAGGTGAAACACATCCATCTACAGAAAACTGTTCTGGCTTATGGCTTTCATCAAATGATTATCTCAACGATCATTCAAGTCTGCATTCTCTCTTATGTGAGGTTTTTCTTTTGGAACTAACTCCATGGTAGTTATACTTGCGATAGATCCTCCTCTAAGAGGAATAGTCTTGACAGATATATTTTCCACTTGGTACCCCTTATTGGTGTCTTTCACTCTCATACCAAATTTTATTAAACGCCTTCTAGCGGTTCTTAATGGCAGATCCTCATCTATGATCCTCGAATACATGTTCTCTCATTTTTCTTTAACCCAATCATTACTGGCACATCATTTCCCTTGTCTCAACCTTGCTGGGTTACCACATATGTAATACCCCATACCAAGTCTAGTCGTCGGATGCGAGAAGGTGCTACAAGAAAATGCAGAGCATTTGATTAGATTTCATAGTCCAAATCTCACTTTAATATTAATTTATTCATATATAATCAAGTACAACATGCAAGTCAATCACTTTTGGGTTTATATCGAGCTTACGAAAGCTTAAAACCATATCGGTATCAACTAGGGATCAAATCGAAATAAAATAAAATATCAAAAGATTTTACAAACAAGGGTAACAAGATAGTATCCCCTGACTGTGTGAAAGGATGAGGCCGTGTGGGATGGGACATATGGCCATGTAGGCAAGCCGTGTAACAACCTGATGCCGTGTGGAGTTGGAGTCACATAGCTGTGCGAACAAATCATGTAACTCGTTGTTGTCATGTGGGTCAAAGTGTAAATATTCAAATATATGTTTCACGAGCATGTCGTTAGGCTGTGTAATAGACTATGGCCTTGTGCACCAAAATCACCTTAATTGTGCAGATCACGCGGTCTTGTCATATGCCGTGTATGGAACATGGTCGTGTCTACCTATAGATACCTTCCGAAACAAACTTTCTAACCTTAAATCACTTATACCACAAGCAACACTTTATACCAAGTGTCAACCAATTCAAAAGCATCAATATTATAACAAAATATCACTTATAACAATCAACCTAAGTGCCTAACCAATATGCCACATTTGGCACCTCAATTCAACAATTTAACTTCAAATAGATGTAACTCCAGTTCCTTCGAACATGGTAAGATCTTTGGAGCAAGAAGAAGGGGCTGATCCGTATCATCTTAACTTGGTTCTGACTTCTCTATTTTTTTAAGAATACCGCTTCTCCTACTCGTATCGAATAGAACATGCTGAGGCAAACCTTCTTCATGTAAAACCTGCTTGATTTAGATCGGGAGAATCGTACGGTTTTATGAAACCATGCGACGAGATAGGCATGTTTCTATCTCACACTAAGCTGCTAAATTAACAAAAAGTAAATCAGGAATTTTTGGAAGAGGCAGCAAGAAGTTCTCAAAAATTATGTGTGTGTGTGTTTTTTTTTTCTAAAAATTGGGTTCGGTGGACAAAGGAAATCCCTTCATCACATGTTTCGATAAACTAGATTGGATCTATGTCGAATTACTAAGGTACATGTATTAATCAAATAAACGTTTTTGATTCACCGGCTCTTATCTCTTTTGATTGAAAAGGAGCAATAAAAAAATCGAGAGATTACAAAGTTAACTGGAATTTTCTATTCTTAATTTTTTAATCTTTCACAACTATTTCAAAAATATTCAAATTTCGAAGTTAGAAGTAATCAAATGATCTCGCCCCAATTGAGTGATTCCTTTTTTTCTTCTAACCTTGAAAGTATCGATAGATACTATCGAAGAGCAGATGCTATGAATCAATTAATTGAAATTGAGTTCATTTTTCAAAAAAATCATTGGAAAAAGTGATCTATTTGTTGTCATTTATACGACCAAAATATTATGATCATGATCATTAAGAATTCAACGGGACCCTTCCTCACGAATCAGACAAAGAAAGAGGAGGCGGGCCCCGTTGAGTTCTTACACTTTCATGCCTATAACTTAGTTCGTCCCATTATTCATTATTCCATATTTAACATCATATTCAACAAATCCAATATGCCTATCAAGGCACCTCAAAACAATTAATATAACATACATCATTTGACCATTTTAAGCACTTTATAACAATGATTCAATATTAAGCATATAAAACATGCACAAAGTCATAACAATATCATTCAACCTAGCATGTAAATACCATTCATTTACTAGCATATTCCAAGCATATTACCTTATCAACTTATAAGAAAAAACACCAACCAATTTAATAAGACAACATCGCCATCACTCACATATATATAAGAATATACACAAGATTCTCAAAATGCCAACAAAATCCAAGATAAACATTGTTAACCAAAGACTCCTTAGGTACATGCCATGACCAAAATAAATTCTCACCAACACTTGAGTCCGAGATTGTCATTGGATGCTGAAGTGGACGATCAAATAAAAAAGTACCTAATTTACGCACAGAAAACAAAATCATACGATGAGTATACTAAGTGGTATTTCTATAATTCGAACATTTAAACATAATATGATACACTCGATAGCATGACTTAAAAGTAATAGATGATTTGCAAATTAATATGTCAATCACACCAATTCATACATCCTTTATTCAATATTAACACATTTCACTAATATTAAGACGTGGAAATTATATTTCATATGTTATTTGATAACCCAATTCATATAATAGCACATTTCATCTCAATTTTCAATTCCATAAATTCATTGAACATAGCTATGAATGTTCCAACTCATTTCACAATTGAATATTCTATTTCACGTTTCATTTCCATTCATTATAATCAAGATCACATTCATTATAGAATTTCCAATCACATGGATTTTGAGGACTTTTTCAACATCATCATTTCAATTCTAAACCTTTCATTTTTATCTTTTAACTCCCTATTAAATGACTTAGACTCTGACAAATACACGGATCCAACCAACACACCAATTTGGCACCCATTGCCAATCAAATAAATTTGAAATAATAAGTTGTACTCTATACTGGACAGTAAAATCTGACAAATAGATGTGCCCAACATTGGTTGGTATAATCGATAAGTGGGGTGCCCAACACTCCCCGTATAATACCCCTATCCCATCTTGGTTGCCAGATTAAGATTACAAAGTGCTACCGAGCCAAAAAGAACATTTAACTTCAATTTAAAACAATTAACCAAATAAATCACAATCATAAAACAAATTAATCAATTCATGATGTAATTACACATATGAGTCTTAAACGATCTGGGATAAAATCGAAACAAATAGAACATTTCAAAAAAATTAAAAATTTGCAAAACAGGGGTCACATATCCACTTGGCCAAGCCGTGTGACTTAGCCCAGACCGTGTGAACATTTAAAGTCAGGACACACGGTCATGCCCCAGCCAGTGTGTCCGTCCGTGTGAGTATTCGAAATAAGGCCCCACGACTGTGTCAGAGGCCATGTGCTGTGCGACAAATTCTTTTGGATCACACGATCGTGTCGCAGGCTATATGCTAGACCGTGTAGGGTGACCGTGTGTGGCACTCGACCATCTGACAACCCATGTTCTAGGTCGTCAGCATCATTTTTAACCCCTAAAACAAGCAAATTCATACAACAATCTTTGCACCACTGGACATTCCATACGTAGTTCATTTCTATAGTTAAAAAACACATTCCAATCACCAATTATATGCCAAAAAATCATTCATCCTATACAAAACCAATATGCCATTCAAAGGCACCACAATCCAAGATCACTCAATCAACTAACATAGCTAAGAAATCATATAATATTAATCATTTATTCATGCTTAATTCATCCACCAAATTTGCTACAGTATAATCATACTTAAAATTCACCATACCAAACTTCATGACCTAAATCATAACATTAAGGATTACCAAGCCAAAGACACTTTAAACATGAACACCCAAAACCAACCATTTCACTAAGAACACCATAATAGCATAACATTTACACATTTACAACAAAACCCCTATTTACATTCCATATCCCAAACGTAATACAAAAGCTACCAAAATGGCTGGATAGTGTAAGCCTTCATTCGATCCATTTAGTCCGCAACCTTGACAATTACAAAAGAATATAAATGAAACAAGCTAAAGTAGCTTAGAGAGTTCATAGTATAAACATCAAATTAACGTACCTTAATCCAAATAAACATTTAAAGAGACAATTTATAGTTCCTGATCACCAAATACAATTTCACCAATCACATTAGTAATTGTTCAAATATCCATATACATCAAAATTAACCTCTATCTCAGTGGACTTTTTCATACCATAAACCACATTTACTCAAAGTAACAATTCATACATGTAACTAAGAATCACATTGTAATATTTTTCACTTACCAATTATATGAATATGCCATAACATATAAACACAAAATTAGATTGTAATTCACTTATTACATGGCCGGTGAACTAGTAACTTAACTCGAATAATCGGATAACTACACCACACCAGAAGCATAGTAGATGCGTAACAATGGAACCAAAGTGGAAACAGAGGCATGATTGTGGAATCAAAGGCACCAAAGTGCAAATAAGGACACCGAAGTGTAACAAAGGCACTGAAGTGAAAACCCGTACAAGCGCGCATACTAACCCTATTGGCATGCCAATCGTATCCTAGCGATTACTACGATTAACCGAGCATTATATGTATATACGTTACCTTTATACATATTTATCAACTAGAGGCACTTCATCCTTTCCGTACACATAATAAAAATTCAATATATTCATGCCGAAAATGTGCAATCACAAGGATTGTCACCATCCATTATTCATTTTCATATGAATTTGATTTCAATATTCAATACTATATAAGTAACCTATGAAATTTCACACACATTTATACAATTAACTAGAAAAAATAATATAATCTCAAGAAACTTACAATTTACATATCAAACACTATGAACTTACCTACAATTCACTTCTGGTTAACTCGTAGGAACTACTCCGTAATTTTCCCCTTTCCTCGATTATTGTCTTTTTGACTCGATTCTTGATCTATATAATAATTAAACAGAATTTATTAAATTCACACACATTCCACTTCAATTCAAGGCATATGACCCTTACATTTTCACTATTCACACATTTTTCCTAAATTTTTACATTTCTCTCAATTTAGTCCCTAAACTCAAAATTCCATATTTTAAAAAAAATTTATAACTTTCCAAGCCAACCGAATTTTTAACCTTCCACTTATAGCCCACATTTATTCTAAATTCTCAAAATTTCTCTATCAAATTTAACATTTAAATCAATTCAATCATTTAATCAAAAATAACAAAACCACTTTATAAGTTAATCATAAACAACAACTAAAACTTCCATTTCATCATTTAACATCCAAAATAAGAATGATTCATCAATGGTAACATCTAAATTTTTTTACAGATTAAAAACAAAGATAAGAGTTAGTTGGACCTAGATACAACGATCCCTAAAACACAAAAATTACAAAAATTAAGCTAAAAAAGAACTCACATGCAAGGAAGACTATGGTCGAACCTCCTTAAGCCCTTCAATGGTGTTTTGCCTTCAAAATTTTAGTGGAACTCTCCACTAAAGAAGATGATGTTGGTTTTAATTTTAATTTGTTTCTTTAGTTAATTTATTAATTTACACATTTACCCCTTTATTAAACATATATTTTTAGCTAAATTATATCCCTAACTATCCATATAAAACATGAATGATATAATTGCCAATCAAACCATCCCACTTATAGGAATTACCTATTCAATCGCTATAATTTAACTATAGCTAGAGTTTTACATCTGTTACAATTTAATCCTTTTTTTAAAAAAATTAACTAAGTAAACATTAAAATTTCGTTACCAAAATTTAATAAGACTCTAATGTAACTCCATAGACATTAATTAAATAATAAAACACGATCTCACATATAAGAATTGTGGTCTCGAAATCACTATTTTTGACACCACTGAAGAATGAGATATTACAACTCTTTCCCCCTAAAGAAATTTCCATCCTAAAAAATCTTACCAAAGAAAAGGTTCGGATACTGATAATTCATGTTTTCTTTCGTTTCCAACGACACCTCTTCTATCCCATGCATACGCCATAAAACTTTAACTAACGTTACAGATTTATTTCTCAACTGTTTTATTTCCCATGCTAAAATTTTCATAGGCTCTTCATCATAAGTCAAATCAGGCTATAACTCAATTTCGCCCTTAGTTAAAACATGTGAAAGAACAGAACAGCAGCACCAGAGCATCGAACTGTAGGTAATGCCATGCGATATGCTACAGGTCTGATTCTTTCCAAAACTTTTTATGACCCAAAAAATCTGGGACTCAACTTTATTTTTCTACCAAAACGCAATACTTTCTGCCAGGGCGAGACTTTCAGAAAATTGTAAACTCCATATCTTTATGGTTCAAATCAACATAAGATTTTTGACAATCAGAAGCAGCTTTCAAGTTATCACGGATAATTCACACTTTTTCTTCAGTTTCTCGAGCTAAATAAATTTCGACTAACTTTCTTTAATTCAATTCAGACCAATATAAAGGACTTCCATATTTACGCCCGTATAAAGCCTCACACAGAGCCATTTTTATGCTCGACTGATAGCATTTATTATACACGAATTTGGCCAACGGTAAATATTTTTCCTAGCTGCCTTCTAACTTAATAATACAACACTGCAACATATCTTCTAAAATCAGTATTATTCGCTCAACTAGCAATCTATTTGTGAATGGAAAGCGGTACTAAAATTTAACCTGGAGCCTAAAGCTTCGTGCAAATTACCCTAAAATCTAGAGGTAAACCTTGTATCACGATCTAATATAATCGATAATGGCATGTCGTGCAATCTCATAATTTAAGAAATAGCCAATTTCTCGAGTGAATAGTCAACTCTAACAGGTATAAAATGAGCTAATTTCATTAATATGCTAATGATAACTCAAATCAAATCTTTTCTTTTCGGAGCCAAAGTTAACCCTAAAACGAAATCCATAGTGACTTGTTCCCACTTCCATTCTGGAATCATTACATGTTGTAATAAACCTGACAGGACCTGATGTTCATCTTTCACCTGCTGGCAGACTAAACATCTAAATACAAACTCTGTTACTTCACATTTCATACCAGGCCACCAGTATCGTTGTTTCAGATCGTTATAATTTTGTACTCCAAGGGTAAATCGAGTAAACACTATTATGTGCTTCATTCAACAATTCTCGTTTTAAGTCAACATCATTTGGTACGCATAGTCAATCTCGAAAATATAAACAATCATCAACCCTAATACATAAATCAAATTTCTAACCACTTTTCACTTAATTGAGCCTCGACAACAAATTTGAATCAACTTTCTGAAGTTCTTGAATCTTCGATAAAAATACCAGCTTTATTATTAACTCAGCAAATAAAGAACCATCACGATCCAAGTTTAAATTTGCAACACCGCAACATATCTTCTAAAATCTGTATTATTTGCTCGACTAGCCATCTGTTTGCGGATGGAAAGCGGTACTAAAATTCAACCTAGAGCCTAAAGCCTCGTGCCAATTACCCCAAAACCTAGAGGTAAACCTTGGATCACAATTTGATATAATCGATAATGGCATGCCGTGCAATCTCACAATTTTAAAAACATACAATCCAACCAATTTCTCGAGTGAATACTAAGCTCGAACAGGTATAAAATGAGTTGATTTCGTTAATCTGTCAATAATAACTCAAATCAAATTTTTCTTTTCGAAGTTAAAGGTAACCTTGAAACGAAATCTATAGTGACTCATTCCCACTTCCATTTTGGAATTATTACAGGTTGTAATAAACTTGACAGGACCTGATGTTCGGCTTTCACTTGCTGACAAACTATAAATCTAGATACAAACTCTGTTATTTCACGTTTCATACCAGGCCACCAGTATTGTTGCTCCAGATCATTATACATTTTTGTACTCCCAGGGTGAATCGAGTAAGCACTATTATGCGCTTCATTCAACAATTCTAATTTTAAGTCAGAATCATTCAATATGCATAGTCGATCTCGAAAATATAAACAATCATCAACCCCGATATAGAAATTAGATTTCTTACCATTTTTCACTAAATTGAGCTTCAACAAGAAATTTGAATCAACTTCTGAAGTTCTTGAATCTTCGATAAAAATACCAGCTTTATTATTAACTCAACCAATAAAGAACCACCACATTCCAAAGTGAAATTTACATTCATATCTCTCAAAGTAAATAAAGATTTTCGACTCAAAGCATCTGCAACAACCTTAGCTTTCCTGAAATGGTAATCAATTCCTAAATCATAATCTTTTAGTAATTCAACATATACGCTATCGCAAATTCAATTCTTTTTTAGTCATCAGATATTTCTAGCTCTTATGATCGGTAAAAATATGACATTTCTCATCGTATGAATAATGTCGCCAGATCTTCAAAGCAAAAACCACTATGGCCAATACCAAGTCATGTGTCAGATGGTTTCTCTCATGAGGCTTCAACTGTCTTGAAGCATAGGAAATTACTTTACCGCTCTACATAAGTACATAGCCTAAACTATAAAGGGACGCATCACTATAAATAATAAATTCTTTCCCAGTTTCAAGTTGAGTCAAAATTGGAGCTTCGGTTAACATATTCTACAACTGCTCGAAACTATTTTGGCATTTCTTGATCCAAAAAAATTAACATCTTTTTGTAGCAGATTAGTCATCGGAGATGCTATAATGGAAATTTTTTTTAACAAATCGCCGATAATATCCAGTTAATATCAAAAAGCTACAAACCTCTGAAACATTCTTTGAAACTTTCTAATAAACAATCGTAGATATTTTATTTGGGTCAACACAGATACCATCAGCAAAAAATACATGGCCTAGAAATCCAAATTCTCGCAACCAAAATTCACATTTATTGAATTTCGTATAGATTTTTTTCACATAAAGTTTGTAACACAAGCGATGAATACCCAACTATCATTATCTAATGATGGCTCGATCTTAGCTAAGTTAAAAGCTAAACCGATGTTTTTACAGTAGATCTATAAAGCTCAGAAATATGATAGTGAGTTATTAGCTAAACAGGTACAGTGTGAGTCGACTTCTGATTCAAAATTTGAGATAGGACCCGATGATTGTTTGCCGTTTAGAGGTAGAATTTGTATATCGAAGAATCCAGTGATTATACAGAAAATTTTACATGAAGCTTATTCATACGAGTCATAAAGGCCCAACCCAAGTTCAAGAAAGTGATGGGCTCAAATTGCCACAAGGCCCAATAACGAGATCAAAGGCCCGACAAATGCGGTCCAAACTAAATGGGACCATTCAAGAGTTTGTTAGCAAGGCCTTAGATGCATACACGAGAGAACAAGAAAATCAAGATTCACTTTCTTGTTTTCAAGAAAATCAAGAAACCGAATCTTGGCCCAATTATGCTGTTCGAAGAGATTTCAAGAATCAAGAAAATCAAGATTTCAAATCTTGGAAATCTTGGTGTAAGAAACCAAATCTTACAGCCAACACGCATTGGATCTCCGTTACGAGCATCAATGACCCAATTTCGGAAGGAGATGGATCACGAGCCCAAATTCTTGAAGGCGATGCCCAATAACCAAATTCCAGCCCAATCAAGAAATTCCTTCATACTTAGTTGAAAATCAGGCCAAAATGTCAAAGGGCCCAATTTATAAACATTTTAATTGTTTAATTTAATTTTTTAAGCTGTAGGAACATACATGTAAAATTCGGCCCAAAAACAGCCCATATATATGCTTGGCCGAATTTTCCTTTATTTTATTCTATTAATTAGGTTTAATTTTATTAGTTACTTGTTAGATTAGGATTACTTGAGGCCTATTTAAAGGCATGGCTGGCCACCCCTTGTATATAACACTTAGATTCATTCTTAAATTTCAGATTTGAGAGAGCAGAATTTTCTTTGAGTTTTCTCCAAGATTTCTCTCTTGAGTTTTCTTTAGAAGTTGTTTTAACAATCTTTTGATTGTGGGAGCCATCTTCAACCTTCTTCTTGCCATCGATATTCTTTGGAGGGGAGATTAGAGCCGTTTGAAGAGATTTGTGAGATCTTTCAGGATTTCAAGGATCTTTAGGACTTATCTTTTATTCTTGCTGTTCAATTTCTTTTCTTTATTTCTGTTGATGCCGAATCTATATCTAATTTCTTTGCTGTTTTTGTTTGTGTTTCAGCCTTGATTCAAACTCCAAGAACTCTTCATTTAATCGGTTCTTTTATTGGCAGCATCTAATCGATTCAAAATTCCCCAAAATTTAGGGTTCTTGCCGTTTTCTATTTCTTCTTGTTGGGTGAAATTCGGCTGCTGAAATTTGAGCAATTCATCTTGGGTGTTCAATTGGACCGAATCGCAACTTAAATTCACTTCTTGAACCGTTCAATTTCATCTATTTCTTTCTTTTCTTTTTGCAGCCCAAATCCCTAATCTTCCAATTAAAAAAATCTGATTGTTTCAATCTACTTACTGTTTTGGTATTCTTGGCAGATTCGGCTTGTGGGATTTCACTATTGGAGTTCGATTTCATCTTCTTGAACTTTGAATACATTTATTCATTCATTCTTTGTTCCTTGCTACTCATTTAATTGAATTTGGGGATTTAATTTCAGATCTGATTAGTTTAATCTTGTTCTTTGTTTTAATTTTTAGATCTGTTCATTTAGAGCTTTCGTAGGAGTTTCCCGTGACTTGGCAACTCGATCTTGGTCTGCGCGTGTCCCTCTATCATTTGGTATCAGATTTTGGGCGTTTTGGTTGTTCTTGGTTGATTTCTAAACTGATCTCAATTTTTTAAAGCACAAATAGCAGTTTTACCCAAAAAAATTGTTCAAAAAAAATTCATTTAAGTGGGTAAATGTTGTCCAATTGATCTGAAATTTTACATACATATTTGTGGCACTATGATTGAATATAAAAAAATTAATCCCACAAAAAAAATAGTCAAAAAAGTCAAAAAAAATTAAAAAAGACGAAATTCAATAAAAATTTTAAAAAAGATTTAGCGAGTTGAATTTGGTGCCCAAACTTTCCAGATCAAAAATTCAATAGATAAGGACATTCCATATTTAATTTCGTGATTTTTGGAGATCGGGAACACCTCGAACGAAGTTGTCAAGTTACTCCGTAGTTTTTTTCGGGTTTTCTGTTTTCAGCAATTTTTATTGATTCTTAGCTGTAGGTTTTCATTTGTTTGCCTTTATTCTTCCTTTACGTTATCTAACACCTTCTTGTTTCTTGTGTTAGTAGGATTTAAACGTGTGCACAACTTCTTCCTCGGTGCAACACGAATCAATTGGTGTCTCGTCAGTTTTTGGCATCCTAGTGCAAATTAGGATTCTTTGGTAGATCGGTTCATCCACTCTCTAATTGGTTGATATAAACTCTCCTAAAGGACTCACAAGACTGAATTCTAGCTCATTGAGAATTTAAATTTTTCTTTTTGAGTGATTAACGGTGAGGTTTGATAACTTTTATTTTTGAGTGTTGAGTGTTTATTGTTGCAGGTTTTTTTGGAAAATGTCTAAAGATGACCATAATGATACACTTATGGAAGTCCAACAACAGTTAGACGGACACGCTGCTGCAATCACACAAATAAATGCTACACTTCAAGCATTGAATACTACTTTGAATGAGGTACGAATGAATCAAGAACTTCAATATCGAGATCCAATAAGGGAAGATAGGAATAACCAGCCCCATAGGCACGGCCCTCGACGTGTCCCTAGAATGGATGATGATTTTCATGATCGTGGACAACCTTCTTTGGCAAAACCAAAGTTGACAATTCCCCATTTTCGTGGTAAGAATGATCCAGAAGCTTATTGTGAATGGGAATCTAAGATTGAACTAATGTTTAGGTATTATAAATGTCCGGATGATGAGAAAGTTGCGTTAGCAACGCTGGAATTTTCGGATTATGCATTAAGTTGGTGGACTCAACTTGGGGTAAATTGTCATCAAAATTATGAAGGTGAGATTTTGACATGGGATGAGTTGAAACAGATTATGCGAAAAAGGTTTATTCCACCTCACTACTATAGAGAGATTAAAACAAAGCTGAGAAGACTTATCCAAGGTAGTAGGACGGTGGATGAATATTTTAAGGAGATGGAGATGCTCATTCAGAGAGCTAATGTGGAGGAGGATGAGGAAACAACTATGGTTCAATTTATTGATGGTTTGAATAGGCCGATAGCTAATACATTGAGGCTACAAACTTACATTGATTTGGAAGAAGCAGTTCATAAAGCCATTAAGATCGAGCAACAACTAAAGGAACAAAGGTTTGGTTCCTTTTCGACTTCACAATATTACCGAGGTAACAACTCCAATTCTGATTTTAAGAGTTCGAAATCCCCTTTTGTTACTAACAAGTCTTCTTTGAGTAATGGAAGTAAACAATCAGATTGGAAAAAAGGGGCTCCTGCTAAAACGCAAACACCTTCTAAGCAGCCCAATTTAGGTGATTCGAGTGCGAAGAGGACTCGTGAGATTGAATGCTTTAAGTGCAAAGGGCGTGGTCATTATAGTAGAGAATGCCCTAACACGAAATTACTTCTTCTAAAAGATAACAGTGAGTACACTTCCGACTCTGATAATACAGATCCAGATATGCCAGAACTTGTGGATGAAAGTGATAATGGCGACGAGTTGGTCGAACCACCAAAGGAAGGGGACATTGCTAATTTCCATTGCTTTGTAGTTCGCCGAACCCTTAACATTCAGATAAGAGATGATGATAGCCAAAGGACCAATATTTTTCATTCTCGGTGTTTTATTAAAGGTAACTTATGTTCACTCATTATTGATAGTGGGAGTTGCTCGAATGTAGTGAGTAGCTATTTGGTGGATTCTTTAAAGTTGCCTTGTACCAAACACCTTAAGCCATATCACCTTCAATGGCTTAATGAATGTTTCGAAGTAAAAGTTACAAAACAGTCCTTGGTCACTTTTAAGCTTGGCAATTACAAAGATGAAGTTTGGTGTGATATGGTCCCAATGCATGCGGCACATTTGCTTCTTGGACGTCCTTGGCAATTTGATCGTGATGTTACACACCAAGGTAAAGTTAATCGATACTCCCTTGTATTTAAAGGTAAGAAATTCACTTTTGCTCCTTTAAATCCTACTGATGTATACAAAGATCAATTGAAGATGATAAAATTTTGTGAGGGGGTAAGGGAGAAAGAGCAAATACAAAAGACAGAAAGAAAAGAGGCTAATAGTAAAAAAAGTCAAAATTTAAAAAGCCCAAAGGTGAGTGAATCAACAAGTGGGAAAATGAGCGAAAAAATTCTTTTGGCAACAAAAAAAGATGTGAGGAGAGCCCTACTCAATAAACAGCCTTGTATCCTTGTGAGGTTTAGGCAAAATTATTTATCTTTATCTAACGTTAACGAAAATTTGCCTAGTGTGTTTCAATCTCTTTTGCAGGATTATGAGGATGTTTTTAGTGAGGCCCCTAAAGGTTTACCACCTTTACGAGGGATTGAACATCAAATTGACTTAGTACCCGGAGCTTCGATTCCGAATCGACCAGCCTATAGATGCAATCCCGAGGAGACAAAAGAATTGCAAAGGCAAGTTGAGGAGTTACTAGACAAAGGGTACATCCGTGAAAGCCTAAGCCCTTGTGCTGTTCCTGTCTTATTGGTGCCAAAGAAAGATGGTACGTTTCGTATGTGTGTTGACTGTCGCCCAATCAACAAAATAACGGTAAAGTATCGACATCCAATTCCTAGACTTGATGATATGCTTGATGAATTACATGGTTCAATTATATTTACAAAAATTGATTTAAAAAGCGGTTATCATCAAATTCGAATGAGGGAAGGGGATGAATGGAAAACAGCCTTCAAAACAAAATTTGGATTGTATGAATGGTTAGTTATGCCTTTCGGCCTTACTAATGCACCTAATACATTTATGAGATTAATGAATCATGTTTTAAGGCTTCACTTGGGTAAATTTGTAGTAGTTTATTTTGATGACATTTTAATTTACTCAAAGACATTAGATGATCATGTTTTCCATGTTCGAACCCTTTTGAATATTCTACGAGCTGAAAGATTATTTTCCAACCTTGATAAATGCATATTCTGTTGTGATAAACTAATATTTTTAGGTTTCATAGTTAGTGCTCAAGGTATTCATGTCGACGAGGACAAAGTCATGGCAATTAAGGAGTGGTCGACTCCTAAATCGGTAACTGAGGTGAGATCTTTCCATGGTTTAGCTAGTTTTTATAGACGATTTGTGAAAGATTTCTCTACTATTGCTGCCCCATTGAAAGAGGTTATAAAGAAATCAATGGGTTTCAAATGGGGTGAAACCCAAGAAAAGGCCTTTCAAACTCTAAAAGCTAAGTTATGTTCTGCTCCTTTGCTTAAATTACCTGATTTTGCTAAAACTTTTGAACTTGAGTGTGATGCTTCAGGAATTGGAATCGGCGCCGTTTTAATGCAAGATAAGCAACCTAATGCTTATTTTAGTGAGAAATTGAATGGTGCACAGTTAAACTACTCGACCTATGACAAAGAACTATTAGCGTTAGTTCGTGCACTTCAAGTATGGCAACATTGCTTGCTACCCAATGAGTTTGCCATACATACAGATCATGAATCCCTTAAATGGTTAAAGGGACAAGGTAAATTGAGTAAACTGCATGCCCGATGGGTAGAATTCATTGAGACATTTCCTTATGTAATACAATATAAAACAGGTAAAGATAATGTAGTTGCAGATGCTTTGTCTAGGTGATATGCTTTAATAACTACATTGAATGCTAAAGTCTTAGGGTTCGAACATATTAAGGAACTATATGATAATGATGCTGAGTTCGACCATATCTATAAGAATTGTGGACATACTGCTTTTGATAAATTTTATCTTGTAGATGGCTTTCTTTTTCCTATGAACAGGTTATGCATACCAAAGTGTTCCATGAGAGACTTATTGATTCATGAAGCCCATAGTGGGGGTTTAATGGGACATTTTGGAGTGGCCAAAACACTGGATATCTTGCAAGAACACTTTCATTGGCCACATATGAAGAAAGATGTGGAAAAGGTATGTTCCAAGTGCATTACATGCAAACAGGCAAAATCTAAGGTAATGCCTCATGGCCTTTACACTCCTTTACCGATTTCTACTTCTCCTTGGATAGATTTATCTATGGATTTTATTTTAGGTTTGCCTCGAACCAAGAAAGGCAGAGATAGTATATTTGTTGTTGTTGACAGGTTTTCAAAGATGGCACATTTTATTCCTTGTCACAAAACAGATGATGCTACACATGTGGTAGACTTATTCTTTTAAAAAGTGGTAAGACTTCATGGCATCCCTCAAACGATTGTTTCTGACAGAGATGTCAAATTCCTTAGCCACTTTTGGAAGGTATTGTGGGGTAAGCCTGGTACTAAATTTCTTTATTCTACTACCTGTCACCCCCAAACTGATGGCCAAACTGAAGTAGTTAATCGAATCTTAGGGACTTTATTACGAGCTGTTGTGGGAAAGAACATTAGAAATTGGGAAGAATGCCTACCATTTGTTGAATTTGCATATAATAGATCTATTCATTCTACAACTGGTTATTCTCCATTTGAACTTGTTTATGGTTTTAACCCACTAACAGTACTTGATCTTGCAGCATTACCTCTTGAACACATTATGAATTTAGATGGCAAACAGAAAGCTGAGTTGGTGAAATCCTTACATGAGAAGGCTAGGCAGCGAATAGCCAAAAGAAATTATGCCAACACCAACAAAGCAAACAAGGGACGCAAACGGGTTGTACTAGAACCCGGAGATTGGGTTTGGGTTCATTTGAGGAAAGAACGATTTCCTACAGAAAGGAAGACTAAGTTGGACCCAAGGGGCGATGGGCCTTTCCAAGTACTCGAGAAGATCAACGACAACGCCTATAAAATTGATCTACCTGGTGAGTACAATGTAAGTTCTACTTTTAATGTGGCTGACTTGTCCCCATTTGATTTTTCAGATTAAAGGACGAATCTTTTTGAGGAAGGGGGGAATGATACGAGTCATAAAAGCCCAACCCAAGTTCAAAAAAGTGATGGGCTCAAATTGCCACAAGGCCCAATAACGAGATCAAAGGCCCGACAAATGCGGTCTAAACTAAATAGGACCATTCAAGAGTTTGTTAGCAAGGCCTTAGATGCATACACGGGAGAACAAGAAAATCAAGATTCACTTTCTTGTTTTCAAGAAAATCAAGAAACTGAATCTTGGCCCAATTATGTTGTTCGAAGAGATTTCAAGAATCAAGAAAATCAAGATTTCAAATCTTGGAAATCTTGGTCCAAGAAACCAAATCTTGCAGCCAACACGCATTGGATCTCCGTTACGAGCATCAACGACCCAATTTCGGAAGGAGATAGATCACGAGCCCAAATTCTTGAAGGCGATGCCCAATAACCAAATTCCAGCCCAATCAGGAAATTCCTTCATACTTAGTTGAAAATCAGGCCAAAATGTCAAAGGGCCCAATTTATAAACATTTTAATTGTTTAATTTAATTTTTTAAGCTGTAGGAACATACATGTAAAATTAGGCCCAAAAACAGCCCATATATATGTTTGGCTGAATTTTCCTTTATTTTGTTCTATTAATTAGGTTTAATTTTATTAGTTACTTGTTAGATTAGGATTACTTGAGGCCTATTTAAAGGCATGGCCGGCCACCCCTTGTATATAACACTTAGATTCATTCTTAAATTTCAGATTTGAGAGAGCAGAATTTTCTTTGAGTTTTCTCCAAGATTTCTCTCTTGAGTTTTCTTTAGAAGTTGTTTTAACAATCTTTTGATTGTGGGAGCCATCTTCAACCTTCTTCTTGCCATCGATATTCTTTGGAGGGGAGATTAGAGCCGTTTGAAGAGATTTACGAGATCTTTCAGGATTTCAAGGATCTTTAGGACTTATCTTTTATTCTTGCTGTTCAATTTCTTTTCTTTATTTCTGTTGATGCCAAATCTATATCTAATTTCTTTGCTGTTTTTGTTTGTGTTTCAGCCTTGATTCAAACTCCAAGAACTCTTCATTTAATCGGTTCTTTTATTTGCAGCATCTAATCGATTCAAAATTCCCCAAAATTTAGGGTTCTTACCATTTTCTATTTCTTCTTGTTGGGTGAAATTCGGCTTCTGAAATTTGGGCAATTCATCTTGGGTGTTCAATTGGACCGAATCGCAACTTAAATTCACTTCTTGAACCGTTCAATTTCATCTATTTCTTTCTTTTCTTTTTGCAGCCCAAATCCCTAATCTTCCAATTAAAAAAATCTGATTGTTTCAATCTACTTACTGTTTTGGTGTTCTTGGCAGATTCGTCTTGTGGGATTTCACTATTGGAGTTCGATTTCATCTTCTTGAACTCCGAATACATTTATTCATTCGTTCTTTGTTCCTTGCTGCTCATTTAATTGAATTGGGGATTTAATTTCAGATCTGATTAGTTTAATCTTGTTCTTTGTTTTAATTTTCAGATCTGTTCGTTTAGAGCTTTCGTAGGAGTTTCCCGTGACTTGGCAACTCGATCTTGGTCCGCGCGCGTCCCTCTATCACTTATTGTGGTAGCTTGTCTATTCATCCGGGAAGGAATAAAATGTACAACGATTTGAGATAGATGTACTGGTGGCTGGGAATAAAATGCGAGATTTTTTATTTTCTACCTAGATGTTTGATATGTCAGCAAGTTAAAGCTGAACATCAGGTACCTTCAAGACTGTTACAGCTAGTGATGATACTGGAGTGGAAATACGATAGAGTTACTATGAATTTTGTATCGGGGTTACCCCTATCTCCGAGAAAGAAAGATGCTATCTAGGTTATTTTTGATCGTCTAATATATTTTGCACATTTTATTCTGGTACGTACTAATTTCTCCCTTGATAGATTAGCTAAGTTATATGCTTCTGAGATTTTTAGATTATACGGTGTGCGGGTTTCCATTATTTCGAATAAAGAACTGCGGTTTACATCGCGATTATAGAGAAAATTACAGGAAGCTCTAGGTACGCGATTGCATTTTAGCACTACATTTCATCCTCAGACCGATGGTCAGTTCGAGCGAGTAATTTAGGTTCTCGAAAATATGCTTCGATGTTGTATACTAGAGTTCAAAGGAAAGTGGGAGAAATATTTATCGTTGGTCAAATTCGCACCGTATGAGGCTCTGTATGGTAATAAATGTTGGTCAAACCTGAGGAAGCTATGAGAAACCAATATCTGAACCTCTTTACTGGTAAGATTTTCGGGGACAAAAATTCCTTTAGAGGGAGAAATGTAGCAGCTCGTTTTTAGTGAAATCGGAATAGTGGTTTTGGGACCATAAATTTGAGGTTAAAAAATTATTTTATTATTATTTTATGGTCTACAACATTATAGCATTACCGTATAAAAATTTCGTTAAGAAATTTTACCGTTTACATGCTCAATTTGATAGAAAAAGACTAAATCACATAAAGTGCAAAAGTTGAGTTCTAATAACTAAAGGTATTAAATAGCTATAGGACTTAAAAGTGCAGGTCCTTATATGGTAAATAGTCCATTAATGAGTTAGTGAAAGATATTGTTAGAGTATGCCTAAAGATCAATCATGAGATGGTTGTAATAACATACTTGATTTATCATGGTTATTAATATAAGGCATTACCATTATTATTTCAGTTTCTTTTCTGTGTATATAAATAAATTGTTTTATAATAATGTCCTCAGAATAATATGATTATTCATAAAAGTTCCTTAGTCAAGTATTATTGTTGGATAGGACAACGATAATGCATTAAGACTAACGTGTAGTTGATTGATGATAAAGAGTTGTCATTGATATGGAATGTCAGAATCATTACATGAATATGTGTGTTAGAGAACAACATATTGGACTGACCCGTTATGAGTATGTTTCTTGGATTATTATGTAATTGTCACGACATTACTCATAATGATTAATATTTATATGATCCTCAGACTTGAGATCATCATAATCCCAACATCGTGAGTTGTATATTTTGATACAGTCAAACGTACACCGTAACTGGTTGTTCTATAAAGACTGATGTTGGATATACCACAATCTATGTAGAGGGATATGGTTGGTCGATATAGGATAAGTCCCTCCTACATAATGGGAGTAATATCTTAGGCCACTTGATTAAGTGAGACTAGAAATGCATGGCCATGCTCAAATAAGTTGATATTAGATGTCATACTTATTTGTATATCGTAGTCTGCTTAAGATATCAAGGAACATGGAATGGACAATGCAAGTGTGACTATTCCATGACTTGTGTCCAATCCAGAGATAAAGGACTTAAGGATTATTGCATAAAAGGTTAATCATAAAAAGGTTATGTCGAATCATGATCTCTTGTGACTTAGGTAGCAATGATGCATTGCTAGATGCCACTCATTGTTCGTAGCATTAGAATCATTCTAGTGTTACTGCTAACGTTACAAGAACCTACATGGTCACACCCTATAGTTGAAATGAACGGAATAAACCATAGTTGGTATTGTTTTCGGGGTCACTTGAATTAAATTAATTATAGAATTAATTTAATTCGGTAATCAAATTTCCAACACATTATGTACAAGGTTGTTGTACGTATAGTGAGGACATGAATTTGGTTAGCATAAGAATTCAAATAAATATATGGTTTACCGAACTTATATTATAATTAATGTAATTATAATTTTTGGATTAAAATATTATTATATTTATTTAATTCTTAAAAAAACCCTAAAACAAAAGGATATATATAATCCCGTTTTTCTTTGTTTGAGTCTAGCAGCCATCAAAGAAAAATAACTCTCAAAACTGTTTTGGGGATTCCTTCCGTTCGTAGTCAACTGGGTGGATTACGTAGAGGCCAGAATTACGATAGATTGCGGTTTGGTTTGACAACAGATCAGACTACTCGTTGTTGAGGTGTTGCTGTCTACTCTGAATAAACATTAGGTAATTTCGCAACCTCTTTCACCCTGATTCGTTCCTCACACATGGATCCCTGGTTAGGATCGCTAGATTTTTATTTTTTCGTTGCGCCATAAGGGTGCCGGCGATCCAACAGATATTGGTTTGGCATTATTGAAATTTGGTTGAAATTAAAAGGTTAATTAAGTAAATTAGTTAATAATGATATAATAACTAACACAAATTAAAAGTTATCATCTTTAATTTGTTTCTCCACTCGAAACTTCAAAGAGAAGAAGCCATTTTTGGAGACCTAGGTTTGACCAAGCTTTCATTGTCCAATTAGGTACGATTTTTATCCCGTTTTTAATAATTTCTATGTTTTTAGGATCATTGTAGTTTTATCTAGCTAGCCCAGGGACTAATTTGCAAAACTATTAATGTATTAGGGTTTTTCCATTGATGAGCTTGCTTGATTTTTGATGTTTAATGATAGAAAATGAATGGTTGTTGTTGGATAAACAAGTTTTGTTAAGGAATTTTTAGTGAAATTGTCAAACAGGGATTAAATTGAAAAATATGATAAATTCATGGTTAAATTTGTAAATTTGTGAAATATGTAGGCTGCTATAAGCATGCATATTACTCGGCTAGGCTTAGGTAGGGGTAAAATTCAATGAATTTCATTTTACGAGCCTAGGGACTAAATTGTAAATAATTAAAAATACAGTGGCAAAATGGTGATTTTTCCAAAATTACATGTTGGACTAAATTGAATGTGAAATTTATTGACTTGGGTTAAATTTATCCATATAAATCCTGTCAGACCTCGTACGGAGTTAGATCGAGGCAAAGAGAAAATCTTGAATTAGTTGCCTTCGTATCTACGTACCATTGTTGAGGTAAGTTTGTGTAATTAAATTGTACATTTATATGTTTTAAATTGAATTATATGTTTGTGAGTTATGTAATTGCAATGAATGAATATTGATCGCATATCCGACGACATACGATAATTACCAAGTCCCATTTGAACCTTAGGAATTCGTAGGATACAAATGACATGTAATTAGGGTTACCGATTCACAGCTCAAGAAAGTTTACCGGTATTTAGTTCGGAGGAGCTTACCGTTTACAGCTCACAAGAGCATACTGATTCAGAGCTCGTATAAGCATACATGTACAGGAAATTGAGGGATTATAGTTCAGTATACCTTGTGTGCGCTACCCAAGTATCCGATGATATTTTAAATGGTTCAACAGGCATAGTTCTATTACAAGAATATAGGAGTTCGATATGAACTACTACAGGTATTCACATGAAGTGCCTGGAAATGATGTTACATGATATATTGATATATGAAATGTATGATACATGTATATGAAATTTGAATAATGGTTGAGTTCATCCATGTGTATTGGATATTATATGTGCTTTACAAGGCTAACATGTTGGTGAATATGTGTTTAGACTTTTGGCCAAATTGAGTTGGGATATGCTATGTTTACTTATCTAAATTATGAGTAAATGGTAAGTTAAATTCTATGTTACACGAACTTACTATGCTCAAATGTTTACTATGTGTTATTTTCCTTGTTTTATAGTGATTCAGGAGCTCGTTTGGGTTGGAAGCTTGTCAGAGCTTATTTTTTGTGTTTTATAATGACATGTATAGGTTATTTCGGCTAATGTTGGCCTATGTGTGATGTTGTGGTTGTGGCCATATGCTTTTTCTTGTGTGTTGGTATATTTTGCTATATATATAAATGACCTTATCATGTTTGATATGTGGTTTGGTATGGTTAATATGTGAATTGATTTATGTTTGATGGATGAAAATTAAATGGTAGTTGCATATGCATACGGATATGTATTATAATTTGGAGTGATTTAGTGCTTGTTGTGGAAAACACATATTTATAATGATGTTAGTTTTAAATAGTTTGTATTGATGTTTTTGGTGCACAAGTTACAAGTGACTTATATGACCATTTGATGCTAGAGATCAAGTACATAAATGGTACTAAATGGTATGTTTTGATTAATGACCTACATGGTAAGTTTTGGTACAAATATGCATATAAGTTAGTTAAGCAATTTGATATATTGAATGTTTAGATATACATGTTATAAGTTGTCATTTGAGGTGCCTAAGGGCATATTGGTTGTATGTGAAGATGTTACATGTGTTAAGGCTTGATTTTGGCTTGTTTTGGATGTCTATTTATGACTTGTGGATATGCAAAATGTTGAGTTTAGGTTGGTGAAAAATTGGGTGAGAAATGTGGCTTGTAAAATGACATATTTTCGTCCGCACGAGAAGAGACACGGACGTGTGTCTCAGTCGTGTATGACACACAGCCAGGTGACACGGTCGTGTGTCCCTTGTAGCTTTAGTTTGCAAGTCAAGCTGTTACACGACCTAGCACACGGCTGGTACACAGGCGTGTGGCTTGGTTGTGTGACCCAAGTCAGTGAGTTATACGAGCACAGACATGGGCTAGGACATGGCTGTGTCTCCTTATTTCGAATGCCCACATGGTCTAAGACACGAGCATGTCTCTAACGCATATTTTGGGCCTCTAGGGGTTTTATAAGGGACAATATGTATGATTTCGATTGGTTTCTGACATGAATATTATATGATATGACATGGTTGAAATTTTGTCTGGTTGATCTGTTTGAATGAATTAAATTTGATTATTTAGATCAAGAAAAGCATCGTATGGATTTAGATTGGGGAAAGGAAAAAGTGTTGAATTAGTCGGTCATATTTCTTCGTTTGTGATCAAGGTAAGTTTGTACATTTAATTAAGTTTTAATATACTTGAAGTAAATGGCATTATGTTTTATTATGATATTACGTCTCTACAGAATTATCCAACGAAGTTTCAATGACTTTCGAATCCCGTTTGAACCTTAGCAATATATAGGATACAAATGACATGTCATTAAGGGTTACCCTGTTTCAAGTGTTGGTCCTGAACGTCCTATCGATGGCTAAGTTTCTAGCATGTGTTGCGGTTACTTGACAGCTTGTGTGAGTAGCACTGTGTAGCTACGTTCCGACTGGTAGCTTGTGTGTGTAGACCAATTTATAGCTCGAAAGAGAGCATTTATATGGGATCAGAGAAAGAAATGGTTTCAACCATATGTTAGCAGACAATGTGTGAGACTCCCACATATCCGATATTTTTCTAGTGGTTCAACAGGTATGCAAAATGGCGAAACAATAGATACTTCGATTAATAATGCTATGAAAGCATGAAAAAGGTATAAGATGTTGGTTATTGGAGTTTACTAGCTATTTTCATATTAGTATGAAAGCTTGTATGGTAATTACATGACAGCTTATTATTATGTTATAAATTTGGATAAGTTATGTGTTATTCACTAACTTGAATGGTTGTTGGTCTTAGGCTTGTGCCAAGCTATGTTGGATTAATTCACTAATTGCTTTTAAGCTTTTATATTGAACGATAAACATTGTTTATGATTTACGAACTTACTAAGCATTGAATGCTTACTTTGTGTTGTTTTTCTCATGTTTTTAGATAATCGAAAGCTCGTTTGGGTTGGAAGCTTGTCGGAGATCCATCACACTATCCATTGACTATATCGATAGATTTTGATGATTTTGAGTCATGGTTATAATGGCATGTATAGGTGTCTTTATTGATGAAATTAGCCATTATATGTGGCTTGTAAATATGCTATTTTGGTGGATGAAATAGTTGATATGATATCATGTATGTATGGTACTTGAAGTGGTTGTTATTTTGACATCTAGGTACTAAAATGATGGTAGTCAAATGGTGATTATAATGGTTTGCTTTAAAATTTTGATTGGTATGGAATGAGATGGTATATTAAGATGCTTATGGCTAGTTTTGGTAGCCTTGAATGTGTTTGGAATTTGGTAAATCATTTAAGGTAGATAATAGATGTGGAAATGGTCATAATGGTATTTGTTGTGCATAGAAATGGTATGTGAACATTAAGGTAGATGTTGTATTTAAGTTGTACAATTGGTTGATTTAATTATGGATGAATTTAGTAAGTGTTGGATCAAGTTTGATTGCTAAGATTGAGGTGCTATTTTGGCATACTGGTTGATTTGTTAGTTATTTTTATGTTTAAGCTTGAATATGCATATGTTAGGTGTGTTTTGAATGCATGAATATAGGTTTATTTGGGTTGTGTAAATGGCTAGGTTTTGGGTGAGAAAAATGGCTTGAAAATAGCCTATTTTTCGTCCACATGGCCAAAGACACTGGCGTTTGTCTCAGTCGTATGTGACACATGGCCATCTGACACAACTGTGTGTCCCTTGTAGCTTACAAAGGACTGCAAGTTAGGCAGTTACAAGGCCTGACACACGGGCGTGTGAGGCCATTTCAAGGGGTACACGGCCTAACACACAGGCGTGTGGCTTGGTCATGTGACCCAGGTCAGAGAGTTACACGGGCACGGACACGGGCTAGGACACGGTCGTGTGTCCCTACTTCGAATACCCACAAGGCCTAAGACACGGGGGTGTGTCTCAATCGTGTGAGTCACACGGCCTGGCCACACGGCTGTGTAACCCCTACAGTTTCAAAATTTGCAGCTTTTTTCGTAAAGTCCTATATGTTCCCAACTTAGTCCCGACTCATTTCTAATGTGTTTTTAGGACCTTGAGGGCTCGTATAAGGGACTATATGCTTGAGTTTGAATAATATTGCTATATTTTATGCTATGTTTTGTATATGTTGAATAAATGTTCATTGTATGATGTTAATCTCCTATAATGCTCCGTAGCCCTAATTCGAAGACGGATATGGGCTAGGGTGTTACATTTATTGGTATCAGAGCTATGGTTCAGTCGATTCTTAGATTGAACGTAGCGTATTTGAGTCTAGAAATACATGTCATTATATAACCTATGATAGTGTGATAACTCCTGGCACATTTAAAATATGTTTTCATATAGTAATGAATTCCAATTGAGCCGACTCCGATGGAGTAGAAAGTAACGCGCAAGCCTCTGTTCACGAAACAATGTCGAGTGGTTCAAGGCTCGTATCTGAGGGTTGGGGAGGAGAGACTAAGGAAGCCTTCTTCTAGATAATGAATGAGTGGTTCACTGAGTTTGTTCGAATGAACCCAGCTGCTCAATGACCTCCACCCCCACCTGTTCCCCAACCAGTCCCTGTTATTCCTCAAGGTATGGAACCTTTACGCATTAATAAGCCGCTTGTTGATAAAATCTATAAATATGAGGCCGAAGAATTCAGAGTTACAGTTGAAGAAAATCGTGAGCGAGCAGAATTCTGGTTAGAGAACACGATCAAAGTTTTTTATGAGTTATCTTATTCACCAGCCTAATGTGTTAAATGTTCTCAATTTAGTCTCAAATTGTTTCTAAAGTGTTTCGAAGGCCTCAAGGGCTCGAATTAGGGATGATATGCATGTGTTTGATTGGATTTTGCAATGATTATGAAATGTTAAGAATAAATGATTTGAGTTATTTTACGGTAAGGCTCTGTTACCCTATTCTGGCGACGGATACGGGTTAGGGGTGTTATAGTTAACAAGTAATAAAGTGACAAGTAAATGTCGAGTTATCGTATCCATAGGGACTGTGAAAGAAATATTTGTGAAATGCAACTTTAAACAGATTGGTGAAAGAAAAATATGTTGATTTGAAAAGGTGTTATAAAAACTAAAAATAATTTAACTAAGAAAAAAAAGTAAAAAATGTTCCAATGCATGATTTTGAAAGATGAGTTTAATCAATATGACATAAATGTGTTAGATCAATTACATTCCTTAACTCAGAATTACTAATCCCATGCTCATGTTGTTACGAATAATTTCATGACAACTCGGTATTTTGTTAACTAATGCACATACATACTTACTAAACCAATTAATCTCTTGAACATATTCCAATGTCAATTCAAACAATTAATCAATTTTCATAAGTAAGTATAAGATTAAGTGAAGTAACAACATATTTCTATATTGAAATAATTTAATCACAATAATCTTACAAGTTATGCAAGACTAATGTACCGTTTAATACCGTTGCTAATTTAACCTTCAGCTACCTTAGAAGATTAAACATGCACCAATTAAATACTATGTCAATTAATTATAATTTGAATCTGATTAATAATTAATTTATTCGTTACCTTATAATTTATAATGCAAGTATAACATAAGCATGATTTTATTTAATTGAAAATTTTACCAAGGCCTATAACAACACAAACATGATTTTAATAATTTAAGCAAACAAAATGTAATTAATCTAACATGAATTAAATTTAATTCATTTTAATTAAATCAAGAAGAAAAACACAAAAAATATTCATGTTCATAATCACAACATAAAAGAGAAAAATTAAAGACGAGGGAACTAGGAAATAAATCCCGGTATTTTTCCAAAACCAGACTAGTGCAATCCTCTTCTTCTTTTCTCATTCTATCAGTTCAAGGTCTTCACGAACACTTCAATGTTGCTACTCCAAGAAGGATGCAAGCTCTCTTTCAAGAGGGGAAATCATAAAAGGAAGAGGACAAGAAAATGGGAAAACAAGGAAGGAAATGGATGAGACAAAAGGGAAAATGATGAGAGAATTGAGAGATGTGTGTTGTGTGAAATAAGGAAGGGAATAGGCATATTTATAGGTGGGAATGACTGCTAAAAATAGCAAAGAATTACTAGCCACTCCCTCTCCCTCGACCAGCCATGCATTGAGCAAATTTGAGTGATTCAAACATGCTATTTTTAGCTTGGGGTAAAGAGTAAAAGGCATGAAAAGTAGAGGAGGTTGAATGGCATTTAGGAGAAGTTTGAAGGCTATTTTGCAAGTGTGAAAATTAGCTGATTGGGTCAATTATATGGACAGTTTGGGCTGCCTCCTTCTTGTTGGATCAGTCCTCTTTTACTTAGAACAATTGGGCCACTTTTTTCTTCAGGCTTATAATTAATTTTTAACCCATTTAATTTTGGATTAAAATTAATTATAAAATATTTATAGTAATCATTATTTGACCGTCCTTGGCTAGAAAAGTAATTAGCCTTGCTCTTGATTCACTTGATGCAGAAAATTGTTCCAATGGTTCAAGCCTTTCGAGGTGACTACCAATCCAATTTTCACCTTTTCTGCAAAATTGTCGAAAATAAACCAAATTTGTGAAATTTTGCTATAAAAATAATTAAAATTCAATATGTTAATAATTTAAGTGAAAATTAATTATTTTATAATTAAAGTATGAATGTCGACAAAAATTACTTCGAAACTGCATGAATTAGAGCTCAAAAGGTGCTGAAAAAGCATATATATTTTTGTATTTCCACACCCCCAAACTTAATTTGTTGCTCGTCCCAAGTAATGCACAGATTGTAAAAAGAAATTTCTTGAAATCACCATTGAAAAATATCTTTAGAACACATTTCCCCCACAACTATGAGTTTTGATTATGCTCAAGAGCAAGAATTTTGAAATTATGCAACTCAAGTATAAATATTGTTCGAATTATTCTCAATCATTATCATGATAGAAAGAATAGACTAAATGCTTTCTCAATAAAGATATGCTAATTCTTACCAATTAATTTTTATTCCCTTATTTAAGACTAAATTGTAATCACTAAGTTTAATTATGCGTCCATATGTTGAACTTAGAAATTTCTCGCCACTAATGTAGGCAACATAGAAATTTGAATCGAAAGATCTTTTAAATAGGTTGTAACATGGCTAGGATGGGGTAGGTAAAAGATAGATAATTTTTAGCTAAAAAATCTAGACTCATCTTGCATCAGACCTTCAGAATAAATACCTTCAAATTCACCAACTCATTTTGCATTGTATGTACTATAATTTTTTTGAGTACACATGCTCTTTCTTTCTTTCTTTCTTCTCTTTTTTTAACACGGGCATATTATTGTATGTACTACAATTTTTTTGAGCATTTGGTACTTCATTTTAACTCCCCCAAACTTATTTTTAGAGAAATTCTTGATAGACACAGTCTAGTTTTTGGGACAATTTAGATATAATTATGAGAGAAGTGAAGGTTTAATATTGCAATTGTTCAAATAAAATTAGGCCATATAGTCTCAAAGTTGGGTTTAAAGGGATAAATATTCATTAAGGTTGGCTTGAAAGGCTCAAACGATCCACAAAAAAGTTTACCTAAGTTATTTTCAAAATTCCATGCTTCCTAGGATTTTGCCTCAAGAAATTACTATGTCAATTCTAGAGACTTAAACTTTCATGCATGCCTAGCTCTCCTAAAGAATTAAAAATCTTATGGTATGATTTACAAACTTTATTATGAGTAACATTTATGTCATAGTTCCGCTAAGATAACAATTATTGAGATAAATTATACTAAAGTTGAGCATAATTAATAAAATTCAAATTTTTGAAAAAAAATATAACTTAATCATAATTATAAGAAAAAAAATGTATTCTGAAAAAGAAAAATAATTTCAATTTTTTATCCTCGCTACTTAAGAAGAACAATGTCCCCGTTGTTAAAAACAATAGATGGAATGAAAATATAGAAGTGAATAGATACTGTACTCCAGGTAGGACTTAAGGAAAAGGAGGTGAGTCAAGTTTGACTGCTTAGATACCAAGCTTTTCCAAAGCAAATCCTATCCTAGACATGTACATATCTATTACCACACTTCTTATTTTTCAATTTGTTCAATTTTATTGATGGTTTCCACCTCGTATTTTATTATGAGAGGAAAAAATCCTAAAAGAACCTAATCCTAAAAACTTTAAATATCCTAAGAAATAAAATAAAATAAAGTAAAAATCCCCCTTTTTTATTTATTTGCAGACCCTTCAGAATCTGACTTATCTTTTGCTCTATCGTCTTTTTTTTTTGCTTGAATCACATGGTTTCCTTCTCGACATTGGAGTCCATGGTTCAAATATAAAATATGGAAACTCAGGCACAAAAATAAATGGGTCATGAAAATTTTCGTAAAGGCACTTCTTATTGAGTCGTCTCAGATTTTTTAGTATCTCCAGTAAGCCTATTGCTGCCACTACATATGTTGCATTATATCCATCAATTTTGACAACTCATTACGAAGATCTAGGTGAGACAAATGAGTTCTATATGTCGAGGTATCCGTGTCAAGTTTGGTCATTGGTTCAGTTGGTTCTACCTCATCAGGAATTTCAGTTGGCTTTATTGGTTCGATCTCTATAGGATATATTCTTCTTCTTCTTTGAAATCCTCACTCGGTCACAAAAGTAAAGAGAAAAAAAGAAGCAAGACTGGTCTTTGCCAGAAAGTCGAGCATCCTAGATCTATGGGGACATTAAGATCAGGTCATCTAGAAAGCGCTTAGTTTAGTGGCCAAAAAACCTCTTCTAAGAGCAAGCGTCAGCTTTGGTTTCGTTGATTAGGTTTTTTTTCTTTTTTAACCTCTTGAAATGGAAGGCACTACAACTATATACAGAACATAATCTCCAACTACTCGAAAGAGATCCTAATCTAGGATTGTACATTGGCTATAACATGTCTTTTTTACGTTTGCAAGAATTTAGCTTTCAAGCACCAAACTGTTATCATAAATCTAGCGGCACAATTTTGAATTTCTCTCAAAATGATTTTTCCCACATTAATGGTCGTTGTTGTCATATAGCAAAGACTATTCGTTCTATTGAAATTTTAATCCCAAGTTAAATACACATAAGGCTGAACCGAACAAAATAAAACCATACCTTCACTAATTGTGCCAAATATTCTCTACGACAAGTGTGAGTTCCATGCTTTGACACAATCCATTTAGATCCTGGAACTGTAAGTTCCTCAAGAATTTCTTGCAATTTTTTGGCTTCAATATTTTCCATTAGTGAAGAATATTCATCGTCTTCAAAATTAAGTAAATCAAAGAATTCATTAATAGTGTTTGAATTTATTGGTACCTTGATTCCTCAAACAGAGATTTGTTTTAATTCACTTGAGGTCAAATTTACATAAATTCACGAACTAGTTCTTCATCTACACTCAGTCTTTTCTCACCAAACAATTCCCAATTTAAAGTTTCAGCAACTTGTTGAATGCTCGCCATGAAATTAGTATAGTTTATTTTTTTCAATGTAAAACCTTTTTCTAGGAGCATTTATAGATTTTTTAAAATGCTTTAGTATCTTGCTTTGGCTTCTTTACTGTGGAATTTTTTTTGTGATTCTTCAACATGGACAAAGGCATGAGTTCTTTTGTGAGGCATGATTTAACCTCATTTATATAAAATTTAAGAACTCAATAAAATAAAAAGAGTGTGGAGCTAATAGTATCGGTTTAAATATGGTTGGAAGGAGATTATTTAATGACTTGATATGTAACAACTCGTTTTTAGTGAAATCGAAATAGTGGTTTTTGGACCACAAATTTGACATGAAAATTGTTGTTTTATTATTATTTTAATATCTACGGTATGTTAGTAGTGTTGTATAAAAATTTCTTTAAGAAATTTTGTCGTTTGCATGTTTAATTTTGTGAAAAGGACTAAACTATAAAAGGTACAAAAATAGAGTTCTAGTAGCTAAAGGTATCAAATGGCTATAGAAATTTAATGTAAGAGTAATTAGTTGGTAATTAGACCATTTCTGTGGTAGTGGACATTTATGAGTTTGGTTTTATTGAAATTATGAATAATTTTAAAGGTTATTTTGGTAAATAGGTAATTAAGGTTAAAATTTAACAAAATAAGTCCTTTTTTTCAATTATCTTCTTCTCTCCATCGAATTGAAGAAACAAGTACAACGTTTTAGGGCTCTAAACATTCGACTACTTCTCCTTGTTTGCATGTAAGTGGTTTTTATCTCGTTTTTAATGATTTTTATGTTTTTGAAGTTGTTGCTTAATCCAGCTATCCTAGGGATTAATTTGAAAAAATTGATAAAGGTTTAGGGTTTTTTCATGAATTTTTTTATATGATTTTTGAAGTTTGATGAAAGATTATGAGTCTTTGTTGTTAAATAAACAACTTTTGTAAAGTGCTTTTTGATGAAATTATCATTTAGGGACTTAGTTGTAAAAGTAGTAAAATATCATGATAAATTTGTGAAATGTTGAGTTGTATGAGGTTGTATAAGTTCCTAGGTAATTTAACTAGCATGAAATGTGGATGAAATTGCATAAATTTCCATTTACGAGATTAAGGACTAAATTTTAAAAAAGTTCAAACATTAAAGGTAAAAATATAAATTTGCAAAAGTATGAATTTTGGACTAAATTAATTATTTTGTGTATTAAATTAATTGAATTTTCTTATTTAGATAAAGATAACTCTCGTACGAATCTAGATCGAGGAAAAGCTAAAGCCTTGGATTAGTGATCTTATTTCAACATCCTTAGAATCGAGGAAAGTTCGTATGTTTAAATAATATTTTAATGTTATTTTGGTATATATCTTGTTGTGCTTTTATCATGTCATGAAACAATGGAAATCCAATGACGTATGACTACTATCGAGCCCCGTTTGAACCTTAGGAATATATAGGATACAAATGACATGTCATTAGGGTTACCATGTTTCGGGTGTTGTCTTGAATATCCTATCGATGTCTGAGTTTCGACATTTGTTGTGAATACTCGTCAGCTTGTGTGAGCAACATCGTGTAGCTACATTCCGACCGTTAACTTGTGTGAGCAGACCCATTTGTCGCTCAAGTGAGCAATGATGTAAAGGAAATGGAAAAGGAATGGTTTTGACCATATGTTTAGCACACTTTCTGTGAGCTTCCCACATATGTGATATTATTCTAAGTTGTTCAATAGGCATGAAAAGGGAAGGAACGATAAGTGTTCCGATCAACTATATTATGAATCTATGGAAAGACATGAAATGTCAATGATATGAATTGAATGGTGACATGTTCATGTGAATTTACCTTACCATGTGATAATTCAAGTGAATTATGTGTTAATGTACTAACAATTATTGTTGATGATGCTTAGGCTTGTGCCAAGGTATTTGTTGGATTGTATCATGTTTAAATTTAAGGTTATGCATTTGAAATGGTAAGTTATGTTCATGTTATACGAACTTACTAAGTATTATATGCTTTCGTAGTTTTCTTTCCTATGTTTTGTAGATTATCGAAAGCTCAACTGTTTGGGATGCTTGTCAGAGATCCGTCGCACTATCTAGCGATTATATCGGTAGATTTTGATGTTTTAGTCAAAGATATGATAGCATAGGTGGAATTATGTTTAAGGGTTAGTTGATGTTTATGGTATATAAATGTTGCTTTAAGTTGTGGTACATTTGGAACATTGGTGCCTTGACGGTTGATGTTAATATGGCTAGGTTGATGCATGTTTTGAATGACCAATTTGGTAGGTGATAGTGTAGTTTCAATGTGTTCAATTATGGTAAGTTTTTGTATGGAAATAAGTTAGATGTGTATGGTTGATGTATGACCAAAAATGTATATGTTTAGGTATGTTTGATGGTTTATGATTGAGGTGCCTTGTTAGCATATTGGTTGGATGGGTTAATGGTATAGTGAATTGGTCATTTTTATGCATGTTTTGGGTAGGTTTTGATGTCTTGGCCTTATGTGCAAATGTGATTAGGTACATGCTTGAGGTGGGTGAAGGAAATGGCTTGATTTATGCTAATTTCTTGTCCACACGCCCTAAGACACGGGTATGTGTCTCAGACATGTGTCCCCTATAGGTTTTAAAGGTTGCAAGTCAGCAGTTACACAAGCTGGCACATGGGCATGTGGCTTGGCTGTGTGACCCAAGTTAGAGAGTTACACGGGCTGGGAGACGATCGTGTGTCTCTAATTTGATTGTTACATGGCTTGAGATATGGGCATGTGTCTCAATCGTGTGAGTCACACGGCCGTGTGACCCTTGCAGTTTTGAATTGTCTAACTTTTTCCTCAATGTTTCAAATGCTCCCGATTTAGTCTCGAATAATTTCTAATGTGTTTTTAAGGCCTCTAGGCTCGATAAAGGGACGATATGTAGGTGCATGAATGGATTATGCTATATATATTATAATGTTTGAAAATGAATGTTTTTAGGTTACATTTTTATTGTAATGCTCCATAACGGATACGGGTGAGGGGTGTTACATTTAGTCGTATCAAAGCTACGGTTTAGTCAGTTTTTGAACTGAACGTAGCGAGCACGAGTCTAGAAGTACCTTCCATTATATTACCTATGATAGTGTGATAACTCTTGACTCGAAGTGAACTATGCTTTCATATAGATAATTTCACCCAACTGAGTTGATTCCAATAAGGCTGAAAGTAATGCGCAAGCCTCCATTCAAGGAGCAACATCGAGTGGTAGTAGGCCCGTATCTGAGGGCCAAGGAGGAGAGGCTAAGGAAGCCTTCTTCCAAATAATGAATGAGTGGTTTACCAAGTTTATAAAAATGAACTCGATGACTTAACGACCTCTACCTCCACCTGTTCCCAAACCAATTTCTGTAGTTCTTCAAGGTTTTGAACCAGTACGATTGAGTAATGCTCCAGTTGATAAAATTTAGAAATACGGGGTTGAAGAGTTTAGAGCTACGTCTGAAGATGATCTGGAGAGAGCCAAGTTTTGGTTAGAAAATACGCTTAGGGTTTTCAATGAACTATCTTGTACACCGGGTTAATGCGTGAAATGTGCGGTTTCCTTACAAAAAGACTCAACCTATCAGTGGTGGAACACCTTGGTTTTAGTTGTGCCGAGAGATCAAGTAGACTAGGAATTCTTTCAAACTGAGTTCCAAAAGAAATATGTGAGCCAAAGGTTTCTTGACAAGAAACGCAAAGAGTTTCTTGAGCTTAAATAGGGCCAGATGACAGTGTTTGAGTACGAGAGGGGATTTGTTTGATTGATCAAGTATGCCTGAGAATGTATATTGACTAAGATTTCCATGTATAAATGGTTTGAAGATGGGTTGAATGAAGACATAAAGCTGTTAGTCGAGATTCTAGAATTGAAAGAATTTACTGTTTTAGTTGATCGAGCGCATAAAGTTGAAGAATTGAATAAAGCTAAAAGAGAAGCTAATTATGAGGCTCATGATTCGGGTAAGAGATCAGCAAGAAAATCATATCAATCTCCATCAAAGAAGTCAAAAGAATATCAAAATTTTTCGTCCACTTTGTTGGGTTATTCTGGTTCGAGGAAAACGAAATTTGAGTTCAAAACCTCAGGCTACGTCTGTAGCGAGCGTAGGAAATGTTAAGAGCAACAAACTTGAATGTCAACAATATGGATGTTAACACTTTGGTGAGTGCAAGATGAAAGACAGGGAATGTTTTAAATATGGTTTGTATGAACATTTTATTAGAGAATGTTTAGAGAGGTCCGATAAAGAAAAGGCTCAGATTGTTTGACCAAGCAACATAGCTGCGAGAGGTAGACCACTGCGAAACACTGGAAATGCAGGAAATAGTCGTAGTGGGACAACGGACTCTACTATGAAATCCAAGGCACAAGCACCGACTAAAGCTTATGTGATCCATGCTAGAGAGGAAGCTTCAACGCTAGATGTTATCACTGGTACATTCTCTATATTTGATGCTAGTGTTACTGCTTTGATACTGTGTTCTAGAGTTCAAAGGTAACTGTGAGAGATTTCTACTGTTAGGGAAATTCACATACAACAATAGTTATCAATCGAGCATAAAGATGGTACTATACGAAGCTTTGTATGGTTGAAATTGTGGAACTCCATTATATTGGACTGAGTTCAGCGAAAAAAGCTTCACGGGGTTGATTTGATGTGAGAAACCAAAGAAAAGGTAAAAGTTATTCGAGATAGTTTAAAAACAGCTTCAGATTGACAAAAATCTTATATGGATTTGAAAAGAAAAGACATTGAATTTCAAGTCAGCGGCAAAGTGTTCTTGAAAGTCTTGACCTGGAAGAAAGTTCTTCAATTCGGTCGTAAAGGAAAGTTAAGTCTGTGATTTATTGGACCGTATGAGATTATTGAAAGAATCAGGCCGATAGCTTACATATTAGCTTCACCGTCAGAATTAGAAAAGATCCATAATGTTTTTCATGTGTCGATATTACGATGACATCTATTTGAACCTTCACATGTGATTTCACCTATCGATGATGAAATTAAGTTGGATATGATGTACAGTGAGGAACCAATCAAAATTTTAGCTTGAGAGGTTAAAGAATTGAGAAATAAAAGCATAGCTTTAGTGAAAGTTCTTTGGCAACGACATGGTATAAAAGAGGCTACTTGGGAGCCAGAAGCCGGAAGAAGCTATGAAAGTACAATACCTGAACCTCTTTTGTGGGACAAAAATTCCTTTAAGGGAGAGTTGTAACAACTCGTTTCTAGCGAAATCAGAATAGTGGTTTTGGGACCACAAATCATATGTGAAAAAATTATTTATTATTATTTTAATGTTTACAGTATGTTAGTAGTGTTGTATAAAAATTTTGTTAAGAAATTTTGTCGTTAGCTAGTTTAATTTTGTGAAAAGGACTAAACCATAAACAGTGCAAAAGTAGAGTTCTAGTAGCTAAAGGTATCAAATGGCTATAAAAATTTAATGTAAGAGTACTTAGGTGGTAATTAGACCAATTTTGTGGTAGTGGACATTTATGAGTTTGGTTTTATTGAAATTATGAATAATTTTATAGGTTATTTTGGTAAATAGGTAATTAAGGTTAAAATTTAACAAAATAAATCCCATTTTTCATTCATCTTCTTCTCTCCACCAAATTGAAGAAACAAGAACACCATTTTGGGCTTAATCTAGCTAGCCCAAGGACTAATTTGCAACACTGACAAAGGTTTAGAGTTTTTCCATGGATGTTCTTGCATGATTTTTGACATTTGATGAAAGATTATAAGTCCTTGTTGTTAAATAAACAACTTTTTTAAAGTGATTTTTGATGAAATTATTATTTAGGGACTTAGTTGTAAAAGTAGTAAAATATCATGATAAATTTATGAAATATTATTTTGCATGAGGTTGTATAAGTCCCTAGGTAATTCAGCTAGCATGAAATTGTGATGAAATTACATAAATTTCCACTTATGAGATTAAGGACTAAATTGTAAATAAGTTAAAACATTTAGGTGTAAAAGTGTCAATTTGCAAAAGTATGAATTTTGGACTAAATTGAGTAGTATGTGTATTAAATGAATTGAATTTTCTTATTTAGATTAAGATAAGTCTCGTATAGATCTAGATGGAGGAAAAGCTAAAGCCCCAAATTAGTGATCTTATTTGGACATCCTTAAAATCGAGGTAAGTTCGTATGTTTAAATAACATTGTAATGTTATTTTTGTATATATGCTATTGAGCTATTTATCATGTCATGAAACAATGGAAACCCAATGACATACGACAACTATCGAGCCCTGTTTGAACCTTAGGTATATATAGGATACAAATAACATGTCGTTAGGGTTACCATGTTTCGAGTGTTGGTCCTGCATGTCCTATCGATTGCTAAGTTCTTACATTTGTTGCAGATACTCTTCAACTTGTGTGAGCTACATTGTGTAGCTACATTCCGACCATCAGCTTGTGTGAGCAGACCCATTTATGGGTCGAGTGAGCAATGATGTAAAGGAAAAGGAAAAGGAAAAGGAATGGTTTCGACCATATGTTTAGCACAGTTTGTGTGAACTTCCCACGTATCTGATATTATTCTAAGTGGTTCAATGGGCATGAAAGGGGAAGGAACGACAAGTGTTTCGATTGACTATATTATGAACCTATGGAAAGGTATGAATTGCCAATGATCAATGTATGTATATTCATGATTATGGAAAGTATGAATTGAATGGTGACATGTTCATGTGACTTTACCTTACCATGTAATAATTGCAGTGAATTATGTGTTAATGTACTAACAATTGTTGTTGATGATGCTTAGGCTTGTGCCAATCTATTTGTTCGATTGTATCATGTTTAGATTTAAGGTTACGCATTTGAAATGGTAAGTTATGTTCATGTTATACGAACTTACGAAGCATTTTTTGCTTACATAGTTTTCTTTCCTATGCCTTATAGATTATCGGAAGCTCGATATGTTGAAGCTTGTCGGAGACTTGTCACACTATCCAGTGATTATATCAGTAGATTTTGATGTTTTAGTCAAGGTTATAATGGCATGTATAGGGGGACTTATATTTAAGGGTTAGTTGATGTTTATGGTATGTAAATGTTGCTTTGAGTTGTGGTACATTTGGTACTTTGGTGCCTTCATGGTTGACGTTAATATGGCTAGGTTGATGCATGTTTAGATTGATAAATTTGGTATGTGATAGTGTAGTTTCAATGTGGTCAATTGTGGTAAGTTTTGGTATGGAAATAAGTTAGATGTGTATGCTTGATGTATGGCAAAATTTGTATATGTTTAGGTATTTTGATGGTTTGTGATTGAGGTACCTTATTGGCATATTGGTTGTATGGATTAATGGTATAGTGAATTAGTCATTTTTATGCATGTTTTGGGTAGGTTTTGATGCCTTGGTCATATGTGCAAATGTGTTTAGGTACATGCTTGAGGTGGATGAAGTAAATGGCTTGATTTTTTCCAATTTCTTGTCCACACAGCCTAAGACACGGGCATGTGTCTCAGCCGTGTGTCCCCTGTAGGCTTTAGAGGTTCCGAGTGAGGCAATTATACGGCCTAGCACACGGTCTTTCATACGTGTGTGTTAGGCCATTTCAAGTGCTACATGGCCTAGCACACGAGCGTTTGGCTTTGCTGTGTGACCCAAGTCAGAGAGTTACACGAGCTGGGACTCATCCATGTGTCCCTATTTCGATTGTTACACGGCTTGAGACACGGGCGTGTGTCTTAGCCATGTGACCCCTGTAGTGTTGAATTTTCTAACTTTTTCCTTAATTCTTCAAATGTTCCCGATTTAGTCCCGAATCATTTCTAATGTGTTTTTATGGCCTCTTGGGCTCGATAAATGGATGATATGCATGTGTGTGAATAGATTATGCTATTTATATTTTAATGTTTGGAAATGAATTTTTTTCAGTACTGTTCGGAGCACCCTATTCGGGTGGTGAATATGGGTTAGGGGTGTTACATGATGGTTGTTGCTAATTGTGTTGGTGGCGTGGTGCAAAGGTAGGAAGGGTAGTGTGTGTGAAGCAAGGGTGCACATGAGCTAGGGGCAAGAAGCAGTAGCAGTGTGAGGGCTAGAGTGCTGGACATGTAACACTCCTAACCCGTATCCATTGACAGAACAGGGTTACAGAGCATTACCAAAGTTTTCAAATCAAACGGACATAAATTTCAAAAATTTTAAATCATACCAATAAAGATATTAAAATAAATTCAAAACATACATATTGTCCCTTATACGAGCCCTTGAGGCCCGAACTACACGCTAGAAACAAGTCAGGACTGAATCAGAAACTCAAAATTTTTCAAAAAACAATGAAAATTTTCCACACTGCAGGGGTCACATGGCCGTGTGGGCATTCGGTGTAGGGACACACGGCCAAGCCACACGCCTGTGTGCCTGGCCGTGTGCTAGGCCATGTAACAACCTGACTTGCAACCCTTTGAAAGCTAAAGGGGACACACAACCATGTCACCTAGCCGTGTGTGACACACAGCTGAGACACATGCCCGTGTGGACGAAAATAGACCATTTTACAAGCCATTTTTCTCACCCATCAAGGCATATACCTACAACCAAAAATGCACATATATTGAAGCCATAACAAGGCTCCAAAATCATGCATATTCTAGCTTTATTTATATGGTATAATCACATACAACCAATATGCCCTTAGGTACCTGAAATGTCAACACTCAAACATGTATAATCATGTACATTATTTGACCAAAATACTCAACTAACTAAGCATTTTTGCATCAATTCATGCCATTTATTTTACTTACAAAAACAAACCAAAACTTCTCAATTTGTACCAAATATGCCATTCAAAACTAGCACCAAATCACCATATAAGTCATACATACTAAAGTACCAATTCACCATAATTTCATCATATCACAAAACACATTTAACTATCATTTTACCTTTCACTATTCAAACACAAAACAAGCCACATATCAACCATGTCAAGGCTACTTATATACATACCAAAATATGTCAAAACATAAGTCAAATCAAATGGCCATATTCACAACAAAACATATAGGCCAACATTAGCCAAAATACCTAAACATGCCATTATAACAAATATCAAAACAACCGAAAGTACCAAAATAGCCGATGGATAGTGTGATATAGCTCCGACAAGCTTCCAACCCGAACGAGCTTCTGATTCATTATAAAACACGAAAAATAACACAGAGTAAGCATTTAAGCTTAGTAAGTTCGTATAACTTAAAACATAACTTACCATTTAATAACATAATAGATATTATAAACATGACATAAACCAACACAATTTAGCCAAATTCCTAAGCATATAAATCAAACATGTTAGTCATGTAAACACATATATGAATCAATATACATGGATGGGCACAACCATTAATTAAGTTTCCATACATGTATCATCCATTTCATTTCTCAATATACCTTGTATCATTATTTCCATGTAATTTCCATAAATCCCTGTATAGTTCATATTGAACTCTTACCATTTCGTATCAGAACATTGCCCTTTGAACCATTTAGAATATCGTTGGCTACTTGGGATAGCTCACATATAGTGTGCTAAATCATATAACTGTAATCTGTCAAATCCTGTACATATATGCTGATACGAGCTATGAATCGGTATGCTCTCATGAGCTATAAATCGGTATGCTCTCACGATCTGTGGGTCAGAACGTAGCTACACGATGCTGCTTACACGAGCTGTGGAGTATCCACAACACATGTCGGACCCCAGCCATTGGTAGGACGTTCAAGACCAGTACTAGAATCATGTAAACCCTAATGACATGTCATTTGTATTGTAAAAATTCCTAAGGTTCAAACGAGGCTCGGTTATTGTTGTACGTCGTTTGATATGCAATCGGTATATATATAACATTTCATAACACATGTATAATTCAATTTAAAACATATAAATACAATTTAATTACACTAACTTACCTTGACAAGTATGCGTAGATTCGGAGGCAATTAATCTGAGACTTTCTCTTTGCCCCGATCTAAAGTCGTATGAGGTCTGTTTTGATCTATACAGATAAATTTAACTCAGTTCAATATATTTTTCATTCAATTTAACCCAAATTATATTTTGGCAAAATTACCATTTTGCCTTATCCTCTTTGAAATTTAATCCCTAACTCATAAAAATGGAAATTCATGAAATTCCACTACAACCCACTATAGTCGAATATCAATTAAGTCCCTAGCATGCCCTATATTTCATTTATTTCACAAATTCACCATGTAAATTTTCCTAATTTTCAATTTAATCCCTAATTGACAAATTCATCAAAAATCTCTTTACAAAAGTTGTTTATCTAACAACAACTATCCATTTTCTATCATCAAACATCAAAACTCATGTATATTCATTAATGGTAAAATCCTAATAGTTTAACAGTTTCACAAATTAGTCCCTGGGCTAGCTAGATTAAGCTACAATGATCCCGAAAACATAGAAATCAATAAAAACGAAACAAAAATAAATACCAAATAGGAAAGAATGAGATTGACGAATGCTAAGCATAAACATGGCTTCCAAATCCCTAACTTTTGGTTGAAAGTGATGATGAAAGATTATAGCATATTTTAATTCATTTGTTTTTATCCTTATTTAACCATTTACTTATTTAACCTTTAAAATTAATCAAATTTACACAAATTCCAAACCATTCTTATCCACTAACATATAAATGGTCTAATTATCATATAAGGACTCTTACTTTAAAGTTCTATAGCTATTTAATACCTTTAGCTATTAGAACTCAACTTTTGCACTTTAAGTGATTTAGATTTTTTTTTATCAAATTAAGCATGTAAATGGTAAAATTTCTTAACGAAATTTTTATACAGTATTATTATCATGTTGTAGGCAATAAAATAATAATAAAATAAAATTTTCAACCTTGAATTTGTGGTCCCAAAACCATTGTTCCGATTTCACTAAAAACGGGCTATTACAAATCTCCCCTCTAAAAGGATTTCTGTCCTCGAAAATCGTACCAAAAAAGGTTCGAATATTGGTTTCTCATAGCTTCCTCAGGTTCCCAGTGGCTTCTTTTATTCTATGTCGTTACCAAAGAACCTTTACTAAGCTATGTTCTTGTTTCTCAATTCTTTCACCTCTTGAGCTAGAATTCTAATCGGTTCCTCACACTATGACATATCAGGCTGAATCTCGACATCCGTCGGGGAGATAATATGTGAAGGGTCAGATCGGTACAATCGTAACATAGACAGGTGAAAAACATTATGAATTTTTTCTAGTTCTGACGGTAAATCTAATTTATACACAACAGGTCTGATTCTTTAAGTAATCTCATACGGCCCGATAAATCACGGACTTACCTTTCCTTTGCGACCAATCGTAGAACTTTCTTTCAGGGCGATACTTTCAAGAGCACTCTTTCACTGACTTGAAATTCAATGTCTTTACATATAAGATTCGTATATGATTTCTGACGATCTGAAGCTGCTTTCAAACTATCTCGGATCACTTTCACTTTTTCTTCAGTCTCATGAATCAAATAAACCCTATGAATCTTTTTCTCACTGAGCTCGATCCAGTATAACGGAGTTCAGCACTTACGACCATACAAAGCCTCACACGGTGCCATTTTTATGCTCGACTAAAAACTGCTATTACACGCGAATTCAACCAAAGGTAAATATTTCTCCCAACTACCTTCGAACTCTAATACACAACAACGAAGCATATCCTTGAGAATCTGACTTACTCGCTCAGACTGGCCATCGATCTGGGGATGAAATGCAGTGCTAAAGTGCAACCTTGAACTTAGAGCTTCTTGTAACTTTCTCCAAAATTGTGATGTAAATCGTGGATCTCTATCCGAGATGATGGAAACTGGCACTTCGTGTAATCTAACAACCTGAGAAACATATAACTCAACTAATTTCTCAAGGGAGAAATCTGTACGTACCGGAATAAAATGTGTTGACTTTGTCAAATGATCTACGATAACCAATATGGCATATTTCTTTCTCCAAGATAGGGGTAAACCATTTACGAAGTCTATAGTAACACGATCCCATTTTTTCTTCGGTATCATTACTGGCTCTAATAATTCTGAAGGTACCTGATGTTCAGCTTTAACTTGCTGACATACTAAACATCTAGATACAAATTTAGAAATATCATGTTTCATTCTCGGCCACTAGTACATCTGCTTCAAATCACTCTACATCTTATTACTTCTCAGATGAATAGACAAGCTACCACAATGAGCTTCGTGCAAGATTCTCTGAATGAGCTATGGATTCTTTGGTACACAAATTCTACCTTTGAACAATAAGCAGTCATTAGGTCCGATCTGAAATTCTGAATCAGAAGTCGACTCACACTGTACCTGCTTAGCTAGCAACTCAACATCACATTTCTGAGCTTTATAGATCTACTGTGAAAACATTAGCCTAGCTTTCAACTCAGCGCGTATTCATTGTTTGCAGAGCAAATAAAGAGTTTTTACTCATAGCATTAGCAATTACATTCACTTTTCCTGGATGATAATCAATGATCAACTCATATTTTTTTAACAGTTCGTGCCATCTGCGCTGTCTCAGTGATACGAGTCACAAAAGCCCAAATTCTTGAAGGCGAGGCCCAATAAGCAAATTCCCAGCCCAATCAAGAAATCCATCCATACTTAGTTGAAAATCAGGCCAAATTGTCAAAGTGGCCCAAGTTGTAAAGTTTTATTTTTATTTTTATTTATTTATTTACTTAGTTTAAATTTTTATGTTAATATTCAGTCCAAGAGTCCCAGATAAAATGACCTTTGACCGAATTTCCATATTAAAATAATTAGGAGTTTTTTTATTTTAGTTTTCTAATTAGATTAGGACTAGTTATAAGGCCTATTTAAAGGCATGGCTGTCCACCTTGTTAAACACTTATCATTATTATTAAAATTTCAGATTTGTTGAGAGCAGAATTTTCTTTGAGTTCTTCAAGGATTTTCTCTTGAGTTTTCTTTAGAAGTTGTTTTAACAATCTTTTTGATTGTGGGAGCTATCTTCAACCTTCTTCTTGCCATTGATATTCTTTGGAGGGGAGATTAGAGCCGTTTGAAGGGAGTTGTGAGATCTTTCGAGATTTCAAGGCTTCTTAGGACTTATCTTTTAATTTCTTACTGTCAATTCTTTCTTTATTTCTACTTGTGCTGAATCATTATCTAATCTATTTTCTGTTCTTATTGTGTTTTCAGCCTTTTTCTATCTTAAGGAATCAGCCCAAAAATCCCCAATTTCTAGAGTTTTTCCATACTCTTTTTGGGTGAAATTAGATTGTCGAAATTTGGGGAAAACTATCTTGGTGTTCAATTGGGCAGAATCACAATCTCCTTGAGGGTTTCAAGAACCCTAACACTTATTTCTATTCTCAATTTGATTCTTTGCTGATTTGGGGATTTTATTTCAGATCTGAAAATTCAAAAATCTAATCTTTTAATTTTCTGTTTCGTTTCAGATCTAATTGTTTAGGGTTTTCGTAGGAGTTTCCCGTGATTTGGCAACTCGATCTTGGTCCGCGCGCAACCCCGTATCATTTGGTATCAGATTTTGGGCGTTTTGGGTGTTCTTGGTTGATTTCTAAACTGATCTCTATTTTTTAAATTACAAACAGCAGTTTTACCCAGAAAAATTTTCGAAAAAAATTCATTTGAGTGGGTAAATGTTTTCTGATTGATCTGAAATTTTACATACATATTTTTGGCACTGTTATTGAATATACAAAAATATTTCCCGCAAAAAAATAAGTCGAAAAAGTCAAAAAATTGAAAAAAGACGAAATCCAATAAAAAATTAAAAAATATTCAGCGGGTTGAATTTGGTGCCCAAATTTTCCAGATCAAAAATTCAATATTTGAAGACATTCCAGATTTAATTTTGTGATTTTTGGAGATCGGGAACACCTCGAACGAAGTTGTCAAGTTACTCCGCAGTTTTTCGGGTTTTCTGTTTTCAGCAATTTTTATTGATTCTTAGCTGTAGGTTTTCATTTGTTTACCTTTATTCTTCCTTTACGTTATCTAACACCTTCTTGTTTCTTGTGTTAGTAGGATTTAAACGTGTGCACAACTTCTTCCTAGGTGCAACACGAATCAATTGGTGTCTCGTCAGTTTTTAGCATCCTAGTGCAAATTAGGATTCTTTGGTAGTTTGGTTCACACTCTCTAATTGGTTGATATAAACTCTGATAAAGAACTCACAAGATTGAATTCGACCTCATTGAGAATTTGATTTTTTCTTTTTGAGTGATTAACGGTGAGGTTTGATAACTTTTATTTTTGAGTGTTGAGTGTTTTGCAGGTTTTAAAAAAAAATGTCTACAGGTGATAATACTAGTGACATATTTAAAAAATTCCAACAACAGTTGGACGAACAGGCTGCTGCACTTCGAGCGTTGACTGCTACTATCAATGAGGTGCGGTTGAATCAAGAGCCTCAATATCGAGATCAAATTAAAGACGATGTGGATAACCAGCCTCCTGCTCATAGGCGCGCTCCTCGGCGTGTCCCTAGAACTGATTATGATCTTCATGATCGTGGACAACCCTCTTTGGCAAAACCAAAGAGCGAGCAGCAACGAGAACATCTCTTTCATACTCGCTGCCATGTACAAGGTAAGCTTTGTAGAGTTATTATTGATGGTGAAAGTTGCTCGAACGTAGCCAGCACGACGATGGTGGAAAAGCTTTGCTTAACCACTACCAAGCATCCACGACCTTATCAACTACAAGGGCTTAGCAACGAAAGCCAATTTAAGGTCACTCAACAAGTGCGCATCGCCTTTTCTATCGGTAAATATCAAGACGAAGTCGTGTGCGACGTAGTACCTATTCAAGCCTGCCATTTATTGCTAGGAGAACCATGGCAACTGGATCGAAAAGTCACTCACGATGGTCGTACCAATAGGTATTCTTTCAAGCATCAAGGAAAGAAACTTACCTTAGTGCCGCTCACTCCGGAACAAGTCCATGAGGACCAAATCAAACTGAGAAATTCTGTTAAAACAAGTGAGGAAAAAGAAAAAGAGAATGAAAAAGAGCAAAAAGAGATTGAGAGTGAAAAGGAATGTGAAACAGAAAAGAAATTTGAAAAAGAAGTTGAAGAAAGAAGAGAAAATGAGTTAGAAAAAGAAACAAAAGAAAAAGACGAGGAAAGGCTAGTGAGGAATGTTTCCACTAACCAAGATATGAATTTTTCTTGTGTTGCTACTTTTCAGGTTCCTGAAAGATCGAAAGATAACTTTCAACTTCAATACCTCTCAAATGAAAGACGCTTTCATACGATCAACTTAGGCAAAGATGAAATCACACTACATGATCCCGAAGGTAAGCGAGGTAAGGAAATTTTAGAAACCGAGTCCAGTGCAGATTTGAAAATTATTGATAAAACTTTTGGTGACTTAGTTCTTAAAAGATCCCCTCATTTTGATCCGATTAATTGTTACTCTTCGATTGTGGTTGATAAAGTCATTACGAAAAGAAGCGTGATTTGTTATTCTCTTGATTTACCTTGTGTAAAATCCTCGAATTTGTCCAAATCTGTTTTGGAGAATAAGGTAACGAAATTTTCCAAATTTGTTTTCAATTTATATTCGTGCCTTAAACAGTTTATGTGGTTGTACATGAAGTTTGAGTTCCATTTGACAAAGGTTAACTCAACAACGGAGATTCAACTACACTATGCCCCCGATGAGCGAAGGTTTGTTTTAAATGAAAAAGGTAAAATCGACCCTTATTCTTCTGCTTATCGAGGTAAGATGCTTGAAACCTTTGAAACACTTTTGTACTCCTCGGATAGTGATAAAGATCGTGTTGATGAACACTTAGATCGAAACGTGCTTGACTGTCCTATTTTATTTATTGATGATATATCTGTTTTGATGGTTGATAAAAAGATTCTTGTGTTTGATAATGCATGTGTGAGTGAATCTATAGACCGTCGATTAATGCATGGTATGATTATGCAACTCTGTGAACCATGTGAATCTTTTCAAATACCTACTTGTGACGATTATGTTTACCATTTGATTTATTACTCGCAATTTATTCATGGTTTGTGGGAACAATGTGAGACGACTGAATGCCTTAAAACATGTCCATCTTTGTTTCAAATATTTGACGAGGCAGTGGTGAGTAAATTAGATTGTTTGCATGGTAATCTGAATCTGTCCATTCACATGCGTTATACCTGTTCTGTTATGCTTATGATTGGACTACAAGCTTGTTTCCGTTGCTATTTACTATCTCATGGCTATTCTTTTCAGTGGACTCAATTGCCATTAGTCCCGTTCGATAGAGGAAAGTCGAGTTCATTTGATTTTTTAGATTCGAGGACGAATCTTTTTGAGGAAGGGGGGAATGATACGAGTCACAAAAGCCCAAATTCTTGAAGGCGAGGCCCAATAAGCAAATTCCCAGCCCAATCAAGAAATCCATCCATACTTAGTTGAAAATCAGGCCAAATTGTCAAAGTGGCCCAAGTTGTAAAGTTTTATTTTTATTTTTATTTATTTATTTACTTAGTTTAAATTTTTATGTTAATATTCAGTCCAAGAGTCCCAGATAAAATGACCTTTGACCGAATTTCCATATTAAAATAATTAGGAGTTTTTTTTATTTTAGTTTTCTAATTAGATTAGGACTAGTTATAAGGCCTATTTAAAGGCATGGCTGTCCACCTTGTTAAACACTTATCATTATTATTAAAATTTCAGATTTGTTGAGAGCAGAATTTTCTTTGAGTTCTTCAAGGATTTTCTCTTGAGTTTTCTTTAGAAGTTGTTTTAACAATCTTTTTGATTGTGGGAGCTATCTTCAACCTTCTTCTTGCCATTGATATTCTTTGGAGGGGAGATTAGAGCCGTTTGAAGGGAGTTGTGAGATCTTTCGAGATTTCAAGGCTTCTTAGGACTTATCTTTTAATTTCTTACTGTCAATTCTTTCTTTATTTCTACTTGTGCTGAATCATTATCTAATCTATTTTCTGTTCTTATTGTGTTTTCAGCCTTTTTCTATCTTAAGGAATCAGCCCAAAAATCCCCAATTTCTAGGGTTTTTCCATACTCTTTTTGGGTGAAATTAGATTGTCGAAATTTGGGGAAAACTATCTTGGTGTTCAATTGGGCAGAATCACAATCTCCTTGAGGGTTTCAAGAACCCTAACACTTATTTCTATTCTCAATTTGATTCTTTGCTGATTTGGGGATTTTATTTCAGATCTGAAAATTCAAAAATCTAATCTTTTAATTTTCTGTTTCGTTTCAGATCTAATTGTTTAGGGTTTTCGTAGGAGTTTCCCGTGATTTGGCAACTCGATCTTGGTCCGCGCGCAACCCCGTATCACTCAGGTTCAAATATTTCTGCGAAATTAGATACTTCAAACTCTTGTGATCGATAAATATGTGACATTTTTAGCCAAACAAATGATGTCGCAAAATTTTCAACGCAAACACAATAGCTGCCAATTCTAAATCATGTGTCAGATAATTTTATTCGTGCGGCTTTAACTGTCTGGAAGCATAAGCTATCACTTTGCCTACCTACATCAAAACACAGTGTAAATCATTTGAAGATGCATCACTGTAAATCACAAATTCTTTACCCGATTCAAGCTGAACCAAAACTGGTGCCTCAGTTAACATGCTTTCAACTGATTAAAACTTTGCTGGCACTTCTCAGATCATTCAAATTTCACTTCTTTCTATAAAATTTGTGACAACAGAGTAGCTATCATCAAGAACACTTTGACGAACCTCGAAAAGATAATACCCAGCTAATCCCAAAAAACTTCTAACTTTCGATACGTTTCTCGGTGCTTTCCAGTCAACAACTGCTGAAATTTTACTCGGATAAACTTTGATCCTTCAGCCGATACTATGTGTCCCAGAAAACTGACTTCCCGTAGCCAAAACTTACATTTGCTAAATTTAGCAAATAGTTGTTTATCTTGCAAGGTTTGCAACAGAATTCTCAAATGTTCAGCATGCTCAGACTCGTTTCGTGAATAAATTAGAGGATCATCAATAAAACCACTACAAATCTGTCTAAATACGGTCTAAAGATTATGTTCATTAAATCCAGAAATACAGCAGGTGCATTAGTTAAACTAAACGTCGTCACAAGAAATTCATAGTATCTGTACCTAGTTTTAAATGCACTTTTCGGTACATCCGAATCTTTAACTCGTAGCTGGTAACAACCAATATGCCCTTGGGCACCTCAAATGACAACTTATAACATGTAAATCTAAACATTCAATGTATCCAATTGTTTAACTAACTTATATGCATATTTGTACAAAAACTTACCGTGTAGGTCATTAATCAAAACATACCATTTAGTACCATTTATGTACTTGATCTCTAGCATCAAATGGTCATATAAGTCACTTGTAACTTGTGCACTAAAAACACCAATACAAACCATTCAAAAACTAACATCATTTTACATATGTGCTTTCCACAACAAGCACTAAATCATTCCAAATTATAATACATATTCATATATATATTCAAATACCATTTAATTTTCATCCATCAAACATAAATCAATTCACATATTAACCATACCAAAACACACATCAAATATGATAAGGTCATTTATATATACATAGAAAAATATAACAAAACACAAGCCAATTCAAATGGCTAAAAACTTAACAAAACATATAGGCTATCAGTAGCCAAAATAACCTATACATGCCATTATAACCAAAATTAGATAACCAAATGTATCAAAAAAGCTGATGGATAGTGTGATATAGCTCCGACAAGCTTCCAACCTGAACGAGCTTCCGAACCACTATAAAATATGAAAAATAACACGGAGTAAGCATTTAAGCTTAGTAAGTTCTTATAACACTGAATTTAACTTACCATTTAACCACAATTTAGGTAAGTAAACAAAGTATATTTCAACTCAATTTGCCAAAAGCCTAACACATATTCATCAACCATTTTAACCATGTAATTCATATAAAAATTGAGAATATGTATGAGTTCAACAACTATTCATATTTCATATACATGTAACATTTATACCATGTATCCATATATCATATATAAACCATTTCCATGTAATTCATGTAAATACTTGTACTAGTTCGTATCGAACTCATATAAACTTGTAACAGAATTGTAATCTGTCAATTCTTGTACATGTATGCTCATACGAGCTCTGAATCAGTTTGCTTTTACGAGCTGTAAATGGTAAGCTCCTTTGAGCTGAATAACATTAAGCTCTTCCAAGCTGAGTATCGGTAACCTTAATGACATGTCATTTGTATCCTACGAATTTTTAAGGTTCAAACGGGACTCGGTAATCGCCGTATATTGTCGGATATGCGATTGATATTCATACATGACAATTACGCAATTCACATACCTATAATTCAATTAAAGCATATAAATACACAATTTAATTACACGAACTTACCTCGACGAGTGGACGTAGATACGGAGGTGACTAATCGAGAATTTCTCTTTGCCTTGATCTAACTTCGTACGAGGTCTGACCGGATCTGTACAAATGAATTTAACTCAATTCAATATAATTCATATTAAATTTAGACCAATACACTTTTTGGAAAAATTACCATTTTGCCCTTATACTTTTAATTCTTTGCAATTTAATCCCTAGGCTCGGAAAATGAAATTCATTCAAGTTTATCCCTACCCAAGCCTAGCCGAATTATAAAAATATTTATAGCAACCCATAAAATTCACAAATTCATAATTTTATCTCAGAATTTGTCACATTTTTCAATTTAATCCCTAATTGATAATTTCATCAAAATTTCCTTTACAAAAGTTGTTTATCTAACAACAACCATTCTTTTTCTACCATTAAACTTCAAAACCCTAACATGTTCATCAATGGAAAAACTCAAATACTTTAATATTTTGACAAATTAGTCCCCGGGCTAGCTAGATTAAGCTACAACGATCCCGAAAACAAAAAATCATTAAAAACGAGACAAAATCGTACCTAATTGGACAATGAAAGCTTGGTCGATTAGCAAGCACAATAATGGATTTCTTCTTATTCACACTTGGTTGAAGAAACAAAGCAATTTGAAAGCTTTTTAATTCTTTTCAACTTATTAACCAAATTACAAAATTAACCTTAATTAACTTTAAAAATTACACTAATGCCAAACCATGTACATCCAATATCACATTTAATGGTCTAATTACCATATAAGGACCTCCTCTTTAATGTTCTATAGCTATTAGACACATTTAGCTATTAGAACTCAACTTTTGTAGTTTATGCAATTTAGTCCTTTTTATCAAATTGAGTATGTAAATGGTAAAATTTCTTAACAAAATTTTTGTACGGTAATGCTATCATGCTGTAGACCATATAATAATAAAATAATTTTTCTAACTTCAGAGTTGTAGTCCCCAAACCACTGTTACAACTCTCCCCCTAAAAGATTTTCTTCCCCGAAAATCTTACTAGAAAAGATGTAACACCCCAAACCCGGCCCAAACGTTATGGCTGAATCTGCCGTGTCACATCAAAGCATCGATCAAAAATTGAGTTTCTCGTTAAAGGTTTATTTCTATGTTTAAATCCTTTTACTCGAGTTTAGCAAATCATCTCGTCAAAAACGTTTACTTAATGTCTAGTATTGATAATTTAGGTTATTCCAATCGCGAAACCTACTAAAGTTTGAAATCTAAAAATGTCTGTTTTTAACTGTTTTTGGAAAATAGTTGTTAATTTTGAAAATTCGTGTTTAGCAGGTTTAAATAAGAAAATTTAAAGCCCTTTAAAAAAATTAATCCCTCAAAGGCCTTATAACAGAATTAAAACCGAAAATATAAAATTCAAATAAAAAGTCTACATGCACAGTTAGACGGAATGGTGAGTTTGCAAAAACTCAGTGTGTAATCCCCTATAATACAAACACTCAGATATACAGTATGGAGAAACAGACTGGGCTTGAGCCCACCACAAGCATAGTATCAGGTGAGCTTTAGCCCATTAACAGAACCAGCTGGACCTAAGCCCATTAGTGAATCAGTATCAGATGCACATATGTAGATAGAAATCCAGCCCAATCCAATCAATACATCACCCGTACCAACCAACACACCATGTGGGGATAAAATTGACCCACCCAGCCAACACACCAAGTTTAGCATTGGTTTCGACACTAAGTCTACAGAACGGCTCGACACCGTAGACAGAACGGGTAAAAGCCATAAGTATCGTAGTAATGCTGCTAGATAACAGAACGGCTAAAATCTATAAGCAGAAAGGCAATAAGCCTTGAACAGAACGGCTGGAAGCCATACACTTCCTTCATCAATATTAACCTAACCCCATGCAGGATGACATGCCATAGTAACATACGTGAATGCAAGATGTCATGCTCAGTATCAGTCATATAACTTTCATACATACATTAGTCAACCTACCACAAGGAGTGTAATGGTCATTTCGTCAGTTAAGGGTAAAATGGTAATTTTACCCCAGAGGTATTTTAATCATTTTACCCTTCTAGAGTATTTCGGTCATTTAACAACCTTTTAGAAGGCCTACAGTCAGCTCGAGTGACACAGATAACTTAAATGGTCACAATGGTCCAAATGGCCCCAAGGCCCATGTTCTGCCCAAATGGGCCCACACACTCGTGTGGCCTATTTAGCCCAAATTCAGTCATGACTATGCGAACTACATAGCCCAGTCCAGTATTTGTCACCTAACGTGGATTTTATTCGTGTGAGGCCCATGAGCCCATTGGGCCCACACGACCTATTTCAGCCCAACGAGGCCCATAATGGCCTAAGAGTACAAAAATGCTTGTGGTGGCCTCTACAATCTAACGCCATGTTTCGTGGGCTCAGTTCACCACACAAGTGTTTGCATGCCTTGTGGCCTCCATCGTCGTATTTCTGGCTTTTCGACTTTTTAAATTTTGCCGATCACAGAAGAGACAGTGTGATTACACACCTTTTTGCAGAGTGGTTCCAAGATCTATGAGCACCTAACCCTATTTGAATGAGGGTGACCTTAATCCCTCAACGCTCGCTGTTCAAAAACTGACCACACCTTTCCTGCCTCCTAAAGTACAATCAAGAACTGATTAGAAAATGGCAAGGCATATTCGGCCATCCCCAAAATCAAGAGGTAAACTTATTACCTTACCAAATGTTTGAGATAAAAAGTGTGACTCCTCCAACCCAATCACACTTCGCCACTCCTCGAAGAATATCCTAGAATCGCAAAGGGTGCAGTACAAGAAGAATGAAATAACAACTAGTTAAAGGACTTGTTCAGTTTTGGAAAAGAAAAGAAGAACACAGGTGCACACAGTTTTAAAAGAAAAGAAGAAAGTAGCCTTTGATCACTTAACGATTGTCAGAGCCGTTGTAGGATTAAACAGAGGGGGAAGAACTTTCGGTCACAAACTGAAGAAGAGAAAGAATCCCAAGACTAAGGTGATAGGTTCGATCGAAAGAATCAATGGTCAAAAAGGGGTGATCAGGTAGTTGGCCGAAACTAGAGAAGAATAGAGAAAAGAGGAGTTTCAGCAGAGGTTGATACAAAAGAGAAAGGAATGGTCAATTGTAAAAGTAAGAACAGCAAAAACTAAAAAGAAAAGATGCACGAGTGGTAAATTGCCAATTTGGCACTAGAGAAAAAAGAAGCCAGAATCGCCAAAAAGAACAAAAACCCCAAATGAAATAGAGGAAATTCGGCACCTATTCACTCACAAATTTCTGAAAATGCATACCCAAAGACCCCCTTAGCCAAATTACACAAAAAAGTCTCCCAATCGGCTACAACACTCCCTAATTTGAATTCCTTAACCCTCTCCTAAAATCTCACCCTTTATCCCTCCTTGATATCCTCCATAACACCCTCCAAGACCCGTTCAAACTCTAACCCAACATAGTTCGAAACCACCTCAAACTCCTTCCTCCTCATGCTAGCAAAATAAATATACTTTTTGGTTGCAATGGGATTCGAACCCAAGCCCCCCCTCAATAACTCAACATGCCACTTGCCTCCTTGCCACAAGCTCTTTTGTGTCACATTTTATCTTCAATTTACTAAAAGGTCTAAAGGCCAAAGTCCAGGTTCCCTTAAAAGAAAAACCAAAATAAATTGCAAGAGCCAATACTTGTACCCATGCTCCCTTGCAACATTAATGACGCCACAACCACTAGATCACAAGCTTCCTTATGACATTTTTTTAACACAATAATTTAAAAGTCCTACATCCAAGCATCTAGGGTTTTATTCACTAAAAACCAAAATTTTTGCTAAAGCCTAAGTTTGAACCCAGGACTTTTCCAACTCCTATCAGGACCCTTTACCACTAAAGTAGACATACTTTTGTGCACAATTTCTTAACTGTTCCCTTGCTCATGGCCTTATACTTCTAGGCCCAAAATTTAGGGCGTTACAATTCTACCCCACTTAAAGAAATTTCATCCTCAAAATTTCTAACTATCTGAACAACCGCTTAGCTCAATCTACACCACTACGATCCCACTGCACACTCTAGTTCCTAAAATAAATGTACTACACGATAGTTTAAGTACGTACCAGTATCCACATTTGGAGCGTCTCCGACCTCTCGGTGACGTGCTGCATAGACCAAGACTGGTTGCCTCGCCTCAGCTTGACCAGCAACTCTGCCTGGTGCTCCATGGCTCACACCGTTTCCACCCCTGGCCTGACCACAGCCTCCTGGCGACTGCCGTCCACCTCTTTCTAGTTGAACAAAACCCTGCCCTGCAGTCTGTATCTGCCCAGGTCTCTTTGGACAATCTCTCACAAAGTGCTCTACTGATCCGCACCTGAAACATGTCCCAGTCCTTTTTTGACACTCACCCTGATGATAGCTCTCACAACCCGCACAAGACTGTGATCCAGTAACAGTAGAGGGGCCCTAACCCAAAACCGGCCTTTCCAGTCTGGCCTTTCTCTTAGGCCTCCAATTGGAATTGGAGGGTTCTAAATCCCTCTTATCTCTACTCTTTTCCTTTTCTCGATTTTGACGCTTGGCGCGCTTTACCTCATTAGCAATCTTAGCTTTCTCTACTAGCGCGGCAAAGTCCCGCTCCCTCTGTAGAGCTATCAACACTCGGAGGCTATCCCTGAGGCCGTCTTCAAATCAAACACAGCGCTCGTATTTCGTTGCTACTATTCCTCAGCCATACCGACTAAGTCGTAAAAATTTTGCCTCATACTCAGCTACAGATTTGTCACCTTGAACCAAATTCAAAAATTCTTTCCTATGAGCGTCGACATAGTTGGCGCCCACATACTTTCAATGAAACGTGGACTTAAAGAATTCCCAGGTCAATCGATCAGACGGAGTACCTTCTTTTACCATAAGCCACCACTGATAAGCTTCATCTCTCAGCAGAGACACAACACCCTTCAACTTTTGTTCTGATGTACAGTTGAGGTCATCCATAATTCTTTTGGTGGCCTTCAACCAGTATTCTGCCACACTCGGGACCACCCTAGAATCTTTCCTAAAGATCTCTGCTCCATTTGACCGGAATCGTTCTGTAACTGACTCGCGGCCCACAGTAACGGTATTTGACCCAGCAGTAACTGCAACCCTTTTTAGAATCCTTAACATTGCTTGGGACAATACATCGTCCCCAGCCGCTTGATCAAACGACCCTGTCTAAGCTACCGGTGAAGTTGGTGCTTCCCTTGCCTTAACGTTAGGCATGTGGCCTGAGCCGAAGACCCAACCCTAGTACTACCATGGCCTCTACTACGGCCTCTTATACCCCTTCAGCGCTCATTTTCTCTTTGCGCATTATCAGATTTAAAAACAAATTATGCAATTTAGTTACAATTTCAGTAATTAAGCAGATGTCTCATGAGAAACAATAGTTTAGAGTTTGTTTTCGCATTTGATAGCTCACTACAGTTTTTCAGTTTACTCTATCTATGGAGTTTTAGTGTAGTGCTACTATCTATAGTAGTTTCTCAGTATAACATTTCAGTCTATAATAGTAAATAGAGTCAGAGAACATACAGACTTGGTGCCTGAGATTCGGTGTGCTATACTTTTTAGAAAAATACCTCAAACCACTTCACATATTTGAAACCAACCTCTTGTAATACAAAATTTTGAAAACCCATTCCACAGCTGAGTTTTACAACTTGGCTCTAATACCACTAAATGTAACACCCCAAACTCGGCCCAAACATTATGGCTGAATCTAGCGTGTCACATCAAAGCATCGATCAAAAACTGAGTTTGTCATTAAAGGTTCATTTTTATGTTTAAATCCATTTGCTCGAGTTTAGCAAATAATCTCGTCAAAAACGTAGACTTAATGTCAGGCATTGATACTTTAAGTTATTCCAATCGCAGAAGCGACTAAAGTTTGAAATGTAAAAACATCTATTTTTAAGTGTTTTTGGAAAATAGTTGTTAATTTTGAAAATTCGTGTTTAGCAGTTTTAAATAAGGAAATCTAAAGCCCTTTAAAAAAATTAATCCCTTAAAGGCCTTATAACAGAATTAAAACCCAAAATATAAAATTCAAATGAAAATCCTACAGTAGAGCGTCAGCGGTCGTGTGGCCACCTCCGATTCTCTCACGACTCCAAATCGCCTAAAGCTTGGGATTACCTGAACAGTTAGACAGAAGGGTGAGTTTGCGAAAACTCAGTGTGTAATCCCCTATAATACAAATAGTCAGATATACGGTATACAGAAACAGATTGGGCCTAAGCCCACCACAGGCATAGTATCAGGTGAGCCTTAGCCCATTAACAAAACCAGGTGAACCTAAGCCCATTACAGAATCAGTATCAAATGCAAATATGCAGACAGAAATCCAGCCCAATCCAACCAATACACCACCCATACCAATCAACACACCATGTAGGGATAAAATCGACCCACTTAGCCAACACACCAAGCTTAGCACTGATTGCGGCCATAAGTCTACAGAACGTCTCAGCGCCGTAGACAAAATGGCTAAGAGCCATAAATATCGTAGCAATGGTGCCAGATAACAGAACAACTAAAATCCATAAGCAGAAAGGCAGTAAGCCTTGAACAGAACGGCTGCAAGCCATACACTTCCTCCATCAATATTAACCCAACCCCATGCAGGATGACATGCCATAGTAACATACATGAATGCAGGATGTCATGCTCAGTATCAGTCATATAACTTTCATACATACATCAGTCAAACTACCATAAGGAGTGTAATGGTCATTTCGTCAGTTAAAGGTAAAACGGTAATTTTACCCCCTAAGGGTATTTCGATCATTTTACCCTTCAAGGGTATCTTGGTCATTTAAAAACATTTCTGAAGGCCCTACAGTCACCTCGAGCGACACAGATAACTTAAATGGTCACAACAGGTCAAATGGGCCCAAGTCCAATCCAGTCACGACTATGCGAACTACATAGCCCAATCCAGTATTTTTCACTAGCTCATGGGCCCACACGACCCATTTCAACCCAACGAGGCCTATAATGGCCCAAGAGCACGAAAATGCTCGTAGTGGCCTTTACAGTGTAATACCATGTTTTGTGGGCTCAGTTCACCACACGAGTGTTCGTATGCCCATGTGGCCTCAATCGCCGTCTTTTCAGCTTTTCGGCTTTTTGGCTTTTGTCGATTCACAGAAGAGACAGTGTGATTTCACACTTTTTTGCGGAGTGGTTCCAAGATCTACGAGGACCTAACCATGTTTGAATGAGTGTGACCTTAATCCCCCAACGCTTGCTATTCAGAAACCAACCATGCCTTTGTTGCCTCCTAAAGTACAATCAAGAACCGATTAGAAAATGGTAGGGCATATTCGGCCATCCCCAAAATCAACAGGTAAACTTATTACCTTACCAGATGTTTGAGATAAAAAGTGTGACTCCTCCAGCCTGATCACACTTCATCACTCCTCGAAGAAGATCCTAGAATCGCAAAGGGTGCAGTACAAGAAGAATGAAATAACAATTAGTTAAAAGGGTAGTTTGGTTTTGGAAAAGAAAAGAAGAACATAGGTGCACACGGTTTTAAAAGAACAGCAAAAAGTAGCCTTTGATTACTTACCAATTGTCAGAGTCGTTGCAGGATCGAAACAGAGGGGGAAGAACTTTCGGTCACAAACCGAAGAAGAGAAAGAATCCCAAGACTAGGGTGATAGGTTCGGTCGAAAGAATCAATGGTCAAGAAGGGGTTATCAAGCAGTTGCCAAAACTAGAGAAGAATAGAGAAGAGAAGAGTTTTGGTACAGGTTGATACAAAAGAAAAGGAATGGTTAATTACAAAAGTAAGAACAATAAAAACTAAAAAGCAAAGATGCACGAGTGGTAAATTGCCAATTTGGCACTAGAGAGAAAAGAAGCCAGAATCGCCAAAAAGAACAAAAACCCCAAATGACAGAGAGGAAATTCAGCACCTATTCACTCACAAATTGCCAAAAATGCATACCCAAAGACCCCTTTAGCCGAATTGCACAAACAAGTCTCCAAATCGGCTACAACACTCCCTAATTCGAATTCCTTAACCTTCTCCTAGAATCTCTCCCCTTATCCCTCCTTGATATCCTCCGTAACACCCTCCAAGACCCATTCAAACTCTCACCTAACAAAGTTCAAAACCACCTCAAACTCCTACTGCCTCATGCTAGCAAAATAAATATCTTTTTTGCTTGTAATAGGATTCAAACCCAAGCCGCCCTCAATAGCTCAAAACACCACTTTCCTCCTTGCTACAAGCTCTTTTGCGTCACATTTTATCTTCAATTTTCTAAAAGGTCTAAGGGCCAAAGTCCAGGTTCTCTTAAAAGAAAAACCAAAATAAATTGCAAGAGCCAAGACTTGAACCCAGGCTCCCTTTCGACCTTAATGACGCCACAACCACTAGACCACAAGCTTCCTTATGACTTTTTTTAACACAATAATTTAAAAGGCCTACATCCAAGCATCCAGGGTTTTATCCACTTAAAACCAAAATTTTTGCTAAAGCCCAGGTTTGAACCTAGTACCTTTCCAACTCGTCTCAGGACCCTTTACCACTAAAGCAGACATACTTTTGTGCACAGTTTTCTAACTGTTCCCTTGCTCAAGGCCCAATACTTCTACGCCCAAATTTCGGGGCGTTACAAAAGAGGTTCAGATATTACTTTCTCACAGCTTCCTCGGGTTCCCAAGTAGCTTCTTTTAATCCGTATAGCTGTCTCGGGTTCCTAAGTAGCTTCTTTTAATCCGTATAGCTGTCTCGGGTTCCCAAGTAGCTTCTTTTACTAAAGCTATGTTTTAATTTCTCAATTCTTTCACCTCTCGTGCCAAAATCTTGATCGTTTTCTCACTATATGTCATGTCAGGTTGGATCTCAACATCCATCGGAGAGATAACATGCGAAGGGTCAGATTGGTACTGTTGTAGCATAGACATGTGAAAGACATTATGAATCCTCTCAAGCTCTGATGGGAAGTCTAATCGGTACGCAACAGGTCTGATATTTTTAGTAATCTAGTACGGTCTGATAAATCGCGGACTCAGCTTTCCTTTGCGACCAAACCGAAGAATTTTCTTTGAGGGCGATACTTTCAAAAATACTTTATCGCCAACTTAGAACTCTATATCTTTAAGTTTAAGATCTGCATAAAATTTTTGACGATCTGAAGCTGCTTTCAAACTATCTCAAATCACTTTCACTTTTTCCTAATCTCAAGAATCAGATCAACCCCGTGTATGTTTTTCTCACTAAGCTCGGTCAAATATAGTGGAGTTTAGCATTTATGACCATATAGAGCCTCATACAGTGCCATCTTAATGCTCGACTAAAAACTGTTATTATACGCGAATTCGACTAACGATAAGTATTTCTCCCAATTACCTTCAAACTCTAGTACGCAACATCGAAGCATATCTTCAAGAATTTGAATTACTCACTCGGACTGACCATCGGTCTGAGGGTGAACTGCAGCGCTAAAATGTAATCGCGTACCCAAAGCTTCCTATAACTTTCTCCATAATCACGATGTAAACCGCATACCCCATGTAATTTGAAAATCTCAGAGACATATAACTTAGCTAATCTGTCAAGTGAGAAATTTGTACGTGCCAGAATAAAATGTATAGACTGTGTCAAACGATCAACAATAACCCAGATAGCATCTTTCTTTTTCGGAGATAGGGGTAACCCCGATACGAAATCCATAATAAATCTATCCCATTTCCACTCTGGTATCATCACTGACTGTAATAGTTTTGAAGGTACCTAATGTTCAGCTTTAACCTGTTGACATATCAAACATCTGGACACAAAATCAGAAATCTCACGTTTCATTCCCGGTGACCAATACATCTGTCTCAAATCATTGTATATTTTATTTCTCCCTATATGAATAGACAAGCTACCACTATAAGCTTCGTATAAGATTTTCTGTATAAGCTCTGGATTCTTCGGTACACAAACTCTATCTTTGAATAATAAACAATCATTAGGCCCTATTCGAAAATCTGAATCAGACGTTGACTCAAACTGTACTCGTTTAACTTGAATCTCATTATCACATTTCTGAACTTCATAGATCTACTGTAGAAATATGAGTTTTTCTTTTAACTCAGCTAAGATTGAGCCATCATCAGATAATGATAATTGGGTAATCATCGCTCATAAAGCAAACAAAGACTTTATACTCAGAGCATTTGCAACTACGTTTGCTTTTCCTGGATGATAATCAATAACTAACTCATAATCTTTCAACAATTCAAGCGATCTACGCTGTCTCAGATTCAGATCTTTCTGCGACATAAGATACTTTAAACTCTTCTGATCGGTAAATATGTGACATTTTTCACCGAAAAAATGGTGTCGCCAAATTTTCAACGTGAACCAATAGCTGCCAACTCTAAGTCATTGTCAGATAGTTTTTCTCAAGCTACTTTAACTATCTGAAGGAATAAGCTGCTACTTTTCCTTTCTGCACCAAAACACAACCTAAACCGTTGAATGTCACATCACTGAAAATCACAAATTCTTTACCAGATTCAAGCTGAACCAGAACTGGTGCTTCAATCAATAGTGCCTTCAACTGTTTAAAACTTCATTGATATTTATCAGACCATTCAAACTTCACAACTTTTTGCAATAGTCATGTCATCGGTGTAGCTATCATCGAGAACCCTTTTACAAATCTCCGGTAATAACTAGCTAATCCCAAAAAACTTCTGACTTCAGATACGTTTCTTGGTGGTTTCTAGTCAACAACTGTACAAAGTTTACTCGGATCAACTCTGATCCCTTCAGCCGATACTATATGTCCTAGAAAACCAACTTCTCACAGCCAAAACTCATATTTTTTGAATTTAGCAAATACTTGTTTATCTCGTAAAGTTTACAACACAATTCTCAAGTGCTCGACATGCTCAGACTCGTCTCAGGAATATATCAAAATATCATCAATAAATACCACAACAAATTTGTCTAAATACGGTGTAAAGATCCTGTTCATCAAATCCATAAATATTGCAGGTGCGTTAGTTAAACCAAATGGCATCACAAGAAATTCATAGTGTCTGTACTTGGTTCTAAATGTAGTTTTCAGCACATCCGAATCTTTCACTCGTACCTGAAAATAGGTAGAACGAATATCAATCTTCGAGAGCATTATGGCACTTTTCAACTAGTCAAACAAATCTTCAATACGAGGCAGTGGATATTTGTTCTTGATTGTAACTTTGTTGAGCTGACAGAAGTCAATGCATAATCTCATCGATTCATCCTTTTTCTTAACAAATAGAACTGGCCTACCCCAAGGTGAAAAACTAGGTCAAGAAAAACCCCTATCAGTCAACTCTTACAACTGTGCTTTCAACTCTTTTAAATCTGTATCTAATATGTATGCAAGGTAAGCATTGCAACCTTTTCTCACATCTTTCTGCGCTGACATAGCTGATATCACAATAGGCAACCCACTCGGATTATCTGATTATACGAAGTGTCTCAACATTTTGATATTTTAATACGATAAGCTTTTGTCTACAGTTTACAATAGCATCATGTAGAGTTAGCCGACCCATACCTAGGATCACATCAAATTCATCAAACGATAATAGCATCAACTCAACCAAAAAACTATAACCCTGAGTCACCAAAAAACAATTCTTGCAAACTTTATCAACTAGAACATACTGACATAAGGGGTTCAATACTTTAACCACGAATTCAGTGTACTCAACAGGTAAGCTCTTACTAGACACTAAATTCATAGAAACATATGAATGGGTCGATTTGGGATCAATCAAAGTAGTTACATCACTATCATAGAGAGAGAAAGTACCAGTAATAACATCTGGTGCAGAAGCGTCTTCGCATTCGCGAATAGCATAAGCCTTAGCTGGTACTCGTGCCTTGGATCTCACAGTAGAGTCTTTCATTACACTATGGCCACCACTCATATTTTTAGGATTACGAGGTGGTCTACCTCTCATAGTAGTATTGATCGTCCTTGTGGTTTGAGCTTTCTCTTTCTCAGATTTTTCTGGGCAAACTCTAAGATAGTGGTCAAAAGAACCAAATCTGAAACACGCTCCGCTCTTTATTCGTCCCTCACTATAAGATGGCCTGTTACAGTGCTTGCACTCGGGTCTGGTGTTTCTAACACTACCCACACTTGCTACAAATGTAGCCTAGGGTTTAGGACTGGAGCATCTAGTATCTCTATCTCTATTAGAATGTCCCACAGAAGTAGTAGAACGGTAGTGATGTTCTTTAGATTTCTTCGATGCTGACTGATGTGACTTTCTTGTCAATTTCTTTCTCAAATCTCTAGCTTCAAATTCAGCATGTCTTTTCTCTTTCCTCAGCTTTCTAGCTTTATGTGCCCGATCAACTAAAGCAACAAACTCTTTCAACTCAAGGATCCTTACTAAAAGCTTTATATCCTTTTTTAATCCATCTTCAAACCACTTATAGATTGCATTCTCGGTCGAAATACTCTCGAGCATATTTGCTTAATCAAACAAATTCCCATTCATATTCAAACACTATCATATGACCCTATTTAAGCTCTAGAAATTCTTTATGTTGATGATCGAGAAACCTCTGACTGATATATTTCTTTCAGAACTCGGTTTGAAAGAATTCCCAAGTGACTCGATCTCTCGACACAACAAAAATCAACGTATTCCGCCACTGATAAACTGAATCTTTTAATAGAGATACCACACACTTAGGACATTCAGTCAGTGAACAAGATCATTCATCAAGAACTCTAATGGTATTTTCTAACCAGAACTCAGCTCTTTCAGGGTCATCCTCAACTGTAGCTCAGAATTCTTCAGCCCCGTACTTACGGAACTTATCAACAGGAGGCTTACTAACTCGAATAGGTTTCGTACCTTGAGAAGTAATAGGAACCGATTGGGGAACAGGAGGGGTGAAGGTTGTTGAGCAGCCGAGTTCGTCCGTACAAACTCAATAAACCACTTATTCATTATCTAGAAGAAGGCTTCCTTAGCCTCTCCTCCTCGAGCCTCAGATACGGGCCTCGAATCACTCAAAGCTACTCCTTGAATAGAGGCTTGAGCGTTACTCTCTACTTCATTAGAATCAGCTCGGTTGGATGTTGTTGCTATATAAAAACATTTTTAAGATGGTCATTAGATATCACATTATCACAGGTTATATAATGGAATGTATTGCTAGACTCGTATACGCTAAATTTAGCCCGAGAATCAACTAAACCGTAGCTCTGATACCAATAAATATAAACCCCTAACCCATATCCATTACCGAAACAGGGTTACAGAGCATTACCGAATTTACAGATCAGACAGACAGAACTATCAAACATTTCATATCATATAGCTTTCATGTCAAAAAGTAAACAAATTCATACATATTGTCCCTTATACAAGCCTTCGAGCTCAAAATATGCATTAGAAACAAGCAAGGACTAAATCAAAAACTTAGAAAAATTTTTAGAACCATTTAAAATCTTCAAAACTGCAAGGGTCACACGGCCGTGTGGCTATGCCGTCTGACTCACATAGCCAAGAGACGCGCCCGTGTCTTAGGCCTTGTGGGCATTCAAAATAGGGACACACGGTCATGTTCCAACACTGTCCTTCCCTGTGTAACTCACTGACTTAGGTCACACAGCCAAGTCATATACCCGTGTGCCAGGCCATGTACCCTTCAAAGTAACCTCACACACCCGTGTGCCATGCCCTGTGATAGGCCATGTAACTGCCTGACTTGCAACCTTTGCTAGTTACAGGGGACACACGGCTGTTTCATTTGGCTGTGTCTCACACACGGCTGAAACACACGCCCATGTGGACAAAAATAGGTCATTTATAAGCCACACTTCTCACCCAATTTAGCACCTACCTAACCTCAACATTTTGCATATAAACAAGTCATAAATAGACATCCAAAACAAGCCAAAATCAAGCCTTAAACATGTAATATCTTGACAAACAACCAATATGCCCTTAGGCACATCAAATGACAACTTATAACATGTAAATCTAAACATTCAATGTATCCAATTGTTTAACTTGCTTATATGCATATTGTACCAAAACTTACCATGTACATCATTAATCAAAACATACCATTTAGTACCATTTATGTACTTGATCTATAGTATCAAATGGTCATATAAGTCACTTGTAACTTGTGCACTAAAAACACCAATACAAACCATTAAAAAACTAACATCTTGTTTCATATGTGCTTTCCACAACAAGCACTAAATCTCTCCAAATTATAATACATATTCATATACATATTCAACTACCATTTAATTTTCATCCATCAAACATAAATCAATTCACATATTAACCATACCAAAACACACATCAAATACGATGAGGCCATTTATATATACATAGCAAAATATACCAAAACTCAAGCCAATTCAAATGGCTAAAAACATCACAAAACATATAGGTTATCAGTAGCCAAAATAACCTCTACATGCCATTATAACCAAAATTAGATAACCAAATGTACCAAAAGAGTCGATGGATAGTGTGATATAGCTTCGACAAGCTTCCAACCCGAATGAGCTTCTGAACCACTATAAAACACAGAAAATAACACAGCGTAAGCATTTAAGCTTAGTAAGTTCTTATAACACTGAATTTAACTTACCATTTAAGCACAATTTAGGTAAGTAAACTAAAGCATATTTCAACTCAATTTGGCCAAAAGCCTAACACATATTCATCAACAAAGTTAGCCATGTAATTCATATAAAAACCGAGAATCATGTATGAGTTCAACAATTATTCAAATTCCATATACATGTAACATCTATATCATGTATCCATATATCATATATAAACCATTTCCATGTAATTCATGTAAACACCTGTACTAGTTCATATCGAACTCATATAAACTCGTAATAGATTTATACTGTTGAACCATTTAGAATATCGATGGATACGCGGGTAGTACACACGAGGTGTACTAAACTGTAATCCGTCAATTCCTGTACATGTATGCTCATACGAGCTCTAAATCGGTATGCTCTTACAAGCTATAAATAGTAAACTCCTCCGAGCTAAATAACAGTAAGCTCCTCCGAGCTGGGTATCGATAAGCTCATACGAGGTAAAATTGATAACCCTAATGACATGTCATTTGTATCGTACAAATTCCTAAGGTTCAAACGATACTCGGTAATTTTTGTATGCTCTTACAAGCTATAAATAGTAAACTCCTCCGAGCTAAATAACAGTAAGCTCCTCCGAGCTAGGTATCGATAAGCTCATACGAGGTAAAATTGATAACCCTAATGACATGTCATTTGTATCGTACAAATTCCTAAGGTTCAAACGGTACTCGGTAATTTTTGTACGTCGTTGGATATGCGATCAATATTCATACATGACAATTATGCAATTCACATACTATAATTCAATTAAAGCATATAAATACACAATTTAATTACACAAACTTACCTCGACGAATGTACGTAGATACTGAGGTGACTAAGATAAGATTTTCTCTTTGCCTCGATCTAACTCCGTACGAGGTCTGACAAGATCTATACCAATGAATTTAACTCAATTTATATTCAATTTAGTCCAACACACTTTTTTTGGAAAAATTACCATTTTTCCCTTATACTTTTAATTCTTTGCAATTTAGTCCCTAGGCTCGGAAAATGAAATTCATTCAATTTTATCCCTACCCAAGCCTAGTCAAATTATAAACATATTTATAGCAACCCATAAATTTCACAAATTCACAATTTTATCACAATTTATCATATTTTTCAATTTAATCCCTAATTGATAATTTTATCAAAAATTCCTTTACAAAAGTTATTTATCTAATATAACAACCATTTTTTATACCATTAAACTTCAAAACCCTAACATGTTCATCAATGTAAAAACTCAAATACTTTAACAGTTTCACAAATTAGTCCCCGGACTAGCTAGATTAAGCTACAACGATCCTGGAAACATAGAAATTATTAAAAACAAGACAAAAATCGTACCTAATTGGACAATGAAAGCTTGGACGAATAACAAGCATAACAATGGCTTTCTTCTTCTTCATATTCAGTTGAAGAAACAAAGAAATATGAAAGCTTTTTAATTTGTTTTAACTTATTATATCATTATTAACCAAATGACAAAATTAACCTTAATTAACTTTAAAAATTACAGTAATGCCAAGCCATGTACATCCACTATCACATTTAATCGTCTAGTTACTATATAAGGACCTCCACTTTAAATTTCTATAGCTATTTGACACCTTTAGCTATTAGAACTCAACTTTTGTAGTTTATGCGATTTAGTCCTTTTTATCAAATTGAGCATGAAAACGGTAAAATTTCTTAACAAAATTTTTATATGGTAATGCTATCATGCTTTAAACCATAAAATAATAATAAAATAATTTTTCCAACTTTGGATTTGTGGTCCCGAAACCACTATTCTGATTTTACTAAAAACGGGTTGTTACAAATACCCACTCCCATCTCATATTTCATGCATCCCTCATTCATCCTTCATTTAACATTTCTCTTCCATTCTTTCATTATCTCATTCCCTCTCTTCATTCCCATGCATAGCATCCCATATTTTCTTTCTTTCTTAGCCAGCAAAACCTTGATAATACCATCTCTTGGCTGGCCACTTTGAGGAGCCATTAGCAAATGAGCATAAAGAGGACGAGAGGAAACTTCCTCAACTAAAGTTCGCAAGGCTGCTGATTCAAACAAGGTTTATTATTCCTTTACTTGTTACCTTAATTTTAATCATGTTTGCAATGTGCTTTATTATCTTGTCATCAACAATGGTAGCTTAAATCTATTTTGCTAGGATGATTGCATCAATTTAATGAAGTTTGTTTAAATCATGTTTATAGTGTTTATGCCTCAATCATTCACGTTTTCAATTAAACTCAAGCATGTATTACATTCATATGTGATTGGATGCATTGAAATTAGTTTAGCGATCCTAACCAGACGATGGCTAATGGACACAATAGTTGAAAAGTGCATGCTTAATTTAGATCCTAACCCAACTAAATTCAAGGTTCATAATAACTTTAACGAGCTCTATTATCTTGCATAGTTTTTAGGTTTATGTTATTAAATTGTTTCAAACCTAACTCATCCATGTTACTTTACATGAATTCTAAGAAACCCTTAGGTTGATGTTTGTGTTGTTGAGCTCCCATCAAAGTCTGACTTACATAGTAGATGAGATGAAAAACTTTGTTCCTCCACTAGCCCATCATAGCTCCTACCATGAAGTCATTTGCATCATAGATTAACCCAAGTGGTAAATCCCAATCTAGTGTGACGATAATGAGTGTCGACACTAACTGATTCTTTAGATTATTAAAAGATTTTGAACATTCTTCATCAAATTTGAATGTTGTGTCCTTCTCTAATAGTTTGTATAAGGGTTTAGTAATTTTGGAGAAGTCTTTCATAAATGTTCAATTGAATCCGGCATGTCCTAAAAAGCTCCTAACACCTTTTACAGATGTAGGAGGTGGGAGTTTCTCAATGACATCTACCTTTTCTTTGTCTACCCTGATCCATTGTCTCGTTATTCGATACCCTAAAACAATACCTTCTTGTACCATGAAATGATGCTTTTCCCAGTTGATTACTAGGTTTGTTTCTCCGTATCGCCTTAGTATCTTGGCTAGATTAGCTATGCAATCATCTTAAGTGTCTCTAAATACTGAAAAATCATCCATGAAAACTTCCAAAAATTTTCCACCATGCCAGTAAAAATAGCCATCATACATATTGAAATGTAGTAAATGCATTACATAAACTAAATGGCATGTGTCTAAATGCAAATATACCGTATGGGCATGTGAATGTTGATTTGTGTTGACCCTCCAATGCTACTATGGTCTGATTGTAACCTGAGTACCCATCTAGAAAATAGTAATAACCTCGCCCCACGAGTCTATCCAACATTTGATCCAAAAATGATAAAGGAAAGTGATCTTTCCTAGTCGTCTTGTTGAAATTTTGGTAATCTATGCAAATTCTCCATCCTGTAATCGTTCGGGTTGGTATCAAGTTGTTATTTTCATTCTCTAAAATCATAACACCTTCTTTCTTTGGCATGCACTGGACTAGACTTACCCATGAACTGTCTGAGATGGGGTAAATTATACTCGCATCTAACCACTTAATGATTTTTTTACCACGTCCTTCATAATAAGGTTCAGTCTCTATTGTCCATAAATCATCCCTTTCTTGCCATCTTCTAGGATGATTTTTTACATGCACACGAATAGACTAATGCCACGGGTATTGGCTATGGTCCATTTGATAGCCTTCTTAAATTGTTTCAACACTAAAATAAGTTTATCTTCCTATTCTTTAGTTAGCTGAGCTAAAATAATCACAAGTAAATTAGAGCCATCACTTAAATAAACAGATTTTAAATGTGAAGGAAGTACCGTAAGTTCTAATTTCAATGGCTCCACCATTCATGCTTTTGGTTGAACATAATCTCTGCTTTCTAATTCTAAAGATTTAAAATAGGATTATGGATTGAATCCCTTCTAGTTAGCTTCTAGCAAAGCTAAGTATTCCTCCCCCTCTTTATCACTTAGAGGGTCTGACATCAAAACATGTTCCAATGAGTCCTCAACAAATTTGAGTTCCTATTCTACAACTAAATCTTCTAATCCAGATACTCTAGAACACTCATCAATTGCATTAAGAAATCGTATAGCTTTAAAACATTAAATATTACCTGGCCGTCCTAAACGCACATGGTAAGGTCGCCCTTTTGCACATTAATAAGGGTCCTTCCAATTGCTACGAAATGCCTTCCTAGGATTATTGACACCTATTTATCCACTTCAAGGTCTAACATAACAAAGTAAGAAAGAAAAGTAAGTTTGTCTACACATACCAATACATCCTCGATTTTTCCTTCTGGATCTGCAAAAGATTGATCTTCTAATTGAAGTGTAACCATAGTAGGTCTAACTTCACCTATCCCCAACTTTCTAAATATGGACATGGGCATCAAGTTGATGCTTGCACCCAAATCACATAATGCCTTATCACAATAATTTGCTCTAATGTTACAAGTTATGTTAAAACATCCAAGGTCCTTTAGCTTTGAGGGTAGTTTATTTTGTAGATATGCACCGCATCCCTTCGTCAGAGCTACCGTCTCAAATTCTCTAAGTCTTCGTTTCTTTGATAGAATATCCTTCATACATTTGACGTAGTTTAGCATCTGCTCTAGTGCTTCTACCAATGGGATGTTGATATGAAGTTGCTTGAGCACATCTAAGAACTTCTTGAACTGGATTTCCTATTTCTACTTTTGAAGTCTTTGAGGGTTGTGTGGTGGAGGATTCTTAACTTGAACAGGCTTATTCCTCATCTGTGGCACTTCTACATCTAACAAAGTTGTTAGTTTTTCAGGATTAACTAGTATCAGAGTTATAGAGTTTGCAGATTTTGGTTATGGTGAAATTGGAATTTCAATACTTGATTGGACTTCCACTACATCTTGAGCATTAGCTAGCTTTTCTTCAACTTCAACACTGTTGAGCTCTAACGTCTTTCCGCTCCTCAGTGTCAATGCTTTACAATGCTCTTTCCTAGATTTCTCTATATCACTAGGCAAAGTGCCTTGTGGTCGGTTCCTAAGTTCAGTTGCAAGTTGACCTACTTGATTCTCCTAATTTCTTAAAGTGGCGTCATCCTTTTCCATATATGCCTTTAATAGGTTCTCTAGGCTATTAGAAGGTTTAGCTTGTGGTGGTTAACTAACTTATTGCGTAAACCTAGATGGCTAGGTCGGTCTAGTTGTGCGTAAGTGTTACTAGGTCTAGCCCATTGATTACTCCAAGAGAAATTCAGGTGATTTTTCCAAGACGAGTTATAGAAATTGGATTGTGGTCCCTGCGTACCTTAGTTTTGGTTCGAGTTATCCATGTAATACACAGATTCAGGGTTTGATGGGTATTCCTTAAAAAAGTTCCCTCCCCCACAACAAATACAGGCTATAATTTTTAATTGATTCAGTGGTTGAGTTGCAAAATTATTAAACCCATTAGTATTAAGGTTTTTAAGTATTGAGGATATCGAAAATACCTGAAATGAGAGTGAAGTGAGAGTGTCCACATCATGTATTCCTACGACTCTTGTTCCTGACACTACTCGATTGGTTGGCCATTCGTAATTGTTGTTGAAAATTCTTTTAATAATTTCATAAGCCTCTTTATAAGACTTAGAAAGCAGAGCACCATTAGCAGAATCGTTTACTACCATCCTCGTGTGAGCATTGGGATCGTTATAGAACATCTCTAGTTGGATGCAATGCGGGGTTCCATAATGAGAGCATCTTCATAATAGTTTTTTAAATCTTTCCCATGCCTCATACAAGGACTCGCCATCCATCTGTTGGAAGGTAGTGATCTCATTCTTCAACTTAGCATTCTTGCTAGGTGGGAACTACTTCATAAGGAATCATTCTGCTAAATTTGGCCATGTGGTAATGGAATCAAGTGGCAATGAGGTCAACCAGGCTCGAGCTATGTCCCTTAGTGAATATGGGAACAATTTTAATCTTCATGCTTCTTCAGCTACTCTGGCTAACTTGAAGGAGTCACTCAATTGTATAAAAAATTTGAGGTGAAGGTGAGGATCCTCAGTCGGCATTCCATTAAATTGGCCCATTGTCTAAAGGCTTTGAAACATTACTAGCTTCAGCTCGAATTATTGTGCCTCGATTTTGGGTCTCCTAATGCCTGGATTAAGCTCATGAAATAACGGCACGACATACTATCTTAAGGCTCTGTCCCTATCATCAGCAATAAGGATAGGATTTTGAGCATGATTTGCTCCGTTTCCTGGATTCTGATTTTCAAAGTTCATCTCTTTGGTGTTTCTATGAGTTGTTTGTTTTCTTCTTTGTCGAAAAGTCCTTTCAACTTCAGGATCTATGAGGAGTAAGTCCATAATTTGATCAATACTCATAAACACCTCAAATAATCAAAGAAAAAAATAATTAAATTAAAATTGAACAGAAAAATGGACCAAAATGCAAAATTAACAATTTCACAAATAATGTCCTTTAAATCAGTCACCAACAATGGCGCCAAAAACTTGAAATGTGCAAGTTTACACTATCGTTAACAGGTAATAAAGTGACAAGTAAATGTCGAGTTATCGTACTCACAGGGACTGTGAAAGAAATATTTATGAAATGCAACTTTAAACATTTTGGTGAAAGAAAAATATGTTGATTTGAAAATGTGTTATAAAAACTAAAAATAATTTAACTAGGAAAATAAAAAGTAAAAAAATGTTCCAATGCACGATTTCTAAAGATGAGTTTAATCAATATGACATAAATGTGTTAGATCAATTACATTCCTTATCTCAGAATTACTAAACCCATGCTCATGTTGTTACAAATAATTTCATGGCAACTTGGTATTTTGTTAACTAATGCACATACATACTTACTAAACTAATTAATCTCTTGAACATATTCCAATGTCAATTCAAACAATTAATCAATTTTCATAAGCAAGTATAAGATTAAGTGAAGTAACAACATGTTCCTATATTGAAACAATTTAATCACAATAATCTTGCAAGTTATGCAAGGCTAATGAACCGTTTAATATCGTTGCTAATTTAACCTTCAGCTACCTTAGACGACTAAACATGCACCAATTAAATACTATGTCAATTAATTATAATGTCAGTATGATTAATAATTAATTCATTCGTTACCTTCAATTTATAATGCAACTAGAACATACACATGATTTTATTTAATTGAACAATTTACCAATGCCTATAACAACAAAAAACATGGTTTTAATAATTTAAGTGAACATAATGCAATCAATCTAACACAAATTAAATTTAAGTTATTTTAATTAAATAAAGAAAACAAAAAAATATTCATGTTCATAATCATAAAATAAAGGAGAAAAATTAAAGAGAAAGGAACTAGGAAACAAATCCTAGTGTTTCTCTGAAGCGAGACTAGTGCATCCCTCTTCTTCTCTACTCATTCTACCGATTCAAGGCATTCTCGAACACTTAAATGTTGGTACTCCAAGGGGGATGCAAGCTCTCTTTCAAGAGGGGAAATCGACAAAGGAAGAGGACACGAAAAGGGGAAAACAAGGAAGGAAATGGAAGAGACAACAGGGAGAATGATGAGAGAATTGAGAGATGTGTGTTGTGTGAAATAAGAAAGGGAATAGGAGTATTTATAGTTTGAATGACTACTAGAAATAGAAAATAATTATCAACCATTCCCTCTCCCTTGGCTATGCATGCATTGAGCAAATTTGAGTGGTTCAAACTTGCTATTTTAGCTTAAGGCAAAAAGTAAAAGGCATGAAAAGTGGAGGAGGTTGAATGACTTTTAGGAAAATTTCGAGGGCTATTTTTCAAGTGTGAAAATAAGCTAAAATCAGCTGATAGGTTAGCAATATGGACAGATTGGGCTGCCCCCTTCTTGTTGGATCAGTCCTCTTTTACATAGCACAATTGGGACACTTTGTTCTTTAAGCTTATAATTAATTTTTAACCCAATTAATTTTGGATCAAAATTAATTATAAAATATGTATAATAATCATTATTGGACCATCCTTGGCTGGAAAAATAACTAGCCTTTCTCTTGATTCACTTGATGCAGAAAATTGCCCCAACGGTTCAAGCCTTTCGAGGTGACTGTCGAGCTAATTTTCACCCTTTTGTGCAAAACTGTCAAAAGTAAAAAAAATTTGTGAAATTTTTTTATAAAAATAATTAAAATTCAATATGTTAATAATTTAAGTGTAAATTAATTATTTTATAATTAAAGTATGAATTTTGACAAAAATTACTATAAAACTTCATGAATCTAGGTCAAAAGGTATTGAAAAAGTCTATATATTTTTCTGTTTTTAGTTCTAACAAAGTGTTTTTTTCTAAAAGGTAAAGGAGGCTGTAGCATCTCGTTGAATGATGAATCTAAATTCTAAGCTGCCCTCTAAAGTTAATAGGTGAGTTTCTACTCTGACTCCTAACTACTAATAGATTGTGTAAGATAAATTTGAAATGTCTAGTAAACGAGTAAAATGTAGGAGAAATGATGCAAGAAAAAAGAAAGTGTATACAAAAATTTTCATGATTTGGAAGTATACTGATGACTACGCAGGTGAAGTCTGTTTGCAAAAAGGTAGGAACTTTCTAGGTAAGTTCCTAAGCTGACTCTTGGCTGTGTGTTATGCAATCTAGAAACTCCAATGAAAAGAGATAAAACCTTGAGATTCAGTCTAGGAAATTATGATGTGATTATTCTAATGAGAAATGTATGAATTATGGACTTGTGAGTATGGATTGCATGAAATCTGATGGTCTAAGGTTGTAATAGGAGTTTGAAAACTGAAATGTATGTGCGTATGTGTCTAAAAACATGGTATGGAATACGTCTGTTATGAATGAATCAGTATGAGTGATGAGTCTGTGTCTATCTCTGGACTCGTCTAAAAGGGTCCACCGGGACTTTAAACACAATCTCTAAATGGAAAAGTCCATGGCCATGACATTTCAAACGAAAGGACCACATCATGTAAGATAGTAGTTGGTGAGCTGTGGCATCATATGGAAATACCATATCATGTAAGACCATAACTGATGGGTTATGGAATCATATGGAAAGATCTAAAAGAAGGTTATTACCTCATAAGGTTTTCTGCGTGACACAAGGCAATGAGGGGAAAACCTCATGTAATGTATGTTTAGGCAAATCCCTATCGTGAAAATGTATGAAAAGGATGCCTTTATGGAAAATCTATGGAAAGGAAAGCCTGTTTGGCGAGTACTGAATGAAAAAGATGACTTTGTGGCAAATCTTTGGAAAAGAAAGCCTTTGTGGTGAGTACTGAATGAAAATGATGCCTTTGTGGAAAATCTCTAGAAAGGAAAGCCCTTGTAGTGAGTATTGAATGAAAAGGATGCCTTTGTGGAAATTCTCTGGAAAGGAAACCTTTATGGCCATAGTGCTCCAAATTAGAATTTCTCATTATTTTAGATCCACCAGAACTTGTCATTGAAATAGTCTGTCTACTAATTCCATCGTGCCTGAAATTCATAGGATGTGACTCCCTTCTAAATGTTGAAAGAGTCTTATCTCTTGGCTTCTTTAAATTTGTTTGAGTCATCCCCTCAAATCAGTCAAATATTTACATTGTCATTATGAATAAAACATTTTTGAAAGCATTACCAGGTGCTCCTAAACTAGCTGTAGGAGCTTACTCTTGAATTGTAACGCCCAAAATTTCTAATTTCATTACTGTGAAAATATGACACAAATATCTATCAGTTTTAGTGGTTATGTGTTCTGGGAGTGTTTGGGAGGTCCCAAGTTCAAGCTTTCGCCTAGGAAAATTTTGGTATTTTGAAGGAATTAGGCCTTACTCTGGTTTGTGGGCTTTTATTTGATTGTTGGGTAAATTACATCAGAATGGGCCTGTTGGTCTGGTGGTTAAATGGTGTGTTATTATGGTGCAGGTCTTGTGTTTGAATCCCTATGCAGACAAAGGTATTATTTTTTGCTCAGATTTCAGGATAGAGTTGTGTAATAAGGGGATTCTAAGTAGTGGATGTATAGTGGGAATTAGGGGAGAAGATTAAGGGATTTTGGGGGTTATCGGGATTTTATTTTATTTTATTCCCATAACTAAATTTTGACTCTCTTTTCCAAAAAACAATTCTGTCGTCTCTTCTTCTCCCTCTCCTCTTACCGAAATTCTCTGAGTTTTTCCATCTTTCTCTTCTTTTTCTTCTTCTTGATTTTTCCTTAATCCATTTACTTTCCTTCATTTTGTACGCGGTCAGTGCTCCCTTAGTTTTGGTAAGTGTTTCTCTTCATTTCTGTCATGAATTTTTTAACAACTAAAGTGGTAATGTTTTTTCTTTCCGATTTGGGCATAGGGGGAGGCTCAGACTTGATACAAGTCACAAAGGCCCAACCCAAGCCCAAGAACGTGATGGGCTCAAATTACCACAAGGCTCAATAACGAGATCAAAGGCCCGGAAAATGCATTCCAAACTAAATGGGACCATCCAAGAGTTCGTTAGCAAGGCCTTAGATGCATATACGAGAGAAAGAGAAAATCAAGATTCACTTTCTTGTTTTCAAGAAAATCAAGAAACCGAATCTTGGCCCAATCTTGTTGTTTGGAGCGATTACAAGAATCAAGAAAATCAAGATTTCAAATCTTGGAAATCTTGGTCCAAGAAACCAAATCTTGCAGCCAAATCGCATTGGACCTCCGTTACGAGCCTCAACAACCCAATTTCGGTAAGAGATGGAATACAAGCCCAAGTTCTTAAAGGCAATGCCCAATAAGATGAGTCCAAGCCCAAACAAGAAGACAAACCATACTTACTTGAAAATCAGGCCAAATTGTCAAAGTGGCCCAATTGTAAAGTTTTATTTTTTAAATACTTAGTTTAAATTTTTATGTAGATATTCAGTCCAAGAGGCCCAATTAAAAGCCCTTGGCCGAATTTCCATTTAAATATTAAAATAATTAGGAGTTTTTTTATTTTAGTTTTCTAATTAGATTAGGAAAACACTTGAGAGGCCTATATAAAAGCTTGGCCGGCCACCTTGTTATTCACTTCTCAATTATATTAAAAATTTCAGATTTGTTTAAGTGCAGAATTCTCTTTGAGTTTTTCTCTAAGAATTCTCTGTTGAGTCTTCTTTAGAAGTTGTTTTAACAATCTTTTGATTGTGGGAGCCATCTTCAACCTTCTTTTTGCCATTGATATTCTTTAGAGGGGAGATTAGAGCCGTTTGAAGGGAGTTGTGGAATATTTTGGGATTTCAAGGCTTCTTAGGACTTATCTTTTAATTTCTTGCTGTCAATTTTTCCTTTAAATTCTTCTAGTGTCGATTCCTTTACTAACTTGTTTTGATCTTCTTGTTTGTTTCAGCTCTCTTTAATTGCTAAAGAAAATTGATCAGCTTTCTCTTTGGCAGACAAGTTCGAGCCAAATCATTTTTTCCCCAATTGATCTCGCCAAATTTCTCCTTCTCATTCTGGTTCAATCAGTTGCTGGAATTTCAATTGATTTGCTGATTGGATTCTTAATTTCTTTTCAGATTTGGTTGGAAGGGATCATAGAACTTCTTGATTACCGATTATCAATCTTGTCCATCAATTTCCCCCTTCTTGCCGCCCAAATCCCTAATTCTGTTCAAGTTTTTATTTTTATAATTTGTTAAATTTAATCTCATTGTTTTGTGTTGCTTATCAGATTCGATTGATTGGGAAACTTTCTTGAAGTCCAATTTCACGTTCTTGGTTATCAAGATTCATCACTAATAAGCATTCTCACTTTTTTTGGCTGAGTCTTTATTGATTTGGGAGTTACTTTATTTTAGATCTGGAATTTTAATCCTTTTCTATTTCGTTTTAGATCTAATTGTTTAGAGCTTTCGTAGGAGTTTCTCGTGACTTGACAACTCGATCTTGGTCCGCGCGCAACCCTCTATCAGGACTGGTGAATTTAGTGTTCTCGTCTTAACAATAGTTAAACGGAGGGTTATCGTTGGTGGTAAGTTGGGTTTCTATTCATTCTTGGTTGTCAATTCACTTGTAAAATCATTAAATTGATGTTTATCATCTTGATTATAGGCTTTAGAGTGCTCGGGGATTGTTTTAGAATCAAACAAAACCAGGTGTATACCTGAAATGCAGAAAAAAAGGGATTCGGTGAAAAGTCGAAATTGCTTGCTGTTTGGACAACAATAGTAGGCTAATTTTTAAAAATCACCATAAATTGTGGGAATCGAATTATAGGGTGAAAAATATTTAAATAAATCTTATTGAGTCGAGTTTCTCATAGAAGAAACGGTGTAAGTAATGGAATTGTAAATCGTGAGGTATAATAAACTTTGTGAGACAAGGTCAGATTGAATTCAGGTTCCCCTGTTCTAAGTTCGAAAAATCATCAAAAATTGGAGAAAAATAATTAGGGGTTAAAATTTATATCTTTAAATTATTAATGAGACTATTTTCAATATAAATAAATGGAAACATCATCTAAATTTTTTACTAAGAGATAATTATTTTTTAGCAAAAAAGGGACGAAGCTGTCAGACAGCAGAACAAGGGTATGTTTGAAGATTTTATTGTACTTATTGGCTAGACCAAAAATTCTGAAAATTTTATGATAGAAAGGTATTATAGTCTAGTTTCAAAGACATCAAGCGGATCTTAATTCAAAATTCTGTAGCTCAAGATATAAATAATTTAGTAATAGTGACTCAAGTAGATAGCTTTGAAGGAACATATAAGTAAATAGTGAAGACATATATGAATAATTAACTAGCACGAGTTACATTAAAAATGGATCACGTGGCAAAGGCCAATTTGGGCCGAGTGGGCCACATCGGCATGTGAGCCCATTTTTTTGAAAAGTTCTATAAGGTTGCACGGGTCACCCAAGTCAACTATGGACCTACTATAGGGTCGGTAAGCTTTACTTAGACCCCTATATGTGTGATCTGTCTGTCTGATTTCTATACCGAGCATGACTTACGATATATAAATGTATGTACTATTAATTGCATAATGGCATGACATATTTTGTATGTTGCATTGCATCGGGGTGGGTTGATGATATTTGGAGGAAGTGTCTGAAAGGCTATTAAGCCTGTTATTTGGCAGCTCAGCTGCAACCATCTAATTATGTGTCACATTTTGGTACAGCATGGTGTGTAGGGGTGGGTGGGTTGATTTAATCCCTACATGGTGTGTAAGGTTGGACGAAGATGGTGTGTAGAGGCTGGTAGGTTGGATTCTGATTTACTGTAACTACATTCTGTATCTGATATGGGCCAAGGCCCTAATGTATTTCTGAGACTATCTGAATGGGCTAAGGCGCAAACTAATTTTGTGATGGGCATGGGCCCCAGACTGTATCTGACGAAATTCTGTTGATTATCTCTATGCATGTTTTCTGTGGGGATTACACACTGAGTTTGTGAAAACTCACCCTTTCTCTGTTTAATCTGTATAGGTAATCCCCAGATTTGATGGGTCGATGCAGCGGAGGACTCGACGGTGGCCACACATAAATTTTAGACTGTTTTCTATTAATGCCTAGAATTTATTACTTATTTGGGGTTTTTGATGTATCTTCTGGAGTATGGATTGGTTGACTTTCAATTTGGGACTTTATACCGTTTTTATGGATTTTTTTTGAAACTGCAACTCCACAAAACACGGTTTTTTATAAAAACTAAGTCTTTTCGTAAATATAAACGATTTCCCCTAAATTAATTGGTTACAAAAGCTTCCGCTAAGAGACAAGTTTTAAAGCAAATCAACTAATTTTTTTTAATTAAATAAAAGCTAACTTACTATAACAGTTTTTAAACTCGACAATCTTGTCTTCAAATCCCTTTCCATATGACATCGCCAGATTCGGCCATAATGTTTAGGCCGGGTTTGGGGTGTTACATTTAGTGGTATTAGAGCCAGGTTGTAAAACTCGGCTGTGGATTTGGGTTTTAAAACTTGGTTTTAAAGAGATGATTTTTAAATGGTTTGAAATATTTTTGACTGAGTATGTGGTACATCGAGTCTCCGGCGCCGGTTCTGTAAGTGTTCTAAAAAATCTAATAAGTTTTTGAAAATATGAGTAGTATATTCAGAAACTACTATAGGTAATATACTGTACTAAGAACACTGTAGATAGTATATATTGAAAACAGTAGTGAAATTGAAAATTGTAGTAAGATTGTGATTTGTGATAACAAACTCTAAACTTCTTATACTGTTTTGTACAAAATATCTACTAATTGATATCAAAACTGTAACTGATTCATAAAACTATTAACACAGATAAGCTACGAATTCTACGATGAGTGCATGAGGTATCTGCGGATGGGGTACTAGAGGCCAAGGTAAAGGTCGTAGAGGGGCTTGAGCTGAGTCCTCGTTGTTAGGTAGCATGTCGAATATAGATACGAGCGAGACATCGGTTTCACTTGCTATAAAGACTGGGTCTCATGATCACATGGTCGGGGACGACGCCTTGTCCCAGGCTATGCTGAGGATATTAGAGAGGGTTACTAGGCCCAACACTAGATCTGGGGGACAAGGGTTGGATACGGAACGACTCTGATCCAATGAGACTGAGCTATTTAAGGGTGTCACTAGAGTCGCCCCTAGCGTGGCTGAGTACTAGATGGAGGCCACGAAAAAAATCATGGACGATCTAGACTTTACCCCTGAACAGAAATTGAAAGGGGCTGTTTCCTTGCTTCGCGATGAAGCATACCAATGGTGGCTGGCCGTTAAGGAGGGCACTCAGCTCAAACGATTGACTTGGGGTTTCTATAAGTCTGCTTTTCAAGATAAATATGTAGGGGCAAGCTACATTGACTCTAGAAGACGTGAGTTTCTGAATCTCACGTAAGGGGATCGTTCAGTGGCTAAGTGTGAGGCCGAGTTTCTGAGATTGAGCCGCTATACAAGAGGCATGTTGGTGACTGAATATGAGCGTTGTGTTCGCTTCGAGTATGGACTCAATGACAGTTTGAGAGTTCTGATAGCTCGGTAGAGGGAGCATGACTTTTCAGCAATGGTAGTTGAGAAACTGGTTCGCAAAGGATGTGAGGCATATTTGGCCTACGTAAGTGTTTCCGCTTCTGGGGACTCTACTGTTAAGGACATCAGAGCTATGAGGGATGTTTCGGATGTCTTTCCTAAAGAGCTATCAGGTTTACCTCTAAATTGGGAAGTGGAGTTTGGGATTGAGCTTCTCCCTAGTACAGCTCTAGTGTCTATCGCTCCCTATCGAATGGCACCGAAGGAGCTTACGGAGCTCAAGGCTCAAATTTAAGAGTTATTGGATTGTGAGTTCATCTATCCTTGTGTGTCCCCGTGGGGAGCAAAGGTACTGTTTGTTAAGAAAAAGGATAGATCCATGAGGATGTGTATCGACTACCGAAAACTAAATAAGTTGACTATTAAGAACAAGTATCCACTTTCAAGAATTGATGATTTGTTTGACCAGTTCCGAGTGTTCTCCGAAATTGACTTGCGTTATGGGTATCATCAATTGAGTGTTAAGGAGGCTGATGTGCATAAGACAACATTTAGGACTCGTTATGGTCACTACAAGTTCCTAGTAATGCCATTTGGACTGACTAATGCACCGGCAGCTGTCATGGATCTGATGAACCGAGTGTTTCAGCCCTACCTGGATCGATTTTTAGTGGTGTTCATCGATGACGTATTGGTTTATTCGAGGACTGAGGATGAGCATGACGAGCACCTTAGGATTGTTCTTCAGATTTTAAGGGAAAACTAGCTCTATGCTAAGTTCAGCAAGTGCGAGTTCTGGTTATGTGAAGTAACATTTCTGGGTCATGTGGTGTCTACTGAGGGGATTTGAGTCAATCATCAAAAAATTGAGGTTGTATTGGTTTTGAAGTAGCCTAAGAATGTGTCTGAGATCCGCAGCTTTTTGGGGCTGGCAGGTTATTACCAACGGTTTGTGGAAGGATTTTCACTGATCGCAGCACCCTTGACTAATTTGTTACGTAAAGGTGTACCGTTTGATTGGACTAATGTGCAGCAAAAGAGCTTTGAGAAGCTTAAGAATGTATTGTCTGAGGCTCCTATTTTGGTACAGCCTGAACCTAAAAAGGAGTTCACGGTTTATACTGATGCATCACATGTCAGTTTAGGATGTGTGTTGATGCAGGATGGTAAGGTGGTTGCATATGTATCTCGTAAGCTTAAGACACACAAGGCGAACTATCCGACGCACAATTTGGAGTTGGTCACCGTAGTTTTTGCATTGAAAATCTGGAGGCATTATCTGTACAGTGCGAAGTGTATTATCTACAATGATCATAAGAGCCTCAAGTATCCCCTCACTTAGAAGGAGTTAAATCACAGGCAGCATAGATGGGTTGAGCTGCTTAAGGATTATGATTGTACCATTGAGTACCATCCCGGCAAGGCCAATGTTGTGGCCGATGCGTTGAGCCATAGGGTTATGACCGATCTGAGAGCAATGTTTGCTCGACTTAGCCTATTCGACGATGGATGTCTGTTGGCAGAACTTCAGGTCAAACCGACATGGATTGAATAGATTCGAGGTAAACAGTTGGGGGATAAGTCTCTCAGGTTGCATTTTAGTCAGGTTGAGAATGGTGGCACTACTGATTTTAGGATACACAGTGATGAGGTAGTTTGTTTCTACAGTCAGATTTGTGTACCGAATGATGAGGATTTAAGGCAGTCGATTCCGAGAGAGACGCATGGTAGTCCCTATACTATGCATCCCGAAGGGAACAAGATGTATCGAGATCTTCAGGAATTGCACTGGTGGCCAGGGTTGAAGTGTGAGGTTACCGACTTCGTTGCTCGCTGTTTGACTTGTCAGCAGGTTAAGGCTGAGCATCAGTTACCTTTGAGTTTGCTACAGCTTGTTAAGATACCTTTATGGAAATTGAAGCAAGTAACGATGGACTTCATTAGTAGGTTGCCTTTAACACCCACTAAGAAGGATTTTGTCTGGGTCATCGTGGATCGATTAACCAAGTCTACTCACTTCATCCTGGTAAGGACAGACTTTTCTCTTTAGAAATTAGCTAAGCTCTACATATCAGAAATAGTGAGATTGCATGGGGTACCTATCTTGATCATTTCTGATCGAGATCCTCGTTTCACGTCTCAGTTCTGAAAGAAGCTTCATTAGGCTCTGGGTTCAAGATTAGACTTCAATATTGCTTTCCATCCTCAGACAGATGGTCATTCGGAGAGGGTGATTCAGATACTGGAGGACATGTTGAGCTGTGTTATAGATTTTCGAGGCAGTTGGGAGGAGTACTTGCCGTTAGCAGAGATTTCCTACAGTAATAGCTTCCAATCTAGCATCCAGATGGCACCTTACGAGGCACTATACGGTCATAAGTGTCGCACTCCTTTATGTTGGACTGAGTTGGGCGAATGACGTGTTCTGGGTCCTGAGTTGGTCTCTGAGACAGAGAATAAGGTTAGATTGATTCGGGATCATTTGAAAGCAGCTTCTGTTAAGCAGAAATCGTATGCAAATTTGAAGAGGCGTGAGATCGATTATTCTGTAGGGGTCTTAGTTTTTCTTAGGGTCTCACCACGGAAAAAGGTTTTGAGTTTCGGTCACAAGGGCAAGCTGAGCCCTCGTTTTATTGGACCTGACTGCATTACGAAACGTGTGGAACCTGTCGCTTAGCAATTGGAGTTACCTCCGAAGTTGGACCGCATTCATGATGTTTTTCACGCCTCGATGTTGAGGCCCTACCGCTCTGATCCCAAGCATGTTGTTTCTGTTGAGGAGATTAAGGTTAAGCTAGACTTCCCTTTGAGGAAGAGTCGGTTCAGATTCTAGAGCATGATGTAAAGGTCCTAAGGAAAAAAGTCTATTCCCTTAGTGAAGGTTCTGTGGCGTAATGATAGCACTGTAGAGGCCACGTGGGAGCCTAAAGATGCGATGTGTCAGCAATATCCTCATCTATTCTGATTAGGTAAAATTTCGAGGACAAAATTTACTTTTAGGGGTAGAGTTGTAGCATCCCAAAATTTCTAATTTCATTATTGTGAAAATATGACACAAATACCTGTCAACAGTAGTGGTTATGTGTTCTGGGAGTGTTTGGGAGGTCCCAAGTTCAAGCATTCGCTTGGGCTAATTTTGGTATTTTGAATGAATTAGGCCTTACTCTTGTTTAGTAGGCTTTTATTTGATTGTTGTGTAAATTACATCAGAATGGGCCTACTAGTCTGGTGGTTCAATAGTGTGTTATTATGGTGAAGGTCTTGTATTTGAATCCTTATACAGGCAAGGGAATTATTTTTTGCTCAGATTTCGGGATAGAGTTATGTAATAGAGGGATTCTTAGTAGTGGATGTGTAGTGAGAATTAGGGGAGAAGATTCAGGGATTTTGGGGGTTATCGGGATTTTATTTTATTTTTTCCCATAATTGAATTTTGACTGTCTTTTCCAAAAAAAATTTTGCCGTCTATTCTTCTCCCTCTCCTCTTGCCGAAATTCTCTGAGTTTTTCCATCTTTCTCTTCTTTTTCTTTTTCTTGATTTTCCCTAATCCGTTTATTTTTCTTCACTTTTGCATGCGGTTAATGCCCTTTTAGTTTCAAGAAGTGTTTCTCTTCGTTTCTATCATTGATCTCTTAACGACTAAAGTGGTATTTTTTCTCTACGATTTGGGCGTAGGGGGAGGCTCAGACTGGTGAATTCAGTGTTCTCGTCTTAACAATATTTAAACAAAAGGTTATCGTTGGTGGTAAGTTGGGTTTCTGTTTGTTCTTTGTTTTCAATTCACTTGTAAATTCATTAAATTGATGTTGACTATCTTGATTATAGGCTTTGGAATGCTCGGGGACTGTTTTAGCATCAAACAAAACCAGGTGTGTACCCGAAACGCAAAAAGAAAGGGATTCGGCAAAAATCCAAAACTGCTTACTGTTTGGACAGCAGCAGTAGGCTTACTTTGAGGATGAACAAAATATGGAAATAAAGATTATTGAGTCTAGTTTCTTATAGAAGAAACAGTGTAAGTAATGGAATTGTAAATGGTGAGGTATAATAAACTTTGTGAGACAAGGTTAGATTGAATTCGGGTTCCTCTATTCTAACTTTGGAAAATCATCAAAAATTGGAGAAAAATAATTAGGAGTTAAAATTTACATGTTTAAATTATTAATGAGTCTATTTTCCATAGAAACAAATGGAAACATCATCCAATTTTTTTACTAGGAAATAATTAATTTTTAGCTAAAAAGGGATGAAGCTGTCAGATAGCAGAATAGAGGTAAGTTTGAAGATTTTACTGTATTTATTGGCTGAACCAAAAATTCTAAAAATTTTATGGTAGAAAGGTATTTGAGTCTAGTTTCAAAAAAATCAAGCGGATCTTAATTCAAAATTCTGTAGCTCAAGATATAAATAATTTAGTAACAGTGACTCAAGAAAACAGATTTGAAGGAACATATAAGTAAATAGTGAAGACATATATGAATAACTAACTAGCACGGGTTACATTAAAAATGGATCACGTGGCCAAGGCCAATTTGGGCAGAGTAGGCCATATGGGCGTGTGCGCCCATTTTTCTGAAAAGTTCTGTAAGGTTGCACGAGTCACCCAAGTCGACTGTGGACCTACTATAGGGTCGATAAGCTTTACTTAGACCCCTATATGTGTGATCTGGCTTTATGATTTCTATATTGAGCATGACTTATGATATCTGAATGTATGTAATATTAATTGCATAATGGCATGACATATTTTGTATGTTGCAATGCATCAGGGTGAGTTGATGATATTTGGAGGAAGTGTTTGAAAGGCTATTAAGCCTGTTATCCAGTAGCTCAGCTGCAACCTTCTAATTATGTGTCACATTTCGGTACAGCATGGTGTGTAGGGATGGGTGGGTTGATTTAATCCCCACATGGTGTGTAGGGTTGGACGGAGATGGTGTGTAGAGGCTTGTTGGTAAGATTCTAATTTATTGTATCTGCATTCTGTATCTGATATGGGCCATGGCCCTAATGTGTTTCTGAGACTGTATCTAAATGGGCTAAGGCCCAAACTGATTCTATGATGGGCACGGGCTCCAGACTATATCTAACTGAATTCTATTGATTATCTATATGCATGTTTTCTGTGGGGATTACACACTGAGTTTGTGAAAACTCACCCTTTCTCTTTTTAATCTGTACAGGTAATCCCAGACCTGGCGAGTTGGTGCAGCGGAGGACTTGACGATGGCCACACGTAAATTTTAGACTGTTTTCCGTTAATGCCTAGAATTTATTACTTTTTGGGGGTTTTTGATGTATCTTCTGGACTATGGACTGGTTGGCTTTAAATTTGGGACTTTATACCGTTTTTATGGATTTTTTTAAAAGTACAACTCCAAAACACGGTTTTTTTTCTAAAAATTAAGGTTTTTCATAAATAGAAACGATTTTCCCTGAATTAATTGGTTGCAAAAGCTTCCGCTAAGAGATAAGTTTTAAAGCAAATCAACTAGTTTTTTTTCAAATTAAATAAAAACTAACTTACTGTAACGATTTTTAAACTCGACAATCTTGTCTTCAAATCCCTTTTCATGTGTCATCGCTAGATTCGGTCATAACATCTTGGCCGGGTTTGGGGTGTTACACGAATAGGAGGCACATGGCTCTCTATTTCGTCTCAAGTAGCTTCTTTGATCGTTTAGAAATTTTTGTCAACACTATAATAAAATTCAAGTTATTTCAAATTGCTAGGACTAAGTATGAGGTGTATCATGCATGATGGGGTGTGACACAATCTTCAATTTTCTAAGACTCGGCTCAACCTTGGCTCTGATTCCAAACTTGTAACGCACTAAACCCAACACAACTTAAAATCAGACTAATTCTTAAATAAATCATTCAATGGAAGCTTCGTAAAATTTTACAATTTATAACTATAAAACATTTGATGGGATATTACTTTACAAAGGTTTCAATTTACACATCCATTTGGCGTCTAAGTTCAAATAAGTAAATCTCATGAACAAATTATAATAATTCAAATCCAAGCATTGAAATTTAAAATTCTCATAAAAATAACGTCTTCAAGAAATAGTAGATCGTTATATAGATTGGTTTCAAAAATACTTCTCCACACCACCCCAAAGGTCATACATGATATAAGACAAAATAGACAACTCACAATAGCAACAGTTCTCTAGCATTCCCTTCAACAAAAAGCCTTCCTTCAATCAGCACACTTGAGAAAGAAAAGATAATAGAGTAAGTTCATACGAACTAGTGAGTTATAAAGGTAAATAGAGATCATACACACATTTCTTACTATAATACCAAACCTTTTGAAGGAGTTACATATGATGATCATAATACACTTAATGGCGTTCACAGGACACAGACAGACTTAATACGCCATTTTACATAACACATGGGCAAATATTGTATGCCAACTTAACCTGACATAGACAACCCATCCTCATGCTAGCCACATACCCAGAATTCAGAGTCAGAAGCATGTCATATAGTCTCATTCACATACATACTCCCCCTTAACTCCACATATCATTTTCTTTTAGAATAGTAGGTTTTCTAGTAATCAGTCAATCTGGTTTGCAATATAGCTGCCCTACCAAATGTATCAGAAACATATCTCCCCTTCTCCATCCCCATAGATCATATTTCACATTTCAAAAACTGTTGGTACTAGCTTAAGCATGAAAGATGGTGTTTAATTTATAACACAGATTGACTGAACTCATATTGATGACACTGATGACCCTTACCCACACATATTCCATTCATACATTACTGAGGAAGATTACTTAGCTTACACAATTTATATAACAATAGAATTTACAACACATAGAAAGATATATAGCAAGTCTTTTGGCTTTATCACTTGGACCCTCGTTAGCTTCTTAAGCTAAAAGAAAGATAATTATTCTTAATAGGTTATTAATCTATTGAAATTTAACATGAATACAGGGATCGGTAACATAAAATCTAGAATCAGGAAGTTTTTTTCCTCATAAACAATTTTAATGTCTATGCATGCTATACGATAAACATGTAGATTACTTCCATAATAACCTAAGGGTTCACCAGAAATTACTAGTAAGCTGGTATTGTAACACCCCCAGACTAGCTATAGAATTTTTGGTCTCGCAAGTGAGAGTTTGTCAGTGTTTTGGTGAACTAGGATTTGCCAAAAAGATATTCCCAATGAGTTCGCTAGTGTTTTGGCGAATTGATGCCTATCAGAAGGATCAATAAAAAGTTCACCAAAAGAGTTTCACTAAAAAGTTCACGTAAAATTTAGCAAAGAAGTATATATCAAAATATTTGGTAATGGGATTCACCAGATTCATTGAAAGTTGTGTTCGCTAGTCTGTTTGGTGACCTAGGGTTCACTAGTCTATTTGGCAACCTAGGGTTTGCTAGTCTGTTTGGAAAACTAAGGGTTCGCAAGTCAAAGCCAAGTTAGACTCAAATTAGGAAATAAATATATTGTGTATCTAAGAATACTTTTCGTGCAAGTAATCTTCTTCTAAACCAACTAGGGTTCCTCAGTCAAGTATGGTACCCTAGGATCATTAAGTCACTTAGTGCCTATAAGTACAGCCTTATTACATGAAAATTCTCCCATTTATATTTTGTTGTCAAGTCTCTATTTTCAACCAAGTTCGTAGCAACCAAGGTAAGCCTCTTTCCTATTATGGTTGATTTTTAAAAAGCTACGTTCGTTTGCATGTTTGAATTTTGTAAGTTTTCTCTGTTTAAGTAATATATGTGTTTACGTGCATTGCAAACCAACCGAACCATCTACCAGCAAGGATAATGGCAAAGCTAAACTCATTTAAATTCTCAAGTTAATCAGTGAGTGGTTAAGAATTGTCATAAGTGTGCTAACTATCATGTTTTTTAGTATGAAAGCTCGTAACCTGTACGTGAATTGTTATGTTTTCCAAAAACCTTGTTTTCAAGAGTAAGTTTTTCTATATACACTATTTTCAAGCTCTGAGATTCAGTATCAAAGTTATGTTTTTAAAAAGTAATGTTCTATGTGTGCTCCTATACAAGCTATGTTTTCAAGCTTGTTTTAAAAGTATTGTTTTATAAGCTATGTTTTTCTAAGCTTTTTATGCGATTTCTGTGTGATAAGTTTCTGTACGAGCTCTTTTTTAAGCCCTTATGTTGGATATATTTGTATACCAAAGGATTATGAGTACTCACCCATAAGTTCTATTATTTGGGCATTGAGGCCCTAGGACATGTGAAGAGATAAAAGAATGTTGAGCTATGCTCCATTAGATGAGACATGTTAGTGTACAGGAGTTTTAGCTTATGCTACACATATGAGCCATGTTAAGGCATTATAAGGAGATCCGCATATCCAACAAATAAGACAAGATAAGATAAGTATGTCAAGACAAGTGTGAGAACATATTTTATGTTCCTCAACCTTTCCGATAAGACAAGTATGTGGGCATATTTCATGCAATATAACATTCATTTTCAAACTAGAACAAGCTAAGTTTTTAAGTATGATTTTCAATACATACATGTGAAACTATTTTCACACTTATGAGATTTTATGACAAGCAGGTTCTACAAATTGAGTCTCACACCTTCATCGAGAACCCAACATGCAACACTATTTTTTTAGAGTAAGTCTTCTTTTTGTTATAAACTTTGTATTTTAAACATACTTTGAAGATTCTTGATTATTCACTGAGTTCACAATGAACTCACCCACACCTCTCTTACTTCGCAAGAAGGTAGGTCACAGATGGCAGTGGTGAGGTAGATGACTTGGCAAGGCTTATTATCATATCTGATTTTCTTAATTAATTTTAATTTAGTAAATAGGGTGAAACTGCTAGCTCTTATGTCTTAAAATATTTGTGCATTATAGAACACAATGAAGTGTAATGGTCAAGTGGTTAATTACTTCTTAGCTATCCTTGAAGTCCCTAGTTCGAACCCCTATGTGCCCATTATTTTTATTTAATTTTTGCAATTTACTAGTTCATGTATTCAAGCCTTTTCCGTCCACTTATGTTTCTATATAAAAATGATTCATTTCCTCCATTAGCAAATTAAACTTGCCTTTTTAAGTGAAACATATCCCCTTTATTTCTCATATGTTCCCTCACCTTTCTCATTCCCCACCTTTACCAAAAGTGCAAGTGTTGACAACCAAAAACACCCTAGCTCGCCATACACCCCCATTTCCACCATTTTATTCTTTTTCTTTTTCCTCTCCACCCTTCTTTTCTCTCTTTTGACAACCACCACAACCATCCTTTTTCTTTTCTCCATTATAAGCTCATTTGCACCACCACATCACCACCGTGCATAACCAACCTCTACTTCCCCTTTCCTTTTTCTCCTGCTCCTCTGTTCCACCATTCACCGTCATGGCATCTCTTCCTCCACTGTTTTAATTTTTCTTCACTCTTTTATCTTTTCTTTCAATTGAAAGTGACCTAACCCTCCTCCATACTTGTATTTTCGCACCATCACTACACCCCACCACTGAACCGCCGCCGTCGCCGCTGTTGGACCACCATCACTGACGCTTCCGATGATCGATTTTTTCATTTTTTACTTCTCTTTCTTTTTCCAATTACCCTAGTGACTAAAACACATATTTTCTTTTATTTTATTCAATTATTTTAGATTATCTAACCATCGATTTTGCTCCATTTTTTTCCTTCAATCATCTTGTAACGAAACAAGTATAAATGAAGTTTTGGGATTGAAAATCCTTTGTCCTAGAATTATTGTGACATGGCCGAATGGTATAGGGCCTAGAAATTTCATATTTAATTTTATTATTTCCAAAATCTTAAGTACTAAGATGATCTTGTGTCAACATGAAGGTCCAAACATCAATCTTTTGAGAAACCAATAGTGTCAACATTATTTTTCATTTCATAGTTTGAATTCTCAATCAAATTCATATTGAATCATAGAAACCTCATTCCTATTTCATATCAATTCATCTTTATACCAAATATAGAAATATATATATATCAAATTCCAATTTAATGTGAATTACTACTTCATTTCATAATATGAAATACAAATCACATTCCATCTCAATTTCCAAATTCATGGATTCATTGAACAAAATCAATCAATGTTTCAAACTCATTCCATAATTTCATATTCCATTTCACATTTCACTTCCATTTCTCATTATTTACCATTTCAAATATTAGATATTTCATTTGTACCATTTGTTTCCCTAATAACACGACTCGGACTTGACGGATACACGAATCCAACCAACACACCAGTTTGGCCCTCAATGCCTCATCAGATAAATCCAAAGCAAATAGTTGCGCCCAGCACTATCAATAAGTTTGACACCTAGTGTCTCATCGATATAATCAAAGCAAATTGGCACCAAGTGTCTCATTGACTCATAGTCAAAGTAACCCTAAACTCTTCCTATCCTATAAAATGCCAACTATATCCAACTTTACCCGAACTGTTAATAGGGTATTCATTTCATATTTCATTATTAACTAATACCACAATTCATAATTATTTTCATCATGAGTACGTTTATCTAAAACTTGGCAGCAACAAATCATCTCAATATATGCTCAATATCACATTATAACATTATAATATAGTTTCACATATATTCAAATTAGTCTTTATCACTATCAACCAATCTAAATCAAATCAAGTCAGCTCATTTCATCAAACCATCCCTTCATTAGCACATAATATATCCTATTTCAATCAAATTTAAAATCAATTCTATAATTATTTCAATTTGCAATTTATCATATTCAATTTAATTTAACACAAACTAATTAAAATTTAATTTAATTTAATTTAATGTCATCTCACCTTTTCTACTAAATCATAAATAATTACAATTTAAATTGAACATAACTACAATTGTAATTCTAAATGCATAAGAAATTTAACACAAACATACCGTATGAACTTATCTTGTCAAGACAACAAACAAACAACTTTCTAAGGACTAATCAACAATTTTTGTCATTTTGCCGATTTCCTTCAATTTGGTCCAATTTCCAATCTATTGAATAATTCAATTCAATTGATCAAATCCAAACATCTTATATCATCCTATTATAAATATTTATCAGTTAAATTTTATTATTTGAGTGCCCCTAAAATTTTTCATTTTATTTAATTTAGTCTCTAAAATCGACCTTATCATATCTTCCAAATTTGAACTCTAAATTTTAAACCCACTTCAATTATGTCCATATACAGCCTCCTATTATCACAATTTATAAATTTTTTTACTAATTTTAAGATATTTACAATTTAGTCCCTAAATTAAAAACTAAAAAAATTTACTTAACAAATTAATCCTATTTCATTTCTAAGTTTCAAAATCTACCATAAATATTCAAATAATTCAAATAAAATCAATGGAAACTTTTAAATTTTTTAAAGTTTTGAAAATAAAGATACGGATTAGCTAGATCTAGTTGCAACAATTTCAAAAACATCTAAGGGCTGGGGAGGAGAAGCTAAAGAAGCATTCTCTTAGGTGATGAATGAGTGGTTTAACGAGTTTGTACAAATGAACCCGATGACTCAACGACCTCCACCCCCACATGTTCCCCAATCGGTCCCCGTAGTTCCTCAAGGTTTGGAACTAATAGGAGTTAGCAAGCCTCCAGTTGATAAAATCTATAAATATGAGGCTGAAGAGTTTAGAGGTACGTCTGAAGATGAGCCAAAAAGAGCTAAATTTTGGTTAAAAATACAATTAGAGTTTTCAAGAATTTATCATGCACACCTGCAGAATGTATGAAATGTGTTGTATCGTTATTGAAAGATTCAAATTATCAGTGGTGGAATACCCTAGTTTCAGTTGTGCCGAGAGATCGGATAGACTGAGAGTTCTTTCAGACATAATTTTGAAAAAAATACGTGAGTCAGAGATTTCTTGACAAGAAACGTAAAGATTTTCTCAAGCTGAAATAGGGTCAAATGACAGTATCTGAGTACGAGAAGGAATTCGTTCAATTGAGCAAATATGCCCAAGAATGTATACAAACAGAGGTTTCTATGTGTAAACGGCTTGAAGATAGGTTGAACAAAGATATTAAGTTGTTAGTCGGGATCCTTGAATTGAAAGAGTTTATTCTTCTGGTTGACAGAGCACACAAGGCTGAAGAACTGCGTAAAGCTAAGACAAAAGCTAATTATGAGGCTCGTGATTTGGGAAAGAGATTAGCGGGAAGATCATATCAATCGCTGTTAAAGAAGTCAAAAGAATATCATGGTCGATAAAAAAATAACATGGTCGTTCGTCAGCTTTAGTGGGTTACTTTGGTAAGGATTGAGGAAAATAACATACGAGTTCAAAACCTCAGGCTACGTCCGTAGCGAGTGTGGGCAGTGTTAAAAACAATAATTCTGAATGTCAATAATATGGAGAACGACACTTCAGTGATTGCAAGATGAAAGACGGGGCATGTTTTAAATATGGTTCGTATGAACATTTTATCAGAGATTTCCCGAAAAGGTCCAACAACGAAAACGCTTAGACAAATTGACTGAGTAACACTGTTGTGAGAGGTAGACTGCCACGAAACACTAGAAATGCTAAAAATAGTCGTAGTGGGACAATGGATTCCGCTATGAGATTTGAGGCACGAGTGTTGGCTAGAGCTTACGCGATACGTGCTCGAGAGTAGGCTTCAGCACCAGATGTTATCACTCGTACATTTTCTATCTTTGATACTGATGTTAATGTTTTGATTGACCCGAGGTTAACAAATTCATATGTATGCACAACTTTAGTGTTAGATAAGAAATTGCCTTTTGAGTCTACTAAGTTGGTGGTTAAAGTAACAAACCCCCTAGGTCAGTATGTGTTAGTTGATAAAGTTTGTTATTACCCTTTGATGAGTTTGACTTGATTTTGGGTATGGATTGTTAACTCTGCGTGATGTTGTTGTGAATTATAGGCGAAAACATATTATGTTAAAATTTCAAAACAGTGAAAAGCTTCGATTGAATCAGATAGACTGGATAGAGTATCTAATGTTATATTGACTATGTCAACACAGAAATATGTTAAAAAAGGTTGTGAACCGTATCTCGCATACATATTTGATTCAAGAGTTTCAAAATCAAAGCTAGAATCAGTTCAACTGGTATATGAGTATTCAGATGTGTTTCCAGAGGAGTTACCTAAGTTATCGCAGATTAGTGAGGTTGAGTTTGCTATTGAGTTAGTGCCAGGAACATCTCTAATATCGATAGCTCCTTACAGAATGGCACCTACAGAGTTCAAAGAGTTAAAAGCACAGTTGCAAGAGTTGACAGATAGGGGTTTTGTCAACCCGTTTTTTCTTCTTGGGGTGCTTCGGTGTTTTTGTTAAGAAAAAAGATGAGTTTATGCAATTATTTATTGACTATCGACAACTCAAAAAAGTCACGATCGCGAACAAGTATTCATTGCCATGTATTGACGATCTGTTTGATCAGTTGAAAGGTGCGCCAATGTTCTCAAAGATCGATCTGCGTTTTGGTTATTATTAGTTACGAGTTAAAGACTCAAATATGCCGAAAAATGCATTCAGGACCAGGTGCAAAATTTGACTAATGCACCTGCAGTATTTATGGACCTGATGAACAGAATATTTAGACCGTATTTAGAGAGATTCATTGTGGTATTCATTGATGAGATTCTAATTTATTCACGAGATGAGACAGAACATGTCGAGCATTTGAGAAGTGTTTCACAAACTTTGTGCGAAAAGAAATTGTTCGCTACGTTTAGCAAATGTGAGTTTTGGCTTCGATAAGTCAGATTTTTTGGATATGTTGTATCAGCAGACGACATTATAATTGATCTGAGCAAAATTTCAGTTGTGGTAGATTGGAAGCCTCCGAGAGATGTCTCTGAGATTAGAAGTTTTCTGGGTTTAGCCGAATATTACAAAAGATTTGTTAAGGGATTTTCGATGATTGCTACACCGTTGACGAGACTGTTACAAAAAGATGTTAAGTTTGAATGGTCCAAGAAATGTCAGCAATGCTTTAAATAGTTGAAACCATTGTTAACTGAGACACCTGTGTTAGTTCAGCCGGAGTCCAATAAACAATTTCTGATTTATAGTGATGCATCATTGAATGGTTTGGGTTGTGTTCTGATGCAAGAAGGCAAAGTGATAGCTTATGCTTCTAGATTGTTGAAACAATACGAAAAGAATTATCCGACGCATGATTTAGAGCTTGTAGTGATTGTATTTGCTTTAAAGATTTGGTGACACCATTTTTACGGAGAAAAATGTCATATCTTCATGGATCATAAAAGTCTAAAGTACTTGATGTCATAGAAAGATTTGTATTTGAGACAACGCAGATGGCTCGAGTTATTGAAAAACTACAATTTGATTATTGATTAGCATCCGGGAAAGGAAAATATTGTAGTTGATGATTTGAGTAGAAGGTCTATGTTTTCTTTGTGATCTTTGAACACGCGGTTGACATTGATTGATGATAGTTCGATTTTAGTTGAGTTGAATGCTAGATCGATGTTTTTACAACAAATTTGCGAAGCTAAAAAATGTGATGATCTGTTGATAGCTAAACGGAAAAAGATTGAGACGACACCTGATTCAGATTATAATATTGGTTGCAATGGTAGTTTATACTTCAAAGGTAGAATTTGTGTTCCGAGAAATTCTGGTCTTATTCAGAAGGTTTTATAGGAAGCTCACATTAGTAGCCTGACTAGTCACCCTGGTTGCAATAAAATATAGGGTGATTTGAAACAGATGTACTGATGGCCAGTTATGAAATGAGAGATCTCAAATTTTGTATCGAGATGTTTAATTTGTCAGCAAGTTAAAGCCAAGCATCAGGTACCTTCTGGTTTGTTACAATCAGTGATGATTCCCAAGTGGAAATGGGAACGTGTCACAATGTTTTTTGTATTGGGACTGTGTCTATCTACGAGAAAGAAAGACATTGTTTGGGTCATTGTTGATTGTTTGACGAAATTTTCTCATTTCATTCCAGTGCGTATGGATTTTTCACTCGAGAGATTAGCATAGTTATATGTGGCTGAGATCGTTAGATTGCACGGTGTGCTAGTTTCTATTATTTTCAATAGAGATCCACGGTTTACGACTTGATTTTGGGGCAAGTTACATAAGGCTTTGGGTACTCGACTGCATTTTAGTATCTCATTTCATACTTAGACCGATGGTCAATCTGAGCGAGTGATTCAGATACTCGAGGATATGCTTCGATGTTGCATTTTGGAGTTCGAAGGTAACTAAGAGAGATTTCTACCATTGGTTGAATTTGTTTATAACAACAGTTATCAATCGAGCACTAAAATGGCAGAGTATGAAGCTTTGTATGGTTGAAATTGTATAACTCCATTATATTTACTGAGCTTAAAGGATTCTTGGGGTTGATTTGATACGAGAAATTGAAAAAAGATTAAAGTGATACGAGACAGTTTGAAAACAGCTTTAGATCGACAGAAATCTTATGCGGATTTGAAAAGAAAATACATTGAATATTGAGTTAGTGACAAGGTGTTTTTGAAAGTACTGCCCTGGAAGAAATTTGTTCAATTTAGTCGTAAAGGAAAGCTTATCCATCTTTAGTGAAATCGGAACATTGGTTTTTGGACCACAAATCTAATGAGTAAATTATTATTATTTTATTATTTTAATGTTTACGGTATGTTACTATAGTCGTATAAAAATTTCGTTAAGAAATTTTAGCATTTGCATGCTTAATTAAGTGAAAAAGACTAAATCGTAAATGGTGGAAAAGTAAATTTCTATAAGTTAAAGGTATCAATTAGCAATGGAGCTTTAAAGTGAAAGGACTTAGATGGTAATTAGACCATTATAATTAGTGGACATTTACGGACATAAAACTAAGTGACTTTAAGGTTAATTTAGTAAATTAATAATTATGTTAAGTAAAATGAAGAAAACAAAAGATATCATCTTTTGTGTCATCCTCTTCCACCGAGATTTAAAAGAAGAAACTCCATGGAAGCTTGCTAGATTTCGTCTAGGTTGTTGTGCTTGGATGGTATGTTTTACAACTCCGTTTTTAATTATTTTTATGTTTTCGAGATCGTTGTAGCTTAATCTAGCTAGCCTAGGGACTAGTTTGCAAAATTGTTAAAGGTTTAGGGTTTTTCCATGAGAATGTTCTCATGATTCTTGAAATTCAATGAAAGATTATTAGTCCTTGTTGTTAAATAAACAAGTTTTGTAAAGTGATTTTTTATGAAATTATCATTTAGGGACTTATTTGTAAAACTAGTAAAATTCCACGGTAAAATTATGAAATATTGATTTTTTTGATGTTGTATAGGTCCCTAGTGAATTCGAATAGCATGAAATGTGGATGAAATTGCATAAATTTTGATTTAAGAGCTTAAGGACTAAATTGTAAAGAAGTTAAAATATTAAGGGCAAAAGTGTAATTTTGCAAAAGTATGAATTTTGGACTAAATTGAATAGTATGAGTATTAAATGGATTGAAGTTGCTTATTTAGGTCAAGATAAACCTCGTACAGATCTAGATCGAGGAAAAGTTAAAGCCTCGAATTAGTTTATCTTGTTTCGACATCTTTGTTATCGAGGTAAGTTTGTATGTTTAAATACGTTTTTCATGTTATTTTGATATATATGTTATTGTGCTATTTATCATGGAAAGAATTGATGGAAATCCAACGATGTTACGATGATTATCGAGCCCTGTTTGAACCTTAGGATTATATAGGATACAAATGACATGTCATTAGGGTTACCATGATTCGGGTGCTGGTCCTAAATGTCCTACCGATGGTTGAGGTCCAACATTTGTTGTGACTACTCATCAGATTGTGTGAGCAGCATCGTGTAGCTTACATTCTGACCGTTAGCTTGTGCGAGCAGACTCATTTTACGGGTCGAGTGAGCAACGATGTAAAGGAAAAGGAAAGGAAAGGTTATATGTTTAGCACACTTTGTGTGAGCTTTCCCACATATCCGATGTTATTCTAAATGGTTCAACCGGCATGAAAAGGAAAGGAACAGTAAGTATTCAAATGACTTATGTCATGAATTCTATGAAAGGAAATGAAAAGAAAATGTTCAATGAAAGTATGGCTATGTTTATGAAATTTATGATTTCAATTGATAACAATCATGTATAATGACTTATCTCATGTTAATTCAAGTGAATTATAAGTTGATGCACTAACATGTGTTCTTGATGATGCTTAGGCTTGTGCCAAGCTTGTGGTTGGATTATAACTTGCTTAATTTAAATGTTATGCATTGAAATGGTAAGTTATGTTCATGTTTTACGAACTTACTAATATATGCTTACGTAGCTTTCTTTCCGATGTTTTATAAATAACCAGAAGCTCGATTGGTTTGGAAGCTCGTCAGAGATCTATCACACTATCCAGCAAATATATCGATAGTTTTTTATGTTTTGGCCAAGGTTATAATGGCATATATAGGTGGACTTGTAACACCCCTAACCCGTATCCATCGCCAGAATAGGGTTACAGAGCATTGCCGGAGTTTTCATTTCAAAACAAACAAAAATTCTAAATATTTCAATTCATATCATCAATCATATCAAACCCAATCCATAACATGCATATTGTCCCTTATACGAGCTCTCGAGGCTCTAAAAACACATTAGAAACAAGTCGGGACTAAATCGAAAACATATAGAATTTTTATGAAAATAATGAAACTTTTCAAAACTGCAAGGGCCACACAGCCGTGTGGCCAAGCCGTGTGGGCATTCGAAGTAGGGACACACGGCTGTGTCCTAGCCCGTGTCCGTGTAACTCACTGACTTGGGTCACACGGCCAAGCCACACAACCGTGTGCCAGGCCGTGTGCTAGGTCGTCTAATAGCCTGACTTGCAACTCATTGAAAGCTACAAGGGACACACGATCGTGTCACTAGGCCATGTGTCACACACGGCTGAGACGCACGCCCATGTCTCTGCCCGTGAGGATGAAAAATAGGCCATTTCCAAGCCATTTTTCTCACCCATTCATGCATTTACCTACACTAACTTTTGCACACATAAACAAGCTTCAAAATGCACCAAAACCATGCATAATCAAATTATTCAAATAAGATCAATAATCATACAACCAATATGTCTAAAGACACCTCAATGAAAACATATAAACATACATAACCATGTGCATCATTTATCCAAAAATTATCACTTTGTTCACATATCAAATTCACATCCACAAATACCAAATTTACCATTTAGCAATTAGCATCATAACTCATATATGCCAACTACATTTTCATACCAAAATGACTATATTCACTTGCATCATCTAAACATCTATAAACTATAAATTCAACCATTATAAGGTAACATATAAATAACAACATATTCAACCATTTCAAACATTCAAAATACCAAATTCACAAGCAAAAACACATTGGCCAAAACAAATGGCTACTTCAACAACCAAAATACCTATACATGTCATTATAACCAAACTTAGAATCATCCAAAAGTACCGATATAGTCGATGGATAGTGTGATATCTCCAACAAGCTCCCAACCCGAACGAGCTTCCGATTCACTATTAAACACGGAAAATTACATAGAGTAAGCAATAATGCTTAGAAAGTTCGTATAATGTAAAACACAACTTACCATTCCAATACATAATAAGCAAGTTAAACATGGCATAATCCAACCACAACTTGGCCAAAGCCTAAGCATGTACACCAAAAATGTTAGCCATTTACTCATATAACATAGGCAATATAATCAGGGATGAGCACAACATTTAATTATGTATCATATGCATATACCATCCATTTCAACTCTCGATATACCATGTATCACCATTTCAATGAAATTCACATGTGTCCATGTCTTAGTTCGTACTAAACTCTTACCATTTCCTTTTCAAATAATGTTCATTGAACCATTTAGAATACAGTTGGATACCCGGGATCTGGATAGCTCACACGTAGTGTGCTAACTCATATAACTGTAATCCATCAATTCCTGTACATGTATGCTCACACGAGCTACGAATATCGGCTTGCTCACACGAGCTGTGGGTCGAAACGTAACTACGATCTACTCACACGAGTTGTGGGGTATCCGCACCACATGTCGGACCTCACCATAGGTAGGACGTTTAGGACCAGCACCCGAATCATGTAAACCCTAATGACATGTGATTTGTATCCTACGAATTCCTAAGTTTCAAACGGGGCTCAGTAGTCAATGTGACATCGTTGGATATGCGATCGGTATATATATGGCAAATCACATTATGCATATAATTCAATTTAAAAACATATAATACAATTTAATTACACGAACTTACCTCGACGATTAAAAATAGATACGGAGGCGACTAATTCAAAACTTTATCTTTTCCCCGATCTAAAGCCATATGAGGTTTGTCTTAATCTAAACAGATAAATTCAACTCAATTCAATAATTATACTATTTAGGCTTCGTTTATTTCACTGAAAATGGCTTCCGGAAAATGATTTCTGGAAAATAACTTACTTTTCTGGAAAAGCTAATATTTTCTGGTGTTTGGATGAATCTGTGTAAAATATTTTATTTTGTTTCATAAAAGTTGTTTTCAATTAAACAAACATACATTTGACATTTTTTTTTATTTTTTTGTTGTTTAATTGAGTTTATTTTATATCTATAATTTTATATTTAACATTGTTTTTACATATATTAAAAATATTTTGTTAAATTTAGGTTCATTGCAACGATTATTTTTTAGTTACATGACTACCAACTGAGTATTTTTTTATTTAAAAATGTGACTTTAACAAAATTGACAAAAAAATCAATAATGTTAGAGTTGGACTTGATTTTCAAATCTGGAAAGTAGAGGGACTAAATTCTTGAAAATAAAAGTACAGAAACTAAATTGCAAATTTGTGAAGAGTATATAAACTTATGACATATTTTAACATTTATACTACAAAACATTTATTATTAATATATTTATAATTGTAATAAATATTTAGTATTAAAATATTAATATTGATATTTTCAATAATATGTGAATAATATTATTTAAAATTATTATTTTTAAAATTTACTATTAAAATAAAATTTAAATATTAAATAATTTATTAAAAATAATAAATTATATTAATTATATTTATAATTTATTATATGACTAAATATAAATAATTAAATACGTATGTTTAATAATATTAAAAAATATAATATTTTAAATAATTTTAAAAATAAAAATAAAATTTATTATCAATATAATAATATTAAACTTGATTTAAGTTAATTTTTATATAAAAGTAAAATTATCTATTGAGGAGCTCTTTTCCGAAAAATGACTTACGCTTTTCAAAAGGGTAAGTTATTTTACAAAGAAAAAGGCTTATTTTCCGTTTACCTGTACGTCATTTTCCGTTGACCAAGCTGTTTTCTATGAAACAAACACAGGAAAATGTAGAAAACATTTTCCGTAAAACCTTTTACATGTAAACAAACGGACCCTCAATCTAACCCTAATCATAATTTAGCAAAATTATAATTTTGCCTCTACACGTTTGATTTCTTTCCATGTTCATCCCTAGCTCATAAAAATGGAAATTCATACAATTTTCCTATACCTCATCATAACCAAATATCAAATAGGTCCCTAGCAAGCCTTATATTTCATTTATTTCACAATTTCACTGTGTAAAATTTTCTACTTTTCAATTTAATCCTTATTTGACAATTTCACAAAAAATCACTTAACAAAATTTGTTTATCTATCAAAAACTAACCATTTCTTTCCATAAATCATCAAGACTCATACACATTCATTCATGGAAAAACCCTAACCTTCTAACAGTTTTGCAAATTAGTCCCTGGGCTACCTAGATTAAGCTACAATGACTCCAAAAACATAAAAATCATTAAAAATGGGATGAAAAATCACTTACATGCATACACTATGTGATAGAGGATCACGCGCGGACCAAGATCGAGTTGTCAAGTCACGAGAAAACTCTTAAGAAAACTTTAGACAATCTGATCTAAAACGAAATAGAAAATTCGGCTTAGAATCAATTAGATCTGGAACGAAAATATCCAAATCAATAAAAGAGCAGCCAAGAATTAAAAACACTTATGAATAGCTGATCTTGGAAGCCAAAACACGGAATTGAATTCAAGATAGGTTCCAAACATCCGAATCTAAAAAGAAGAACACAAAACAGCAAGTTAATTTCAAAAAAAACTCAGCAGATCACGAAATCAATTAGATCTAGGGTTTGGACAGAAATAAAAAGGGGTTTTGTGAAATCAAAATGTTTCTCGTTGTCCAAGGTTGATGCCGAACAGATTCTTGAAGGTTGAACGGGGCTGGAGATGCAACAAGAGAGTTTAAACAAGTTAGATAATGAAATCGACACAAGCAGAAAATTAAAAAGATTGAACAGCGAGAAAAATAAAGATAAAGTCCTAAGAAGCCTTGAAATTGAGAAAAACTTCACAACACCCTTCAAACGGCTCTAATCTCCCCTCCAATGAAGAACAATGGCAAAAAGAAGGTTGAAAATGGCTCCCACAATAAAAAAGATTGTTAAAACTCCTTCTAAAGAAAACTCAAGAGAAAATTCTTGGAGAACTCAAAGATAATTTTCACTCAACAAAACAAATCTGATTTCAATGTATTCTTCAAGTATAATGTGTATAAGGGTGGCTAGCCAAGCCATACATATAGGCCTTCTAACTATTTTCCTAGTCCTAATAGGAAAACTTAAAAAAAAACCTAATTTTTTTTTACTTTCAAGGGGAAATTCGGCAAAGGACTTTAAATGGGCCTCTTGGACTGAATTTTTACATAGAAATTTATTCATAAAGTCTAAAAATTAAAACTAAGTATTTAAAGAATTAAAACTTAACAAATTGGGCCACTTTGACAATTTGGCCTGATTTTCAACTAAGTCTGATTTAAATTTCTAGATTGTGCTTGGAACATCTTATTGGGCCGTATCTTCAAGAACTTGGGCTTGTAATCTGTTTTTCCCAAATTTGGTTCGGTGATGCTCGTAACTGAGATCCAATGCGCCTTAGCTGCAAGATTCGGTTTCTTGGACCAAGATTTCCAAGATTTGAAATCTTGATTTTCTTGATTCTTGAAATCGCTCAAAACAACAAAATTGGACCAAGATTCGGTTTCTTGATTTTATTGAAAACAAGAAAGTGAATCTTGATTTTCTTTATCCTTCGTGTACGCATCTAAGGCCTTGCTAATAAATTCTTGAATGGTTCCATTTAGTTTTGAACGCATTTGTCTGGCCTTTGACCTTGTTATTAGGCCTTGTGGTAATTTGGGCCCATCACGTCCTTGAGCTTGAATTAGGCCTTTGTGACTCGTATCATTCCCCCCTTCCTCAAAAAGATTTATCCTCGAATCTGAAAAATCAAATGGACTCGACTTTCCTCGATCGAACGGGACTAATGGCAATTGAGTCCACTGAAAAGAATAGCCATGAGTTAGTAAATAGCAACGCAAACAAACTTGTAGTCCAATCATAAGCATAACAAAACAAGTATAACGCATGCGAATGGACAGATTCAGATAACCATGCAAATAAGCTAATTTACTCGCTAATGCCTCGTCAAATATTTGAAACAAAGATGGACATGTTTTAAGGCATTCAATCATCTCAAATTGTTTCCACAAACCATGAATAAATCGCGAGTAATAAATCAAATGGTAAACGTAATCGTCACAAGTAGGTATTTGAATAGGTTCACACGGTTCACAGAGTTGCACAATCATACCATGCATTAATCGACGGACTATAGATTCACTCACACATGCATCATAAAAATTATCAAAAACAATAATCTTTTTATCAACCATCAAAATAGATAGATCATCAATAAATAAAATAGGACAGTCAAGCACGTTTTGATCTAAGTGTTTTACAAAAATTAAATCATCAACACTATCTTTGTCACTATCCGAGGAGTACAAAAGTGTTTCAAAAGTTTCAAGCATCTTACCTTTATAAGCAGAAGAATAAGGGTCGATTTTACCTTTTCCATTTAATACAAACCTTCGCTCATCGGGGGCATAGTGTAGTCGAAGCTCCGTTGTTGAGTTAACCTTCGTCAAATGGAACTCAAACTTCATGTACAACCACAGAAACTATTTAAGGCACGAATATAAATTGAAAACGAATTTGGAAAATTTCATTACCTTTTTCAAAAACCAAAGTATCAAAACAATAGAAAGTATTTGCACAAAATACATGATGCTTGATTTTCCAACAAAATATACTGAAACAAATTCTAGGTTTAAAAACTTGATTTTGATTAGTCATGCCGAAGTGTAACAAAGATTTCATTAAACTAGTCAAGTTAAACCATGAGGATTTTCACATACATACCAACATACATTCAAAACTTTTTTTATTCACCAAAACAGATTTGCACAAATTCGCGGATTTTACATAAGGCAAATCAAGAGAATAACAACTCACGCTTCCTTTCATAATGACTTTATCAACCACAATCGAAGAATAACAATTAATCGGATCAAAATGAGGGGATCTTTTAAGAACTAAGTCACCAAAAGTTTTATCAATAATTTTCAAATCTACACGGGACTCGGTTGCTAAAATTTCCTTACTTGGCTTACCTTCAAGCTCATGTAGTGTGATTTCATCTTTCCCTATGTTGATCGTATGAAAGCGTCTTTCATCGGAAAGGTATTGAAGTTGAAAGTTATCTTTCGGTCTTTCAGGAACCTAAAAAGTAGCAACACAAGAAAAATTCATATCTTGGTTAGTGGAAACATTCCTCACTACCCTTTCCTCGTCTTTTTCTTTTGTTTCTTTTTCTAACTCATTTTCTCTTCTTTCTTCAATTTCTTTTTCAATTTTCTTGTCTGTTTCCTTTTCAATCTCAATCTCTTTTTCTCTTTTTCATTCTCTTTTTCTTTTTTGATTTCTTTTTCTGTCTTCCTTTCATTACAAGATAGAGATGTTACAAATGAATCAGAATGAAAAGACTCTCGTTGGGTATGTACGGAATGACTTGCATACGAACAATGATCACCTTTTTTAAATTGATTCTCAGTGGATGAGTTCCTTGGGGCATACGAAGGATTATTTGTGATTTCTTGTTCGTCACCTTGGAAAACTTCACGCTCGAAACTTGCTTTGCATTGTCTTAAATTTCTCGTTGAATAGGAATCATGACATGAATCTATTCTCGAATATTCGTTGGATGTTCGTCTTCTTGGCACTCTCATTTTTTCCCTTTCACTTGAATTAAGTTGTCCTCGTTGGGCTCTTTTCTCCACTCTATCCAATCGCATCTCATTGATAGTAGCACTCAATGTTCGAAGTATGGCATTTGTTTGTTTGAGTGCACCAGCCCGGTTGTCTAACTGTTGTTGGGTCTCTTTAAATTTATCATGGACATCATTATGGTCATCATCAACTTGACCAATTCTATGCATCTTATTTTTTTTCTTTTGGAATACATGCAAAACAAACACTCAACACTCAAAAAAAAAATAACAAACCTCACCGTTAATCACTCAAAAAGGAAAATCAAATTCTCAAAGAGGTAGAATTCAGTCTTGTGAGTTCTTTAGTAGAGTCTATATCAATCAATTAGAAAGTGGATGAACTGTAACTACCAAATAATCCTAATTGCACTAGGAGTCCAAAAAAGTGACGAGACACCAATTGATTCGTGTTGCACCGAGGAAGAATTGTGCACACGTTAAAATCCTACTAACACAAGAAACAAGAAAGTGTTAGATATTGTAAAGGGAGAATAAAAAGCAAACAAATGAAAACCTACAGCTAAGAATCAATAAAAATTGCTGAAACCTAAAAACCCGAAAAACTGTGGAGTAACTTGACAACTTCGTTCAAGGTGCTCCCGATCTCCAAAAATCACGAAATTTAAACTAGAATGTCCTTAAATATTTTATATTTGATCTGGAAAGTTTCAGTACTAAAATCAACCTGCTGAATTTTTTTTAATTTTTACTTGATTTCGTCTTTTTCAATTTTTTGACCTTTTCTCCTGATTTTTTTGCAGGAAATATTTTTTAATATTCTATCACGGTGCCACAAATATGCATGTAAAATATTAGACCAATTGGAAAATGTTTACCCACTAAAATGAATTTTTTCCAAAAATGTTTCTCTGTAAAAACTGCTGTTTAATGTTTTTACAAGGAGATCAGTTTAGAAATCACCCAAGAACACCCAAAACGCCCAAAATTTGATAGAAAATGATAGAGGGTTGCGCGTAGACCAATATCGAGTTGTCAAGTCACGAGAAAACTACTAAGAAAACTTTAGACAATCGGATCTGAAACGAAACAGAAAATTCGGCTTAGAATCAATTAGATCTGAAACGAAAATACCCAAATCAATAAAAGATCAGCCAAGAATTAAAAACACTTATGAATGGCTAATCTTGGAAGCCAAGAACACGGAATTGAATTCAAGATAGGTTCCAAACATCCGAATCTGAAAAGAAGAACACAAAACAGCAAGTTAATTTCAAAAAAACTCAGCAGATCACGAAATCAATTAGATCTAGGGTTTGGACGGAAATAAAGAGGGGTTTTGTGAAATCAAAACAGTTCTCGTTGTCCAAGGTTGATGCCGAATAGATTCTTAAAGGTTGAACGGGGCTGGAGACGCAACAAGAGAGTTTAAACAAGTTAGATAATGAAATCGACACAAGCAGAAAATTAAAAAGATTGAATAGCGAGAAAAATAAAGATAAAGTCCTAAGAAGCCTTGAAATTGAGAAAAACTTCACAACACCCTTCAAATGGCTCTAATGTCCCCTCCAATGAAGAACAATGGCAAGAAGAAGGTTGAAGATGGCTCCCACAATAAAAAAGATTGTTAAAACTCCTTCTAAAGAAAACTCAAAAGAAAATTCTTGGAGAACTCAAAGAGAATTTCCACTCAACAAAACAAATTTGATTTCAATTTATTCTTCAAGTGTAATGTGTATAAGGGTGGCTGGCCAAGCCATACATAGGCCTTCTAACTATTTTCCTAGTTCTAATAGGAAAACTAAAAAAAAAAACCTAATTTTTTTACTTTCAAGGGGAAATTCGGCCAAGGACTTTAAATGGGCCTCTTGGATTGAATTTTTACATAGAAATTTATTCATAAAGTCTAAAAATTAAAACTAAGTATTTAAAGAATTAAAACTTAACAAATTGGGCCACTTTGACAATTTGGCCTTTGACCTCGTTATTGGGCCTTGTGGTAATTTGAGTCCATCACATCCTTGAGCTTGAATTGGGCCTTTGTGACTCGTATCATTCCCCCTTCCTCAAAAAGATTCATCCTCGAAGCTGAAAAATCAAATGGACTCGACTTTCCTCGATCGAACGGGACTAATGGCAATTGAGTCCACTGAAAAGAATAGCCATGAGTTAGTAAATAGCAACGCAAACAAACTTGTAGTCCAATCATAAGCATAACAAAACAAGTATAATGCAAGCGAATGAACATATTCAGATAACCATGCAAATAAGCTAATTTACTCACCAATGCCTCGTCAAATATTCGAAATAAAGATGGACATGTTTTAAGGCATTCAATCATCTCAAATTGTTTCCACAAACCATGAATAAATCACGAGTAATAAATCAAATGGTAAGTGTAATTGTCAAAGTAGGTATTTGAAAAGGTTCACACAGTTCACAGAGTTGCACAATCATACCATGCATTAATCGACAGACTATAGATGCACTCACACATGCATCATAAAAATTATCAAGAACAATAATCTTTTTATCAACCATCAAAAAAGATAGATCATGAAGAAATAAAATAGGACAGTCAAGCACGTTTCAATCTAAGTGTTTTACAAAAATTAAATCATCAACATGATCTTTGTCACTACCCGAGGAGTACAAAAGTGTTTCAACAGTTTCGAGCATCTTACCTTTATAAGTAGAAGAATAAGGGTCGATTTTACCTTTTCCATTTAATACAAACCTTCGCTCATCGAGGGCATAGTGTAGTCGAAGCTCCATTGTTGAGTTAACCTTTGTCAAATGGAACTCAAACTTCATGTACAACCACAGAAACTGTTTAAGGTACGAATATAAATTGAAAACAAATTTGGAAAATTTCGTTACCTTTTTCAAAAACCAAGTATCAAAACAATAGAAAGTATTTGCACAGAATAGATGATGCTTGATTTTCCAACAAAACATACCAAAACAGATTCCAGGTTTAAAAACTTGATTTTGATTAGTCATGCCGAAGTGTAACAAAGATTTCATTAAACCAATCAAGTTAAACCATGAGGATTTTCGCATACATACCAACATAGTTTTTAAGGTTTTTTTTTCTTCTTTCAATTTCACTGTTTCCCTTTTATTATTTTATCATTTATTCGATAAAAAGGGGATTAGAAAATAGAAATTACTTGAGGGGTTGAATTTGTGTCTGCTCCGTCGCGATCGGAGCCTGGGCGAGGTCCGAGAAGCCTCAAAACGGCCTGAGTTCCAAAGCAGCGGGGAGAAAAAAAGCCTAGGGTTTTATTTTTTTCTTAGTTTATTTTCTGAAACGTGGCAAAAGTTTTGATTAGGGTTTATTTTGGGGGATTTTATAAGGTAATGAAAATGACGTCGTTTAGGGCCTGCTTCAGTGGCCCCAAAACGACGTTGTATAATACCACATCTGTCCCTTGACCCGCGCGGTGACCCGGCCCGAGGGAAGGATCCGCGCGTTTCACTTCAATGGCCTATTTGCGCAATTGGTCCCTCTGACCTTCACGTTTTTTAAATCGATCTTTTTTTAATTTTTGCCCCTGCATTTTGATATTGTCTCATTTCGGTCTGCGTCGCTGCGCTGCGTTTTGGGGATGGATTAATTTCCCTTATGACCCCTCTTGGTTATCCGCGTGTTTAATGGGGTCCGCACCCTTGTATTATTTTCGAATTGGTTCTCAAATTTCAGTCCTGATTGCGAATTAGTCCTTCTGAATGTTTCATTTTTATTATTACCGCTTTGTATTATTAATATTATTATATTTGATTATATTTATATTTTTCTATTTACATATATATTACTTTATTATTCACTATTATCCTTAAACTAGTTTTATTATACATATATGTATGTACGTAATGTACATATATTATTTAATTTTAAACATTATATTTTTTTATATACATATTGCTATATAGATGCTTTACTTCTTTCAAATATCCACAAATATTTAGTTTGTTTCACTTTTTTGCACATTAATATATATTACTACTTACATGAAGTTTTTCACTCCCTACATATTACTTATTTTAAATTAATATATGTATATTATTTTATGTAATTGATTTTCTTCTTATATGATATTTATTTTAAAATTTATTTTGATACTATTATTTTATGTAGTATTTATTTTTAACCATATTTTTAATTTATTTCCAATTTTCATATATATATATATTATTTATTTTAAATTCATTAATTATACTTTCCCATCTTCCTTATTTCTTAAAGTTATTTTAAAAATTTGTACAATTTCATATGTGTTAATTTGTTTGGTGCTTTGATTGACCTTTAATTCATTAGCCTTTGAATGCAAGCATGATATATGATGTGAGATTATTGCTCTTATGTGCATTGTATCAATTATTTATATTGATTGATTATTTGTGTTCATTAATGTATATTTCGACTTACGAATTATCACTTCACATTGTGCATTGTTATCCCATCGCGCTTTATACACATTAAAGATTACGTTCAATATGGTTCACGTATCGAGAGAATTTTTATTCAAAAGGTTTCAAGATAACGCGATACTCGAAATTTGGAATCCTCGATAGAATCAAGCCCTAACGTATTGGGTTCCAATTTTCCTCGTTGAATCTAAATAATCGAAAATTTTCTTTAATCAAAACACATAAATAAAAATGCTCACTCTCGGGAATTCGATACGTTATGTCCTAACGCATTGAATATGACATGCTGTTTTCTCGAGACGAGGATTTTTCTAAATAATGAATAAAAATAAAGGCAATATTTGATATTTAGGAATTTTGTGAAATTGAACCCTAACTTACTGGGTTTTGATTTTCTCATTTGACACAAATAATCGGAAATCCTTCTCAAAATGCATAGGTTTTAAAAGCCAAGAGATAAATTTAATTTCGAGAATTTAAAACGTTGTACTCTAACTTACTAAGTGTGACGATTTATTTCTTTGAAATAAGTGAGTCTCATCATCCAATTTATTTCATTCAAATTTTCTTTTCAAAGGATCGTATTTTAAAATCGTTTCCAATTCTCGACACTAAGATATTAAACAATCAATTCGGTACCAGTTTTGGGTGTTACGAGGGTCCTAATCCTTCCTCATACGTAACCGACTCCCAAACCCATTTTTCTGAATTTCGTGGACTAAAATCGTTGTTTTAATAAAATCAAATCGTTTATGAAAAACAACCACTTTTCAAGGTGACCGATCACACCTTATCAAAAAATGATTGGTGGCGACTCCCGTTTTTTTCATTTCATTTTCAAATCCAAGTCGACCCCGTTTTGTATCAAAAAAAATGGTGTCAACAGGGATGTTACAGATTTTGTGGCTTGATGTTTAGTTTGTCAACAGGTGAAGGCTAAACATCAGTTTCCTTCGGGTTTGATGCAGCCGATTGCAATTCCTGAATGAAAGTGGGAAAGGATCACTATGGATTTTATTTCAGGTTTGCCTTTGACTCCATAAAAGAAGGATTCGATTTGGGTTGTAGTTCATCGATTTTTGAAGAGTACTCACTTATTAGTTGTGTCTACTAGTTAATCTTTGCAGAAGTTTGCTGAGTCATATATTGTTGAGATTGTTCGTCTTCATGGGGTTTCAGTTTCAATTGTTTCTGATAGAGATCCACAGTTCACTTCGAGGTTTTGGAAGAGCTTGCAAGAAGCTTTAGGGTCAAAGCTTAGTTTTAGTATGGCTTATCATCCTCAAACAGATGGTCAGTTTGAAAAGGTAATTCAAGTTTTAGAAGATATGTTACGAAGCTGTGTGATCGAGTTCATTGGTAGTTGGGAGTAGTATTTGTCATTGGCAGAATTCACTTACAATAATGGTTTTCAAGTGAGCATTCGTATGACACCTTTTGAGGCATTGTATGGAAGGAAGTTTAGAACTTCCTTGTGTTGGACATAATTAGATAAGAGGCGGGTTGTTGGACCAAATTTAGTTCACAAAACTAAAGAGAAGGTAGAGTTTATTTGTGATGCTGATTTGTGGTGTAACATCTCGTTTTCAGTTATATCAGAACAGTGGTTTCAAGACCACAATTTTGATGAGTAAATTATTATTTTATTATTATTTTAATATCTTCGGATTATATTAAGGTCATATTAAAATCTCATTAAGAAATCTTAATGTTTAAATGCTTAATTAAGTGAAAATGACTAAATCATCAAAGATGAAATAGTTGAGCTCTATTAGTTAAAAGGGTCAAATGGCTATGAAACCTTAAATCAAAGGAATTGAATGGTAAATGGGTCATTGAATGAGTTAGTTGATAGTTATGGATATGGTTTTATTGAAATTTTGTTAGTTTTTAAAGGTTAAAATGGTAATTGAGTAGTTAAAATCTAAAACAAAAGAAAGGAAAAATATGTATAATCTTTATTTCTTTTTCTAAAATCAATTTTTAAAGAAGAGAGAACAACATTGATGAACACAAGCTCCATGAAGCATATAGTCTAGTGCATGGTATGATTTTGAACCCCGTATTTAATGAATTTTATGTTTTTGACTTCGTTTTAGCTTAAACTAGCTAGCTTGGGGGTTAATTTGTAAAATTGTTAAATTTCGAGGGTTATGCCATGGATTTTTTGAGTAGGTTTTGATGTTAAATTATAGATTGTGAATCTTTGTTGAAAAATAAACAAGTTTTGTTAAGTGATTTTTGATGAATTTTGGAATTAGGGACTAATTTGTTAAAGATATAAATTCAAGGGTTTTATTGTGAAATGATGATAAATATAGGTTCTTTCAAGGTCCCTTGCATGTTTGATTAACATGGATTTAGATTAAAATGGTTAGATTTTAAGTTATAAGCTTAAGGACTCAATTTTTAAAAAGTTAAAATGTTAGAGGAAAATTGGTAATTTTGCATAAATATGAAATGTGGATTAAATTGGATACTAGAAGTATTTAATTGATTTAAATTCCCTATTTAGATCAAGATAAACCATGTTCGGACTTAGATCGAGGAAAAACTAAAGCTTCGAATTAGTTTGATTTAACTACAACCTTAATTATCGATGTAAGTTTGTTTGAAAGGTTGTCGTGTTATGTTACTTAAATTGAATGCTTATTATGTTATTTATAATGTAAATGGATCAATATGTAAATGTATCAAAGCTATGATGAATAGACGGATATCGAGTCCTGGTTGAACATTAGGAATTGTAAGATAAAAATGACATGTCATTAGAGATTTCATGCTTCGGGTCGTGGTCTTGAATGTCCTACCGATGGCTGAGGTCTTTCATTTGTTGTGGATTCTCCACAACTCATGTGAGTAGGCCTATTTCACAACTCATGTGAGCAATGATGTAAAGGAAAGGATACGGTTATGTAAATGCCCTAGTATCTGATGTAATTCTAAATGGTTCAACCGGAAAAAAATAGGAAAATGAAATGGTAAGTATGCAAATGTTATAAAACATGATATTATGGTAACATTGATGATATAATAATGTTATGCTTATACATGGTTGATTTCATATATATATGAACAAGTATGTTAACTTGTGAGTTTTGATGATGTTGTATAGGCTTATGTCAAGCTTATGGATTTTAGTGATATTAAACTTATGCTTTATATTATGCAAATGAAATGGTAAGTTATGTTTTGATTTATACGAGCTTACTAAGCATTAATTGCTTACATAGTTTCTTTCCTATGTTTTATTAATTATCAGAAGCTCAATTTAGTTGGAAGCTCATCAGAGATCTATCATACTATCCAACAGACAGTTGGGTAGTTTTTGAGCATTTTGGCCAAGATTTATAATGGCATGTATAGGATGTTGTGTAATGGTACTTTGATGTGTTAGGTCTTAAAGATTATGTTTGGTTGATGTACTTTTATGTTTACCAAATGTTGTCATTTTGGGTATTTGTTAAGGTTTGTAAAAATGGCTCTTATGTTATGTTTTGAATGGCTTGGAAATGGTTAAATGTGGTATGTTTTAGTACCTAAATGGATTAGGTTTGTATGCTTGAAATGTGGTAATATTGACATGTTTAGGTAGGTGTTGTTTGTATGCATTTGAGGTGCCTTTAAATGACATATTGGTTAGTTGAATTAGGACCTTGAAATGGCCTTTTCATGTGTGTTTGACTGATGTTTAAGTCCTCTTAAAGTGTGCTTAAACGGGTTGAAAGGTTATGCATGAAATGGTTTTGAAATGGCTTGATTTTAGGTAAATTTTGGGTTCTCACTGTCTGAGACACGAGCGTGTGACTTAGCTGTGTGAGGCACACGGCCTAGCAACACGACCATGTGTAAGGATTTCTTAACATTCAAGTCAGTGAGTTACATGGCCTAACACGTGGCCTGGAGCACGGGCATGTGGGGCAACTCAAAGAGTTACACAGGTTGGCACACGGACATGTGACACGACAATGTGACCCTACTCAAAGAGTTACACGAGTGAGGACACGAGCTGGGACATGGTCGTGTGTCCCTTTTTCAAAAGTTACATAGCCTGGGGTGATTCCACATGGCCTGGCCACACGGCCATGTGTCCCCTATTTTGATTTTTTGCAACATTTTCCTAAACTTTCCAAATTGTTTCAAATTGGTCTCAAATTGCTTCTAAGTTATTTTTGGGGCCTTGGAGGCTCGATTTAGGGATAGTATGCATGTTTATGAATGGTTTATGATGCGAATAAATTACTGAATGATAAAATGTTTATATGTTTTCAATTGTACAGTAATGTTCTGCAACCCGAATCTGGCAACGGAGACGGGTTAAGGGTAGTACATGTGATCGTTTAAAAGCAACGTCTAATAGGCAGAAATCCTACTCCAATTTGAAGTGAAAAGATATTGAGTTTCATGCTGGCGATAAGGTATTCTAGAAAGTGTCACCTTGGAAGAAAGTTTTGAGGTTTGGTATGAAGGGTAAGTTAAGTCCAAGATATATTAGGCCTTATGAAGTTGTTCAAAAGGTTGGTTCGGTATCTTATCGTCCCAAGTTACCACCAGAACTTGAGCGAATTCATGATGTTTTTCATGTGTCAATGTTCCGGAAGTATTGTTCTGACCCATCGCATATAGTGCCAATTGAGGAAAACTAGTAAAGATTTTAGCTCGTGAGGAGAAGGTCTTGCTGTAATAGCCCGTTTTTAGTGGTGTTGGAAATAGTGGTTTTGGGACCATAATTTTGACAAGCAAATTATTATTTTATTATTAATTTTCTGTTTACAGGATTATATTACGGTCGTATTAAAATTTTGTTAATAAATTTTGATGTTTAAATGGTTAATTAAGTGAAAACAACTAAATCGTAAAAAGTGTAAAAGTTGAGTTCTATTAGTTAAATGGGTCAAATGGCTATGGAAATGAAACTAAATGGACTTGAATAGTAAATATACCATTTAAGGTGATAATTGATGTGCATGGACATGGTTTAAATGAAATTATGATAGTTTTTAAAGGTTAAGTAAAACAAATTGGTTTCGTCTTCTTTAATCTTCTTCACCATTGAAAATTGAAGGAAGAATAGCCATTTTTATGGTTTCAAAGTTCAGTTGGTATTCTCTTGTGCATGTCAGTGAATTCAAGCGTCATTTTTGATGATTTTTTATGTTTTTGAGTTTGTTTTAGCTTAATCTAGCTAGCCTGGTGTTAATTTGTAAAATTGTTAAAGGTTGAGGGACTTGCCATGGATTTTTTGACTGATTTTTTATGTTAGTTGATAGATTATGAATCTTTGTTGAAAAATAAACATGTTTTGTTAAGTGATTTTTGTTGTATTCTTGGAATAGGGATTAAATTATTAAAAGTATAAATCTATGGGTTTGTTGTGAATTATTGATAAATATGAGTTTCTTTAAGGTCCCTTGCAACATGGGTTAAATTGGAATTTAGTTGAAATGGTTAGATTCTAAGTTGAGTTTAAGCACTAAATTGTGAAAAGTTAAAATGCCTGGGGTAAATTTATAATTTTGCATAAATATGAATTATGGATTAAATTGAATTCTAGGTACTTAATTGATTGAAACTATCCATTTAGATCAAGATAAACCCTAATCAGACTTAAATCAAGAAAAAGCTAAAGCATCAGATTAGTTCGAGTATGCCCTAGTTATCGAGGTAAGTTCATGTAAGCTATAATCGTTTTAATGTAATCTAAATTGAAAGTTTAGTATGCTGTTTAATGTAAATGAATCAATATATGAATGTATTCATGCTATGATGAATTGACGGATACCGAGTCCCAGTTGAACCTTAAGAATTCTTAGGATACAAATCACATATCATTAGGGATTTCATTTTTCGAGTGTTGGTCTTGAATGTCCTACCGATTACTGAGGTCCTACATTTGTCGTAGATTCTCCATAGCTCGTGTGAGTAGCATCGTGTAGCTTACATTCTGACCCCTAGCTCGTGTGAGTATGCCCATTTCAAGCTCGTGTGAGAATTGATGTAAAGGAAAGGTTACGGTTATATGTAAAGGCATACTATGTGTTAGCTTTCCTGAGTATCCGATGTAATTCTAAATGGTTCAACGTGTAAGAAAAGGGAACAAAATGGTAAGTATGCAAATGGATTGAATCATGATATTATGAAAAGATTTATGAGCTAAATGATGTATCTAGATATGGAAATTTACTTATCTTATGGTTGAATTCATTTGTATTATGTACAAGTGTACTAACTTGTGAAATTGATGATGTTGTATAGGCTTAAGCTAAGCTTATGGTTTTGGTAATGTTTTATGCCTAATCCATGAAATTTATAAATGAAATGGTAAGTTAAGATTAGTTTATATGAGCTTACTAAGCACTAATTGCTTACGTAGTTTCTTTCCTTTTTTTTATAGTTTATCAGAAGCTCAATTGGTTGAAAGCTCATCAGAGACCTATCACACTATCCAGTAGTCAATTTGATAGTTTTTAAGCATTTTGGCCAAGGTTTATAATGGCATGTATAGGTTATTTTTTAATGGTATTTTGTGAATGTGATAATGGTGTTTTGGCATGTATATGCTTTAAGTTTATGTTTGGTTTGGTGAACTTTAACACCTCATTATGTTATGTCATTTTGGTGACTTTTTAGTAATTGTAAATAAGGTTCTTTTGGTATGTTGTTAATGGTTTGAAAATGGTCACTTGTGAATTGTTTGGCACAAATTTAATTTAGGTCATTATGCTTGGGAATATGCAATATTGGTTTGTTTTGGTAAGTGATGTTTTTGGTTATAATTGTGTTGCCTTTGAATGGCATATTGGTAAGGTGATTTAGGTTGTTTGAAATGGTATTACTATGTGTATTTGAATGATTTTTATGTCCCTTGAAAGTGTGCACAAATGGAATGATGAGTTTTGCATGAATTGGTTATGAAATGGCTTGATTTTAGGTAAACTTTGGGTTTACACAGCCTAAACATGGGTTTTCATACGGTCGTGTGACACACACGGTCTGACTACATGGTTGTGTGTCATTTGAGAATTTCTTAGTGTTTTAAATCAGTGAGTTACACGACCTAGCACACGGCTTGGCACATGGGCGTCTGTGACAACTCAGAGAGTTACATGACCTATCACACAACCTAGCATACGAGCGTGTAGGACAACTCAGTGAGTTACACGGGTGAGGACACAGGTGAGGACACGGGCTGAGGCACGACCATGTGCCCCTTATTTGAATGTCACATGGCTGTTTGACCCTTATTTTCCAAATTTTGCAATTTTTTCTTAAAACCTCTATTTTGTTTCAAATTAGTCCCCAATTGGTTCAAAGTTATTTTTAGGGCCTCGAAGGCTCGATTTAGGGAAAAATGCATGTGGTTTAATAGATTATAATATGTTTAATTTATTTAACTGTTAAGATATTAAATGTTTCCGATTGTACAATAATGCTCTGTAACTCTAATCCGACAACAGAGATGAGTTAGAGGTGTTACACTTGCATAATAAAAAAGTTCTGTTGGTTAAGGTTTTGTGGCGAAACCACAAGACTGAAGAGGCTACTTAGGAACTGAAGAGACAATGAGGCAGCAATATCCTTATTTGTTTAGTTCATGTAATTTCAAGGATGAAATTCTTTTTAAAGGTGGAGAATTGTAGCACCCCAAAATAGGATCTAGGAGTTTTAGTGGTATTTTAGATATTTTTGCTTTAGAGTGCTCAAAATTTTGTACCATGGTAAATCGAGATTATATTCGATAATGGCATCTTACTTGTTCAACCAATTTTTGAAAAAGTGCTCTAGAAATCTTTAATTTTAGGAAAATGACTGAATTAAAATAGAGTCAAAACTGTGAGTTTTTAAGAGGGAATTAGCCCAAATTTTAAAATTCAGCCTATTTCTTCCCCCACCAACATGATTTCACGATGGGTTTCCCCCCTTCAAAACAAGTTTTTTCATCCCTTGCTATTCCCTTGCCCTTTCCATTTGTTTTTGCTTCCCAAACCATAGCACTTTGATTTCCTAACATTCCCAAGCTAATTACCTTCATAAATCCCCAAAAAAAGCACTCAAAAACTCCAAAGATTTCATCATCTTCTCCAAACGTGGCTTTTTCAAATTTGAGTCAAAACTCGTCTAATCTTCCATTGAAGGCAATATTTCAAATTCTTATAATTTTTTCATGATATCTAGTCCTTAAAATTGAATTATTAGCCATTGAATCGCAACTTTTTAATAAAAGCCGAAAATAGAGTCATTAATGGTGGATTACGAGATTTTGGGTAAAAATGTGATTTTAAAGTGTTATTCTATTAGTTCTAATGTGATTAAGAGGTTTTTAAACTTACATTAAAGTTTCGTTAATAATTTCTCATGTTTTAATGAAGTTTGTGAAAATTGCTTAAAAGATGTCGAAAAATGTTGATACCAAGAACTGAGCATTTTAGTGTAATTCAAAGGTTCGGAATTAGGCGTAGACAATTAATGAGAAGAACAGGATTTGTTTAAGGTGAAAAGGTTAAGTGTAACACCCCTAACCCGTATCTATCACTGAAACAGGGTTACGAAGCATTATCGAACAAACAAAACAGTAAACCATTCAATTCATACATCATGCAAACATAATCTAATTAGATTCAAATAAATTCCTAACATCCCTTAATCGAGCCCTCGAGACCCAAAAATACTATAGAAACATCCAGGACTAAATTGGAAAATTTTGGAAAGTTTAGGAAAAAGTGTGACAGCCCAAAGTTGACCCTAGTCGGGAAGTAGTTTCGGGACCGCTAAACCGAGTCACCGAAATGTTTGAATGTGATACTTATTGTCTAGAATATGTAATTATGAATGTGTGAAAATTTCAAGCTTCAATTTGGTTGATTTCATGTGAATTTAGTCAATAGGACTTATGTGAGAAAATTCTAAAATGTGATGGGTCAATGTGTGAGGACCTATTAGTGCATGTGGACAAAGGGGGGACTTGCATGTCAAATTCCCCCCTACTAGTAGTGGCCGGCCATGACAAGCATGGTAGACCAAGTTTGATGGCCAAGACATGTCATAGACATGTTTTGTTGGTGCATCATGGGTGGAAAAAAATAAAATAATAGGCATGGAAATTAAATAATGAAAAGGAGTATGATGATTACACAAAAAAAAAAGTGTGTAGTTGATTCTTTTCCCCCCCCCCATTGCCGTGAGCTAAAGAAAAGAGAGGAGAAGATCTTTGTTCATCCTTTTCTCACCTTCATTTAGCCTAAATTAGAAAGAAAAACAAAGAAAAATTTTCTCATCCTTTGGTTCATCCTTGGCCAAAAATTTTATGGAGGAAAGAAGAAGAAAGGTGAAGAGATTCGGCCATGCATGTAGCTAGGCTAAGGTATGTTTGATGATGTTCCATGAGATGCATGCATGTTTTAGTTGTTAGCTTGAGTTCTACCTAGCCCATGGTCTAAATCTTGCTATGTGATGGAAATGGCACTTGACCATGGATGCATCATTCTTGGTTGGTGTTTGATGTTGTGGTGATGAGGCATGAGGATGAGTTAAGATTCGGCCTAGGTGGAGGTTGTGTTAATGCCATTGCATGCAAAATATGAAGCTTGTTAATGATACATGTGATGATGGCTTGATGATTCTTGAACCTCCTTTTTAGCATTTTTGTGTGAGCACATATGTGCATTGGTTGCTAAATGGAGAAGAATCGGCTAGCAAGATGTGTGCTAAGGCCGAATGTAACTTTGCATGTTAATGAGCAATGCATGTGTTAAATTGATGAAAAGGGGAAGGATGCTTTACTAGTGTGTATATGTGTGTATTAAGTGTTGAAATCGACCCCAAAAATAGACATGCATATTCGGCCAAGGGGAAAGAAATTAGCTAATATGTTGTGTTGATGCATGATTTTTGCATGTATGAGACTTTAATGTCTAATGTATAAATATGGGCTAAGTGCCTTGTGTTCATCTTTTTGATGCCTAAATGATGAAATCAATTTATTTGTTTAATTAAGCTCAAGAGCAAAGGGGAAATAAATCCGATAAAGGGAAGGAAAAAGTGGTTGAATAGCTAGCGGAATCGTTCGACAACACCCGAGGTAAGTTCTTGAGTAAGAGAGCTTAAATTACGATGTGATTAAATCATGCTCTATGTGAGGCTATTGAGCCGAATGTGCAAGGACGATATGTGCCTTGTGTTTGAGTTTCGCAAATGAAAATGAAATATGAATGTGCCATGAATTATTGTTAGATGTGCATGATTAATTGAATGCTGTCCGGGCTAAGTCCCGAAGGCTTTGTGCTAAGTGAATATATCCGGACTAAGATCCGAAGGCATTTGTGCGAGATACAAATTCCGGGTTAAGCCCCGAAGGCCTTTGTGCGAGATACTAAATCCGGGTTAAGTCCCGAAGGCATTCGTGCGAGTTATTAAATCCGGGTTAAGTCCCGAAGGCATTCGTGCGAGTTGTTAAATCCGGGTTATGTCCCGAAGGCATTGTGTGAGTTACTAAAACCGGGCTATGTCCCGAAGGCATTTGAACGAGGAGCTATATCCGGTTAAATCCCGAAGGTACGTGATTTGGTAATGAATGAGCTTGCTGTAAAATTCCAGCGAATACTCGAAAAACATCCCAATATGGGGATATGTTACGTATGTGTTGAATTTAATCGAGCCCTTACAAATAAATGTTCGCTCAGTTGATAAACGAGCTACCGGCCTTCGGCTTAGTCTATTGTGTATGTACATAAGGGTTGTTAATGTTGTGAAGCAAGTTTGATATCGGTAAATTGCGTATTGTGAAATATTCCGTTTAGCTAAATGTGTGTTATTCTTTGTTTATGCTGGAATTCCTTGCTCAAAACTTACTAAGCATAAATTGCTTACTCGTTACACTGCTCCTCTGTTTTATAGATTTTTGGTTCTCCAGCTATCGGACTCGGGATCTTGAAGTCGAAGTCGCCCACACTATCAAAGGCTCTTTTGGGTACTATTTTGGTTGAATTTTGATATGGCATGTATAGGACTACCCATTGTTGTTTTTCGAGTACTTTATGAAATGTATAAGTGTACAGCCATGCGAAAATGGCTTGTAGAAGTGGAGTATGGCATTAGACCATTCGTGTTTATGAATGTATAGATGGTTTCATGATGTAACTATAGTTGGAATGGAAGTGTTGAGCAAATGATCAGCCATTGGAATGGCTAAGTATGATCATATGTGGGCATATGTATGACAAGGCCCTAGTTGGTCCATGAAACCCCGAAAATAGGTAAGGTTTACTTTGAAAACAGAGGCTGACAGCAGCAGTGGTGTGGATTGGAAAAATCACAAGAATTCGTAGGAGTGGAATTAAATAGTGAATAAATTATGTAATCGAACCTTGATGAATCTACTTTCATATGAAAGTAACGAAACAATCATATGAACAGTACAGTAAGAGATATTCAGGTTCTTGTGGAACAGGGCCAGAACAGTTTCTGGATTCCCTGTTCCGACTTTGGAAATTCACTATAAATTGACCAGAGATAATTAGGAGTCATATCATATATGTATGGATTCCTCTCTGAGTCTAGTTTCCATAGAAACAAACGGCATCAGTATTGAAGCTCTGTGCAGAGAGATATCCAAGTCGTAATGGGAAAAGGTCAGTGTAGTCGACCCCTGTAACATGGGAGACTTTGACTAATAAACTGTACTAATTGGCCCGACCAAAAATTCTAGAAAAAATACATAGGTGGGGACATGAGTCTAGGTTCAGGGAAAAATCACAAAACTGATTTTCGAGTTGTGAAACTCAAGATATGATTTTTGAAGCGACTAGTACTCAGACTGGGCAGTGTCTGGAAAAATTTTTCAAAGTTTGTTAACATCTCGTGTCCGACTCCGGTGTCGGTCTCGGGTTCGGGGTGTTACATTAAATTGGTATCAGAGCTACGGTTTAGTCAATTCTAGGACTACCGTAATGGGTTGGGTCTAGCTATACATGCCATTTTATGTGATTACTTGATAGTGTGGTGACTTCTGACAATTGTAAATGTGTTTATAGTAATGGATCCCGATCGTGACCGAGAGGTAGCTGATGATCTTGAGAGTGTAGCGCCTGCTCCCGCACAAGTGACAGTGCCGGCAGACTCTCAACCTAATGCTAGTAATCCGAATGATGAAGCTAGACAAGCATTCTATAGCGTGATGAATGATTGGTTCAACCAATACATTCGAACTAATATGGCTGTTCCACAACCTCCATTCCCGACAAATACTACCCCCGCACCTACAATACCACCGGTAACGGACCAAATAAGGTCAAATAAGCCCCCAGTTGACAGAATCCGAAAACATGGGGCTACTGAATTTAAGGCTATGGATAGCGATGATGCCGAGCAAGCTGAATTTTGGCTGGACAACACTATCCGGGTACTCGATGAGCTATCTTGTACACCCGATGAATGCCTAAAGTGTGCTATCTCCTTGCTACGTGATTCTGCCTACTATTGGTGGAGTACTCTGACTTCTGTTGTGCCCCGAGAGCAAGTAACTTGGGAGTTTTTCCAAACTGAGTTTCGGAAAAAGTATATCAGTCAGAGATTTGTTGATCAAAAACGGAAGGAATTTCTTGAGCTTAAGCAAGGCTCCATGTCGGTTACTGATTACGAGCGAAAATTTGTTAGACTTAGCAAATACGCTCGGGAATGTGTTTCGTCCGAAGCTATTATGTGTAAACGCTTCGAGGATGGGCTGAATGAAGATATAAAAATGTTCGTTGGCGTTCTTGAAATACGAGAGTTCGTGGTACTTGTTGAACGAGCTTGTAAAGCCGAAGAGCTTAGAAAAGAAAAGCAAAGAGTTGATGAGGGAACTGGAGAGTTTCGTAAAATATCCTCGGGAAGGTCTCTTCAACAGACATCAAAGAGATTTCGAGATGATGCGGGCCAGTTTAGAGGCACTTCGGGCCTTTTTAGACGAGATCGTGATCGACCCCCTGTGGGTACACGAGGCACTTCGGTCGCCAGTGTTGGGAATGAACGTCGAGATAGAACGAAGTGTCGATATTGCGGTAAATGGCATTCGGGGAGTTGTAGATTCCCTGACCGCTCCTGTTACAAGTGCGGATCAGTTGACCACTTCATTAAAGATTGCCCGAGGTTGTTTGAACAGAATGAAAATCAGAGTGGGAAACCGGGTGCTACCACTGCTCGAGGTAGACCATCTGGAAATACGGGCAATGCTAGTGGTGGTCAGAGAGGATCT